>NW_003020038.1:1493972-1509877 GCF_000006335.3 Candida tropicalis MYA-3404 | reverse complement strand
AGAGACCAAATCACCCAGTTCGGATTATTTAACATTCATGATCACAAAACTGTTCCTTTATTTTGATACAAGTGATGGAGAACGAATTCAATTATGTTGTTGAAGAAGGAAGAACATATCCATATAATAACAAAATATATGGCGATGCATTCATCAAATATTGGTTTACCCATTTTGCATCCATTTTAATTGACGGAGACTACAAATCATTTGATGAGTTGAAGAATTTATCTGTTGAAAAATGGACTGAAATTTTCCTTGGAACCTTTTATGTCAAGCCTAACTATGTAGGAAGATGTTCACATGTTTGTAATGCAGGATTCATGGTTAATCATATCCAGAGAGGGTTAGGATTGGGAGGTGAATTGGGAAAGAAATACCTTGAGATTGCACCAGAGTTGGGATATGTCTATTCTGTGTTTAACTTGGTCTTTGAAACTAATACAGCCAGTTTGAAAATTTGGGATTCTCTAGGGTTTGAAAGAATTGGTTATATAAAAAATGTAGCTGTATTAAAAGGAGAGGATAAACTTGTAGGTGCGTATATGTTTGGTAAAGACTTACAATAGATAGATTTACACTTTTTTTATGTTAGTTGATATACAAATCTTTTTATACTATTGGATTATTTCCTCGATTATGAAGTGTGGAAAAATGCCACTTGTGAGCGACCTCGGTCGATCCAATTTTTTTTTGTTCTCGCTTTTATTTTGGGTAAAACTTGTACCCTGCAGGTGCTTTGGTGGGGAGAATTTCTTTAGTACTGATTAAAGTAAACAAGAAATATCGGGGCATGTTTAACCCACAAGTTGTTCACACCCCCGCCGGGAGCGTATACTACCACCACTTTAAAATGACGAAAAATATCTTCAAGTAAGTCCCAACTGGAATATTATTCTCATTCGTTTGTAACATGAAAATTTTATCGTTGTCGTTGTCGTTTTTTTTTTTCTTTGTCGCTCTTTTAAGTGGAAAACAAAGATCCGTCCCGGAATACCTAGGAGCGAGAGGGGTAATACACCCAAGACCCACTTTGAAAAATGTGCCCCAGTGGTATTTGAAATTTTACAAGATTGCCATCAAGTTTGATGAATCAATGAATCAATCATTCAAAGAACCATGTAAATAAAGTAGTACCGTTATTCATCGATGTAGTGCTTAATATATAACACGTCCTTGTAGCGTGCTATTACGTGTACGGCATTAAACAAGGTTTAAATGAGGTCTTTTTTTCGTTTGACACAGAACATAAAAAAAGAACGGTAAGTCAAAATATAATAACTACACGCAAAAACCCAAAGTCAACTTTTCTTTTTTGTTTCCGATTTTTTTTTTTTTTGCTATTACTTTCTTTTTTTTTTCTTCCTTTTCTTCATCAACCAAACCATTATCTATTCACTATCAACCTTCAATTAGATCGCTACAATGTTATCCAGATCATTTGCCCGTGTTTCAAGAGTATGTGTTGCCCTAGTTTTTTCATATGGGTTTCTTTCTACCAAAGGAGATCTAGAACATCAGAAATAATAGAAGTACAATATTTTTTTCCCAGCATGAGCAGAGGAAGGGAGGGGAAAACAGTGCTGAACCAAGTTTAACTCGATTTTTTTTTTTGTTGGACAGTGAATTGGTGATCCATCAACACTAATGTATCGACAATACTGTAAAACTGTACTAATAATCACCAGTTCCTCATGCCAGCAATTTAGTATACGTTTTATTGAATTATCTATTATTTCTTTTGGGTGTTGGCAAATTATTTTGTACCAGAGCAATCATTACTAACTATATTTTTTTGTTTTACCAGGCAGCTGCTCAACAAAAGAGATTCTTGTCCTTACATGAATACCGTTCTGCTGCTTTATTGAGCCAATATGGTGTCCCAATCCCAAGAGGTTATGCAGCCACCACCCCAGAAGGCGCTTATGAAGCTGCCAAAAAATTGGGTACCAACGAATTGGTTATCAAAGCCCAAGCTTTGACTGGTGGTCGTGGTAAAGGTCACTTTGACTCTGGTTTACAAGGTGGTGTCAAATTGATTTCTTCTGCTGAAGAAGCCAAAGACTTGGCTGGCCAAATGTTGAACCACAAATTAATCACTAAACAAACCGGTGCTGCTGGTAAAGAAGTCACCGCTGTTTACATTGTCGAAAGAAGAGATGCTGCTACTGAAGCTTATGTTGCCATCTTGATGGACAGAGCTAAGCAAACCCCAATCATTGTTGCTTCTGCCCAAGGTGGTATGGATATCGAAGGTGTTGCTGCTAAAGATCCATCTGCCATTAAAACTTTCCCAGTCCCATTAGAAGAAGGTGTTTCTGATTCTTTGGCCACTGAAATTGCCGGTGTTTTGGGCTTTACCCAAGATGCTATTCCAGAAGCTGCCAAAACCATTCAATCCTTGTACAACTGTTTTATTGAACGTGACTGTACCCAAGTTGAAATTAACCCATTGTCTGAAACCCCAGATCACAAAGTTTTGGCCATGGATGCTAAATTAGGTTTCGATGACAATGCTTCATTCCGTCAAGAAGAAGTTTTCTCCTGGAGAGACCCAACCCAAGAAGATCCACAAGAAGTTGAAGCTTCCAAATACGGATTGAACTTTATCAAATTGGATGGTAATATTGCCAACATTGTCAATGGTGCCGGTTTAGCTATGGCCACTATGGATATCATTAAATTATATGGTGGTGAACCAGCCAACTTCTTGGATTGTGGTGGTACTGCTACTCCAGAAACCATTGAAAAAGCTTTTGAATTGATCTTGTCTGATTCAAAGGTTAACGGTATTTTTGTTAACATCTTTGGTGGTATTGTCAGATGTGATTATGTTGCTAAAGGTTTAATTGCTGCCACCAAGAACTTTAACTTGGACATTCCAGTTGTTGTCAGATTACAAGGTACTAACATGGCCGAAGCCAAAGAATTGATTGACAACTCTGGCTTGAAATTGTATGCTTTCGAAGACTTGGACCCAGCTGCTGAAAAGATTGTTGAATTGGCTCCAAAAAAATCTGCTTAAGTTTGTACAAAATGAATAAAAGAAAATGAAAAAAAAATTACGTTTTATCCTTACTATAAAATATTATTACAAACTGGTGTTTTTTTATATATATATTAAAGAGAGAAAAGTTATAGATACTACTAATTAGTAAACTTTATATACATTGTTATATTTTCATCATTTGCAAAATAGAATATACACATTCGTTCGAGAAGTATGTTCAAAGTAGAACATCTAAAGTCGTGTGAGGATGGTCAAAAATTGAGGACAATTCCAAAACAAGTGCACTGAAAAAAAAAAAAGAGCAGTAGACTTGTCGCCACCACTAACGAGACAATCAAACAAACTAACCTAGAGAAACAGTCTGATTTATTATTATTTCTTCTAATTCTTCAAGACTATATACAACCCAATTGACAAATAACAAATGTTTTTGACTAGAAGTGAATACGATCGTGGTGTTTCCACATTTTCCCCAGAAGGTAGATTGTTCCAAGTCGAATATTCCCTTGAGGCCATTAAATTAGGATCCACAGCAATTGGTATATCCACTAGTGAAGGTGTGATATTAGGTGTTGAAAAAAGAGTCACTTCATCATTATTGGAATCATCGTCGATTGAAAAAATTGTCGAAATAGATCATCATATTGGATGTGCCATGAGTGGGTTAACAGCAGATGCTAGATCCATGATTGATCATGCCCGTGTTTCTAGTTTAACTCATAATTTATACTATGATGAAGATATTGGTGTTGAAAGTTTGACTCAAAGTGTATGTGATTTAGCATTACGTTTTGGTGAAGGTGCTGGGGGTGAAAAGAGGTTAATGTCAAGACCATTTGGTGTTGCTTTATTAATTGCTGGTGTTGATAAAGAAAAAGGTCCTCAATTATACCATGCCGAACCATCTGGTACTTTTTACAGATATGAAGCCAAAGCCATTGGTTCAGGTAGTGAAGGTGCTCAAGCAGAATTAAACAACGAGTATCATAAATCATTGACCTTAAAAGAAGCTGAATTGTTGGCTTTGAAGATTTTAAAGCAAGTAATGGAAGAAAAATTGGATTGCAAGAATGCTCAATTGGCTAGTGTGACTGTTGATGGCGGGTTCCAAATTTACGATGATGAAAAAACTGATGCTATAATTAAGGAATTGAATGCTCAAGCAACAGATGAAGATACTGTTATAAGTTAATAGATTTCAGATTTATTGTTTTCAATAGAATCGTTACATACATTACATAAGAAGAAGAAGAAGAAGAAGAAAAAAGAAAAGAAAGATTTCTTGATTATTCTGGGAAGCAAAGCTCTAATCTATCACTCAATTCTAATAACCCTCTATTTTCCCTTTCACCAAGTTTCTTTATCGTAGCCAAAAATGCAACCAAGTGTTCTCCAAATTTTTGGTATTGTTCAAGAAAAGTATTATACAAATTCAGATATCTTAAATCCATCAGTGCTTGATCCATAGGTCTGTTAAATCGTGCCGGGAAGTCTTCAGAAAATTTTTGATACAATTCATGATTCAATAAAACTAAAACTTTCTTGATCTGAACAATATAATTATTAAATTGTAATACAAAATCTAAAATTGATCTCAATTGTTGCAATGATTCTTTTTTTGTAAGCAAGCTCTCATTCATTAGATTGCTTGAATAATCTGATAATTTATGGATAAGTTGTTCAACAGTTAATAAACGCTCAGCTCCATCTTGTGTTGGTCCACCTCCATTGTTGGTATTACCACGAGCTGCGATCCTTTGTCTATGGATTTTATCATCAAAAATTGAATTGTTACTAAATGTACCTCCAAGTAATGTACCATTGAATATTTGGTCGATTTCATTATTTATATCTGAACCAACTTTGTTTGTTGCAAGAACACTTGTTGTGTGTGATATTAACGATTTGACATTTTCATAATTGTATTCGATTACATCATACATGATGTAATTTTCAAGTTCAGTGATGAATCGGCATACTCTAGAGTGCAAAACTCTGCATCTTAATATTAATCTTTTAACTCTTGGTTCGAAATTACGGTTTTTCCAGATACGTGAGTAGTTCAAATCTTGCCAGTTGGCACCATTATATTTGGAAATAAACTTGATATTGACTAATAATTGGAACATGATTTGGTATTGGTAAGACAATTGCTGGTTCATGACCAAATTTAAAGGGAATGGCAATGAAACATTCACATCAATACTAGATATAGTCAATGTATCTTTAACCGTATTTTCCAAAGACTCTCCACTCAGTATTGTCATTTTCAGGTCATTTCTAGCAGGCATGACCTTATGGTAAAAACCTCTGATGTGTTCATCAGGAATGGCATAATCCAGATTCTTCTCCAACAATTCTTCAACAATTTGATATAATGATTCAGAATTGACAGTAAATTTTTGATTCTCTTGAACAACATCATGCATGTTTGGTTGCACACCTACTTTATTTTCCATTTTAGTCTTAAATATATCATCATACTGTTTCTTTAACCTAGATACAGATACTTTCAATTTTGGCTTTTTCAAATCTTGCAAATTTGCATCAATAAATTTGTCAATGTTAAAGGAGTCTTGGAGTAAAAATAGGTTTTGGAATACGTTAACAACGCTAGGGAAATCATATCCTTCAAAAAGTAATTTCATTAGCATTTTGTTGGCTCTTTGGTAAAATTCATCTAATCTAAGTTCTAAATCCGATGCTGTTAAACTGGAAATGGTTATTAACTTTTCTTGCAATTTTTCAAAGTTTGCTAAACCAGTACAATTCTTGAATATATTTAGGTACTTCCCAGTATTTAGTATCTTTGCTTGTACGGCTGAATTTCGGAATTGATTTAGTAACCCATCAGTTTTAATTAAAAACAATTCATTCCAATAGTATTCACTTTTGCTTTGAAAAGCTTCTAAAAATGCTGGTGGTACATTTTTCTTTCTGACCAAAAATTCATCAAATGGGTCATCAATAACACCTTCTAATAGCCATTGATTCAACATCGAAACATAATCAACACTCACTGTATCAAATAGTCGGGTCAAGAATTCCAAAGAAACAGGATCCCCTTTATAGTATATTATTCTCTCTTGAATAATCTGCAATACTGAACCTCCTTTACAGCAATCTGATTTCACATGATATAAATTAGGTTCTGAATTTACTCCATTGAAATTTGAATTATTGATGAATGAAGATTCGAATTTATCCAAAACGTCTATCTGAGATAATCTTTGTCTTTCTTCGGTAATTCTATTAATCTCTAATGAAATTTCATAGAAATGTGTTAACTTATTGGCTACTTCTTGATGTAGCATTTGATCCAACATATTTAAATTGAAATTCTTATTAAACTTAAATTCATGCTCCAAATTCATAATGACTCTTTGATAATGACTCAAAAATTCACTAATTTCATAACAAAACTTTTGAACAATTCTTCCAAATCCTGTGTCATCATAGATCTGAATAAATGATCTTAATCCACTATAGTATTTCCCAAATCTCATCAACTTTTTGGCAATATTTTTCAAACTGATATCTAAATTTTTAGCTATTTTGTAATCTGGACCGGAAATCCTACTCAATGGTGAAGATGGATCGTAGTGCCGACTGTATTGAATATAATGTCCTTCATATCCCAACAATGTAAATATCAACTCTCTAATGATTAATGCCTGTTGAATATGTAGATTTGAAATCTGACTTAACAATGGTCCTGATACCTTTTGTAGTTTATAAGTAACAGTATCATCTATGCAAGGAGCCATAATATCATCATCGCAATTCCCATCTATCAAACTGACAAAATCCTGTTCTGCATTATCTTGAAATTGATTAAACTGAGATCCAAAAACTATTTGTCCAGTTGAAGTATTTGGGTCTTTCATATGTTTATGTGGTGATGAAAATGCATTCATGTTTTCTTTTTTTGTATAAAGATATATGAAAGAGATATGTGTATAAAGTTTATCTGTGTATATACAATTTTTCTCATTTGTTTTGATTTTGATTCTACAGTTTTTGATTCTTCTTTTTTTTTTTCTTTTCCTGTTACTTTTTTTTGGGCGTTTTCAGGCGCGTGTACCGCTCGCACAACCACCACGTCAAAATATCGAACTTATTTAATCTAGCCACTCCGCATCCTCGTCATCTTCAAGAGACATATCTTCAATCAACTGTTTGGTTGCCAATTCGGCTTCTTCTTGTACTTTCGTCAAACCACATATATCCTCTAAATATTGAGAACTGTCTAAACATTGTTTGACAAACAGCCACCCCCCTTCTTTGTAAGCATCAATTACTGCTGTTGAACACGCAGAACAATGTGAATAATTCGGTGCATACAATTTAGTTTGTTCAAAATTGTGTAAAAACCCTCTAATTTGATGTGGTACTTTACCAAATTTTGTTTGGGACTCATGTGGAGCAATATTCTTCTCCGGATGTTGTAAAATTGAAACTAGCAACTCAACTGCCAACGAAGATGCCATTAATGCGCCACCTGGTCTTGTCACAGTACACATTTGATCTAATGTACGATCAGATAAGCTATCATTAGGTGCCACAACATCATTACAATAATAACAACCAAGTCGTTCCAGTTGTTTAAGACTTCCGTGTCTCATCACAAGAAAGCTGTCAAACCCCAACGCAGCATTGATCACGATTTTATCCTTAACTGCTCCTAATAGGGTAGGTAACCATCTTGATTCTCGTGAGTCCATCAACAAGAATACCACATCGTTCTCGTCAAAGAGTTTACACAAGGTTTCATAATTTTGTTTTTGTTTTGGTTCATCTGTTACTGGATGTCCAATCATGGGGACTTCAAGATTGTAGCCCACTGTATCAACACCAGGAAATATCTTTTTCATGTTTTCGGCAGCCTTAAGAGCCTTAATCTCACCCTGTCCGTTATCACTGAAACAATCCTCAAAATTGAATAACGGTTGTCGCACCGGATTTGAGTAAGAAATTCGTCCATTGTCAACGAATGTTATTCTACGAACACCCCATCCCATTAATGCTCGAGCAACATAACTTCCCAACGTCCCAGCACCAAGAAGCAAAACTCTTTGTTCTTTGATAATATCGAGATCAATATCTGGAGCAATCCTCCATTTCATTAATTTCAAATTCAATTCTACTGCTTGCTCTGCTAGTTGCATTGGATCAATTAAAGAGCCCAAATCTGCAAGTTTCGGACTTAACTTACCTTGGCTTGTTCGTTCCCACCCAGAAAACTTTGGAGGATCGGAATATGAATCTAAAGATAATGATTCTTTTACTGACGTTCCATTACGACGGTAAGTGATTAGACTTATTTCCTTCACTCCTTTATAAGCAAGATAATACAAGTAATTTTTAACCTGATTGGAAGATCTCTTTTCTCTATTCAAACACAAATCAATAAAAACAAACGTGTGATCTTTATCAATATCGATTCTCTTGTGCAACTTCCCATCATATAATTGATAAAACTGGTGAAATCCATTTTCCAAATCTGATTCAATTAGTCGAATCACCCCAGGATCAACTTCTAGCTCGGCGTTGTTAAGTGACCAAGTATTGCTCAAAATCGGATAAGCAAGCCAATAATAAAATTTGTACTTCTTCAAATCAGAAAAACTTAACATATGAAATTTATTAAACTTCCTGTAATCCAACACTTCTGAATGGATTATATCTTGATACATTTCTTGACCCCACGAATTTAGTAAGCCGGGTTTGTCTAAAGATTTGAACTCTTCAATTGTATTTACATTCAAAAGTTCACCAGATATATAGACCTTCAGACTATCTTTAGTTGATTCAAAACTATCTTGATCAAAATTTAGTATAGGAACATCATTAAATTTGTTCAATTTTGTAGGATTGGTAATGAATCCTTTGACGGCAACACGCGAGGAATCTAGCTTGAATTGATCCAATTTCAATTGTGACAACCTAGTAAAAAAGGACGATTCAACGAATGACTGAGTAGTTACGTATTTTATAGATTTAGTGCCTTGTGGTTTTGATGTAGCTGTCATTAATAATAATAATTGTTTCGATAAATGATACGGATTTGTGTATTCGCTCCTTTTCTTGCATTTTTCTTTATACAATTTATTTTTAGGAATCTATTTTTTTTTTGTTCTCTCACTTTCTGACTTTACGATAAGGAGTAGTGGTTTTTGTGATTACGTAATATATATTCTCATAAATCTATAAATCCTATTTTAATAGATGAAAATATCATCATTGTGAATTGCATTTTTCGTATCCAAGTATTCTAAATAATCCTTCCATAATTTATCTCCTCTCTTCAAACATTCGACATCACCAATCATAATTAATGAGTATTTGGCTCTTGTCAAGGCAACATTCAATCTACGTTCATCTTTCAAAAACCCAATCACACCTTTAGTATTTGATCTAACACAGGACATAACCATAAAGTCTTTTTCTCTACCTTGGAATGCATCAATAGAAGCAATCATAATTCCCGAAACAATATGAATGGTGACTGGTTTGGAATCATTCTTCAAATCATCAATATCAACCTCAGTCTTCATTTGTTCATTGGTTGGATTAATAATTTCATCATTCACCAAAACAGAAGAAATCAAGTCACGCTGGCCAGAATATGGAGTAACTATACCAATTTGGTCACGTTTAACCCCTTTGGAAATAATCAAAGTTCTCAAAACTTGTTGGATATAAGCAATTTCATCACGGTTTGTGTAGGTATAACCTCTATCTTCACGTAAAAAGTTTCTAACTGATTGCTCACGAGCATTACCTTTGGTGTCCCAGAAATATAATGGACTTGATGTGACACCTTCAATATGTCTAGCACTAGAATCAATACCATCTTTCAATAAACCTCCATAAAATCTATTTCTTGAAAACTCACTTATATCAGGATGCATACGGTATTGGGTATCCAACATGTGTGGTGTCTTGTATGTACCATTCAATAAAACTCTCTCAAATAATGACAAAGACAAGTTTGGAATCAATGAAAAACAACTCAATTGTTTCTGATCACCAACAAGGACCAATTTCTCAACGGATGGTAATGCCAATGGAATCAATGTTGTTGGTTCAGATGATTGTGTAGCTTCATCAATGATAACAACTCTTACATTGTTTAACGATTTTATACCCCCAGCAACAACAGGAGTAGCCAAAACAACTTTAGCTTGGGTGACAATCTGGTTTGATAAGAAAAATCTCTCCTGAGCAAACTTCTTATAAGCAGTGGTACCTATAGATGGCGCATATCCACGCCTCATTTCATCCATCACTTGTTGATATCTCATTGGCATAGCATCATACATTTTATGGTGTAAACAAATTGATGCCAATGGATGAGAACGGTTATAATCACGTTCTTTCTCTCCAGCAGTAATTCTCAAGATATCCTTCTCGTGGTTCTTCATCAATTTTTCTGCAATATTATCAATGGCAATGTTGGATGCTGCAACAACAAGAATAGGGTAAGTATTCAATGAGTCAAGTAGCTGTAATATAATCTCGTAGATTGTCGATGTTTTACCAGTACCTGGTGGACCTTGCAACACAGTAATTGAGTTATTAAGAACAGATTGGACACCTTTCTTTTGAGAATCATTTAAGTTTTCTCCACGAAATTTAATGAAATTTCTAAAATCAATTTGTCTGATTGGTTCCTTACCAAGAATCATTTTAATAAAACTTAAATTGTTAAGCGTTTTCATAGCATTCAACACTCTGCTGACGGGCTGTGATGCTGGCAATATTTTCAAATTGGACACATGAACAGTTCTAGGTAATGGTTGTGTCCATGGATGTAAGACAATGATCAATTCAATAACGTCTTTCTTGACTCGTCTACCTTTCTTGCTAGCAACTTCATCAGCAGTTGCAATATAACCAGACCACATAATCTCATCATTCAAAATCAAAAACATTGTCTGATCAACCAGAAAGGGGTTCTTTTTAAATTTCTTCAATTTGTGAGACACAAACTTGTCAGTGACATCTGAATTCATCGGAATGTGCAACTGGTACTGATTATTTTTCTTATCTTGATCCTCGTACCAGGAAATAGTGAAATTACTGGAATCTAAGATATTCAGTTCATTGGTCAACTGATCTTCCAAGAATACATTAAAACTTATTTCCTTAAAGTACTCGTTCAATGAATCATAGGTGAGCTTTGGTTTTGGTGATGGATGAAACTTCGTAATATAAGATGGAAGACCAAGTTCGTTGGAAGTATCAGAAGGAACCGGGGTAGAAGATTTTGATTTCTTTTCTTTCACTTCGTTCTTAGTAGTCTTTTTACTATCAGCTTTTTGACTCTTTGACTTGGAACTATTTTGTTTCAGTGCATTGTTAGGTTTCTGTTCATCCTCAGATGTCTTTTGTTTAGAATCGACTTTTGGATGAGGTTTCTTCTCCTTAACACTCGGGGTTTTTTTGGACTTTGGTTTGGACTTATCATCTTCTTTTGTTGTTGACTCCTTCTTGTTTGTGGGTCTTTTCAGATCCTTGTCCTTCTTGTCACCTTTCTTCGTTTCAGATAATGGATTAGTAGACAGGTTCCCACTTGATGGAGGTTGTTTCCCGGTGCTGGTTTTTGTTTTAGAACTGGCATTTCTGGAGCCAGATTGTTGTCTGCCTGTAGTATTTGGGAGCAGTGGAGTTTGAGAACGACTGCTAGCGGGACTTTTCCCACCTTTTGGTGTTGATTTCCCACTAGAAAACGGACTTTTACCTGTTTTCGGTGTCGATTTCCCACTCCCACTAAATTTTGATGGTTTACTAGACTTGCCACCCGCTTTGCTACTTTGGTTTGACTTTGAGTTTGTTCTTGAACTTGAGTTTGGGGCTGCACCAGTGGATCCTATTGCTTTCACAGTTGTACCAGATTTAAGATCACTTGCTGTTTTCTTGGTCTGTAGATAGTGCTCTCTTCTGGCTTCTGCTTCTGGGTCATCTTTTCTTGGACGTCTCCCCTTGCCGCCTCTTTTTCCTCCTTTCTTACCGACTTTTCTCTTTCTGGATGATCTTTTAACGATTGCTTCTTTTATACCTAGTAATTCTGACAAAAACGTGTCACTATCCTCACTGATAAACTTGACTTTGTCGGTCTCATATTTTGGTAAACATTTCTTACAAATAACAAGCTGACCTTTAGGAGGGTTTGCAACATACAAACGGGAATCATCTCCACAATCCATACATTCAATGTCTCTGAATTTTAAATACTGTGGAAGTTTATTGAAAAATGCACCATTCGATAATGAATAGCTTGCACTTGGCGATTCTCCAGTTTTCTGAGTATCCTTATCTAAGCATGAATTACATAATAATGACATATCACTGAACCCATATCGAACAATTACCAATTGATGGATGTTGCTATCAGCACATTCTTCACATTCAAGAGTTTCATCCAAGTTCTCTAACCTAACCGACTTGTGTCTGGTTGAGGAAAGATGTTTCTGTATTTGTGAACCTTCGGCAAATTTCTCAGAACATGTTAAACATGTATAAGTCTCACTTGCCATAATATAATTTGGGTTGTAGTTCAAGGTAATGATGTTAATATGGATAAGCCAAGTTTGTGAAGAGATGTGTTTTTTTTTTTCATTCTTTGCGTATCAGTCGAGTTTTATGTCGGAACTGCTTTTCGACATTTTTTGTGTAATTTTTTGTGTAGTTACAAATATGTATCCAAGATTAACCAATTAATTAGAACAACAATGATACGTAATGAAGATAAACCTGCAACTATACAATTACTATAACAAAAAATCAAAGCAAAATAAAATATAACAAAATAAAAAAAACCACCCTAGTGTACATCCACACTTCCTAATACCACCCAATCACGGACATCACCTTCACAAAGGACTAATTTCAATACACTGTGATCCCATTCTACATCCCAGCCTATATCAAGTATTCTTGTGTTAATATTTCTCCATAATGCACTATCAATTGGCCATATATCGCTGTATACTAATGAAACGTGCGGATCAAACTCGTCAATTGACCATTCTGCAGCTTTGTAGGTAGCTGCTTGACGTATTGAAGTTGTATCAAATTCCTTGATTGTCTGTGTACTGTTTCTTCTTTTCAGTGGTCTTCTTCTAATTGAATTCCCATGTGAATCAGTCGTATAAAGATGTGGATTTTGTTTCATGTCTTCTTGTTGGATATCTTGGGGCACAATTACAAATAGTTCTCGTATAATTCTGGCAAACGACACCAAATTTGGATCCTTTTCCACCTCAAAATAAAGTTTCTTGAAAAACTTTCGTTGACTGTTTACATTTCCTAACTTAACTAAGCTTTCGTGATTCTTTGGGAGTGAATTGAGTGCCACGGCACTGGCA
Source organism: Candida tropicalis MYA-3404 (assembly GCF_000006335.3). NCBI lineage: Eukaryota > Fungi > Ascomycota > Pichiomycetes > Serinales > Debaryomycetaceae > Candida > Candida tropicalis. The sequence goes on along the minus strand of NW_003020038.1, from coordinate 1,496,494 downwards.
GATAAGATTCTGTCAACATCATCTTTTGTTTTCGCAGTATCATTCAAGTCCATAACTATACTAGTGGTAATAGTAATATGAGGTTCAAATTTTGGAGGTTGTCCGGGAAATAAGGTATTCAATGAACCCATAAGCGTTAACAACTTATCATAAGCTGGTGTGTTTTGTTTTGGACATAGCCATAAAGCGACTCCTAGTTTGTTTAAGAACATGTTAGTAAACCCTGCTCACATGAGATACATAATCAATTGATAAGTGATATTGAAGAACATACCCATGGTTGAAAAATACTTTATGATCGATGATAAGTAGAAAACACGAATTGAATCCGGCTTAACGTGAATAAAAAAAACAGAGAAAGCCCAAGGCAAAATGCGTGGGAATTAATTTTTTAACATTTTGTAATATTTTTTTTTCTCGTTCTTTATTTTATTTCTTTGTCTATTTTTCTATTTCTTCTCATGCTCCTCTATATTTGCAATGTACTACGTAACGAAACTTAATATTTACTAGTTAAAACGTCAACACCTTCAACAGCTGGAGTATCAACAAACCAATTGATAGTTGTGCCTGATTTGATGTCGTTAACTAAAGCACAAGGCAATTGACTTTGACCACTAAATATTTCTGCCAAAACTGGGGCTTTGCCTGCACCTGTAGCAACAAATGCAATCGATTTGGCATTTTCCAATACTGGGAATGTAAAAGTAATTCTTCTTGGAGGTGGTTTTGGGGAATCGTTAATATAGGCAACCAATTCACTTCTTTCTTTCAATAATTTATGACCTGGAAACAAGGAACAAGTATGGCCATCTGGACCACATCCGAGTAAAATAACATCAAATTGCTTTGGTAAGTTAGAAGCATATTCTTTAGCAATTGCCTCATCTTTGGATTGATCAACAAGATCATCCAATTTACCATCCTTACCTGTCAACAAACTAGCGTCAATTACGTTCAATTTTAAGTTTTTGGTATCTGCTGGCAAATTTTTAAGAACCATTTCGTTGAATAAGCCAAAGTTGGAATCAGGGTGATACAAAGGAACTAATCTTTCATCACTAAAATAAACATCCCATTTATCCCATTGAGCTTGGGATCCGATTTCTTTATTATCAATTAAAGCTTGCTTTAAGATTTTTCCCAATGAACCCCCAGATAAAGCGATCTTGAAAGTACCATTTGCTTCGATGGCTTTGTTTTGGTGTTCAATGACATATTTACCAACGGCATTGGCGACTTCTTGAGATTCTGAGTATGAGTAAACTTTCGGAGACATGGTAGGTTGATCGTTGAAAGAAGGAGTTTAATCTAAAAATGAACAGAACAGAAAGGAAGGAAAAAAAAAAAGAAGGTTGAAAGTCGATTTAAATATTTCCGGACTCACGCTTGGCCCGTTTTGACTCTTTTTTTTTCTTTTGGTTGTTTCTCCTTCCCTGCGTTGTGTTTACTAATCATTATCTAATAAATCCGGTCCCCTTAAAGAAAAAGTATTATGCAGCAAAATGTGCATATACTACAATTTTATTTTCTACATAATTACGAATCTAAATAATGGCTATACTCGGCACTATCTTTGATCTTATTATTCATAAACTTCTCCAATTTATTTGCATTCTTGTAATAGGTTGTTGTCTCACCGTTGTAGGATCGACAATTCTTGTAAATTAATCTGGCATCATATAAGAATTGATCAAACGATTCATATTTATCATTCTCCAATTTCAGCTCCATAGTTGACAAATCCATTGGCTCTTTTATTACCTCATAATAGTCAGGAACTTCTTCCTTGTTCACGGGAACAGCAAATGGCCAAGCTGAAGGGTGGTTTTGCATTTCGCTGAATAAAGTAACCATGAAATTGTAATGTGGTCCTCGTTTAGGTTTTTGAGCCAACTTATCCATCTCCTCATTCCACCCTGCCTCTAGCAAGCCAGGTATATCTTTTGGATCCAAAGTCACGTTTTGATTGGTCTTAAATACTTGTAATCCAGGCCTTACAACATTCGACTTTGATCTCGATTTTATTTTCCTCTCAATTGCAGCTTTCTGCAAAAGTAAAATCTTCCCCAGATCTAGATATCTCAATATGCTAGGCAACATGGAACACTGCATCAAGGTACCACCTTCATAATCTTTTATATAACCCATCCATACAGATTTGTCTAACGAGATCTCTTTTGTAAACCCTTGCTTCTTAAAGTAACCAATAGCATAGTTATCAGCATATGTCAAAAAATACTTTATTGGTGATGTTGCTCTAACATAATCCTTCAAATGATTCATCAAATGTGCACCATAACCACGAACTTGTTCAGTAGAAGAAATGGCACAAAAGACAATTTCTGCAAATCCACGATTATTAAATGGTCTATATGTTATACCTCCCACAACTGTAAGTGGTTTTCTAACCACTGCCATTGACAAATGTGATCTGTCATAAACCAAACGAGAAATATATTCACGGGGCATTTTAGGTAACTGTTTCTGGAAAATATTCTTCAATCCTGTTAGCACAATCA
>NW_003020038.1:1093112-1493853 GCF_000006335.3 Candida tropicalis MYA-3404 | reverse complement strand
CTCTTCGTCTTCTTCTTCGTTGTCATTCTCAATGGCATTATCACCATTGTTAGGTGGGCATTTCCAGTCTCAGTTTTATTTTCATTATCTTTTTTGCCATTCTCAGTTGCATGGTTTCCATTCGATTCATCGTTGTAATTTTTATTGTCCGTTTTGTTTTCACCGTCACCTTCAGTGTCTTCATCTTTAGTATCTACTTTGAACTTCTTATGTAATGGAACATCATCATTTTCATCGTCATCATCAGATTTAACAGATAAACTTCTTTTTCTATCAACCATAGTAAACTAATTTAATTGATTGTGTTGCTGTTTTGTGTGGGGTTGGGATTAAAATGTAGCTAAAAACAATTGACCGATTTGTTGTTTTTGAAGTTGTGTGTGAATCAACAAAATGAAAAAAAAAAAAAAAAAAAAAAAATAAAATAAATGGATGTACACATCCAGGCACGTGATTGGAGAGATGACTTTTTTTTTTTTTGCTAGAGAAAGAAAAAAATAATTGAAATTAAGAATATGATTTTGTTTGCCTAAAAAAAAATTCTTTCACACTAGCTTGCCATCTTTTTCATTATAGAAGCTATTGATTGTCACTTAAAAGTACAAGAAAACATGTCTAACTATACTCAAATGACACCTGCCAATCAAGATGGCGGGGCACAAATGGCCACTGTTTTATGTTGTAATTGTGGTGTTCCTATGGACGGATCTCAGGGATTAGTAATGTGTTACGATTGTATCAAATTAAATGTCGATATTACAGAGGGTATCCCAAGAGAAGCAAACGTTTCTTTCTGTAGAAACTGTGAAAGATTTTTACAACCACCAGGTCAGTGGATCAAAGCCCAATTAGAATCTCGTGAGTTGCTAGCATTATGTCTTAGAAGATTGAAAGGTTTAAATAAGGTCAGATTGGTTGATGCAAGTTTCATCTGGACTGAACCCCATTCTAGAAGAATCAGGGTCAAATTGACGGTTCAAGGTGAAGCCATGGCTAACACTATTGTTCAACAAACATTTGAGGTCGAATACGTCGTTATCGCTATGCAATGTCCAGATTGTGCCAAGTCCTATACTACCAACACTTGGAGAGCCACTGTTCAAATCAGACAAAAAGTCCCACATAAAAGAACCTTCTTATACTTGGAACAATTGATTTTGAAGCACAATGCTCATGTTGACACTGTTTCCATTCAAGAATCAAGAGACGGTTTGGATTTCTTTTATGCTCAAAAGAACCATGCTGCTAAAATGGTCGATTTCTTACAAGCTGTTGCCCCAATTAAGGTTAAAAAATCTGAAGAATTGGTCAGTATGGATATACATTCTGGTTCTTCTAGTTATAAATTTTCTTACTCCGTTGAGATCGCTCCAATTTGTCGTGATGATTTGGTAGTATTGCCAAAGAAATTGGCTCATTCAATGGGTAATATCTCCCGTTTGGTATTGTGTAACAAAGTTACTAATTCTATTCAGTTTATCGACTCAAATACCTTACAAATTGCTGACTTATCTGCTCCTGTCTATTTCAGAAGTCCATTCCCATCATTATTGGATGCTACCCAATTAGTCGAATTTGTTGTTTTAGATGTTGAGCCAACTGGTGATATCAGAGGCAAATACGTATTGGCCGATATTGAAGTCTGTCGTGCTAGTGATATGGGTTCCAACGATCAAAGTTTCTACGTTCGTACCCATTTGGGTGGTATTTTGCATCCTGGTGATTCTTGTTTGGGATACTACTTGAGTAATACAAATTTAAACTCAGATTTATGGGACACATTAGATACAGACAACACTCCTGATGTTGTGATAGTGAAGAAGCACTACGCAAGAAAATCTAAGAAATCCAAGAATAGAAAATGGAAATTGAAGAGAATGGCAAGAGAGCACAACGATATTGTTGCCAATGACGATAGCAGACAAGCAAGACAAGAACAAGAAAAGGCCGAAAGAGATTACGAATTGTTCTTGCAAGAATTAGAAGAAGATGAAGAATTGAGACAAACTATTAACTTGTATAAAGCTGGTGAAGAAGCTCCACGTAAAGAAGTCGATGAAATGGATGATGAAGATGATGAAGATGCACCAGAAATCGCTATTGATGAATTATTGGATGAATTGGATGACATGACATTAGATGATACCCCAATGAATGAATAGAGAGTGTGTAACAATAAATTATCAAATATATATTAAAGTTAAGAACGAAATCTAAAGAAAAATAAGATAACAATACGTCAGGTTTATAAAGATTTTTCTCCTTCTAATTGAACCTGTATTTCCTCTATATCCTGTTTGGACGAATCATAAAGAACGATGCCATTTTCTCTGGCGTTTGCACGTTCTTCTCTCTTGTAGAACCACAACACAACTATAGTCCAAATGGATAACGCAGCAGCACTACAAGCTGTGAAAGTGTAACCTTTCAAGAACCTTGGAGCTTCAACAGTTTTCCAAACAAGAACAGATATCCATGCAGTTGATTGCTGAGCAAGAATATTCATGGCAACTAAAACCACTTGTCGTTCTCTAATATCTTTTCGACAAATATCCCCTTGCCATGAATACAAAACCGGAGCCATAGCCAGCTAAATATTGCAAGCTCAGCCAATCATTGGCACGTCAGCAATATGCCACGCCGCCAATAAGATATTACCCGTCATGTTGAACACTTGAGAAAACAAAATTGCACCCCAACGACATTTCAAAAGATCGGCAATAAGACTCGTTATTGCCAACCAAATCAACCCCAATCCTGGAGTCAAAGCTGTGTAGTCCTGTAATTCTCCTGCACCAAACCTTGGAGTACCATCTTCGTTTTTTAAGGACTTTAACCACAAAGCATAAGCACCAGAACTACCATTTGAATTATTCCAGCAAAAAATATTCCATAATGAAAGCACATAAAAATGCCAAGATGTGAAAATCTTCTTCCAGATTTCAACATTAAAGAAATACTTGACAGCGTTTTCTCTTGGTTTAGAGTCTTTCTGATCTTGTCTCATTCTTCTTCTGGCAATTCTTATATCTTCGTCGCTCAAGAAAATACTGTAACAATCTTCTGGAGTACCTGGAATCATATAATAACCAATTAGACCAACAACAACGGAGATAATACCATCCATTATAAAAATCCATTGCCACGCTTCATGACCACCTGCACCACCTAAGTGTCTTTCTATGGAACCAGATAAAAGACCACTGGTTAATACACCGATATATTGTCCCGTGTAATAAGCGGCTGCTCTTCTGGTCACTTCCCCAGTACTTGACTTGTACCATGAAGCAAATAAAGCATGGTAGGCAAGATATGATGGAGCTTCAAATGCCCCGATAAAAAATCGGATTGCCTTCAAACCAGCAACATTACCAGATTTGTACAAACAAACTGTCAATATGGACCATGCAAGATCTAAGGATGGTAAAACATAATTCAAAGGTAATGCATAAATAATATACATAAATGGAATTTGGAAAACAATATTACCAATCGAGAACATGACCCCAGTATTCACAAAATCATTTCCTTTCATGTCAAGTCCTTCTTTCATACCACCAACATACGCATTTGTCAAATTAGTCTGGTCCAAATATTTGACCCAATAAGCTAACACCGAGTAAAAAGTTAATAATAAATCTATTTTTAAAATAACCCTTTTTTCTTCAGGGGTATCATCAGGATGAAACCAGTCAAAGAATTTTCGTTTAGTTTTGGTTTCTGTGGTGATTCTATATTCGTATTCATCAAAGAATTTCCACCATGGACGATCTTTTTCATCACGGTATTCCAAAATAGACGGGTTGCTATCAGTTACATCAGAATCACTTTCAAGTTTAGTGTCACTTGGAACATCAACACCATCATTAACATCAGCATCAACATCTGTTGGATCATCATTGATAAAGTTTCCATGTTCATCTTCATCCACTATTCTTCTGGTTGGGAAAATCCCCCATTTCAATCTGCTAAGTGGCTCTCTTAAAAACGACATTTTAAGTTTATTGACTCATTGTAAACATCGAAAATATTGGAACCTTGGAGGAAATCATTTCCTATTTGTAGTCCTTTTTAAAACTACGAGTCTACTTGCTTGCAAAACTAAAAAGACAGAGGATGTCCCTGTTATTTCACTCAATTTCTTATTAACAATATTGCAAATAATTATGTATCGCGATACACAAAACCAAAAATCAAATTGTTTAAATTGTGGCTCAAATTTTTAACTCGGAATCAAACACCAGTAATCATGTTCAATGCCGTTCGTTCCTCTAATTGTACCATTACCTTCCTGGTTAGCAAATTTTCAAATGTGGTCTTGGCAATTTGAATTTAATAATTGCGAATTTTATGTATTACATGTAGACGTTAGTTTTGCCGTACGACAATTACAGATAGCCCAATTTAATTACACATTTATTTGATGTACCGCAATCTGACTGCCTTACTAATGTAATGCAAGTCTTTTAAGTATTAGTTATAGCATCTCTTTTTGAAAGCGATGCAAATGTGTAGAACTAAGACAAATCTCTCATGAGTCACCCAAGATTTATCTCATGAAAAATAATTCTAATTATTTACCTGATCAAACTGTGGCATATCGGCTATCTTTTAAAAATCGCTTAGCGATATTTAGGGGGTATCAAGAGAACAATTATACGATGAACGATTATTTCTTTATCTAAACTTTAAATCAGTTTATTGTTACTCTAGTACTATATAATTGTGGATTTATATCGTTGTACGAACTAGAAAATGTACAATAAAAATCTCTATATTAAAATTAATGATCAAAAAAAACAAACTATTTATCTAAGCCCAGCCTATTAATTGTTCGTAGAAATCAATTCTCTTATTACTGTGTTGACCAACATGTTTAATAACTTCTGCTCTAATATCATCAACCATTGCGGGATGGCCACAAGTTACAAATGCAATGGTACCTGGAGCATCTTCTATTTCTTCTGTTATTATATCTTTGATCTTTGGACGGCCCTCTCTGAAATAAACATGTGGAAGTTGAACCTTGATGGCATCTTTAATATCTTCAGGATCCATTCTAGTTCCACCAAGTTCAGTAGATAATACGTTAATGGTTGATTTGTCATCATCAGCATAGTTATATTTTTCAAAGCAACTGCTTGTGGTGGCTCCATCAAAATCATCAACACTAGGAAATTTTCCAGGGAGTATTCTTGTTCTCAACTCTTCAATATATGTATTGGATTCTGGTTTAGTAACAAAAATTGTGATTTCGACATTACTGAATCTTCTTAATTCATTGAGTTCTTCATATAACCAATGAACACTTCTATATTCCCTAATGGTCCAATAGAATTTCAAGATTTTGTTTGAATCTGGGGTGCACCTTTTAGCCAAATCATAGATTTCAGCAAACATACCTGGAACACCATTACCACCAGCAATGAACACAGCGGTTTGTGATTTACCTGCAGCACAACATTCACCATATGGACCTTCGACTGCAACCTTGATTTTCCCGTTTCTTCCCGGTTGATTAACAAACATGTTATATAAATGTCTAGTTACACCTTGTTTAACTTTGGTGTAAAGCACAATGGTGTTTTCTTGTTCAACAGAAGTACTAAAAGTGAATGGATGACTTTGGATAAATAAAGCAGGTGTCAAAAAATGAATGAAAATATGACCTCCGGGAATAGGCTTCCAAGAATCGGGTCTTGGAATCTTTATTTTCAAAGTCTCATCAGCCATAACTGTGATGTCAGCTTCTGGAAACCCAAATTTAAAGATACGAATGAGTCTAATAATTCTATCGATTCCCCAAAGTGCAATAGAAACAAACACCCACCACTGGTAACCAAGATAATTAATATGAACCCAACCACCGATAATGAAAAGAAGAGCCATGAGAATATGAAGAACCAAGAAAGTTTCATACCATTTTCTTCTCAAGTACAAAGTTGCCTGTACCATAATGATACCTCCAGCAACTGTAGACACAGTTCCCCAAATCATGAATGGTAAAGTCATAAGTGGGTAATAATCAACCCCTAAAGCAATACTAAAAGTAACAGCATGCAAAACAACAAACAAGAAAATCATTCTTCCAATGAAACGATGAAACATCATAAAAACACCATAGTTCCATCTAGTAATCCATTGCAAGACATTATTTCTACCAGCAAACAAAACTAGGAAAGGCATTAGAATAGTTGAATTGATTCCAGTCCTATTTGCGAGATATCTCAATTGGGCAACATAATTAGTAAATATAACTTCATTACCAACTGAATAATAGGTGTTGATCGATAAAACAATGATAACAACTAAACAAAACCCACTGGTAAATATAGACTCCATTCTTGTCGGCATGTAACCCTTTAAGAATTTAAATAAAAAGGTGTATTCTTGTGCTTTTTTAGTACCAAAAGTAGCTGGTAATGTAATGTGTTTTCTCCACCAGTTGGAAATTGGACCAGTCAAATCAGTCATCAAACCAGGAAGTAAATACTGGCACCAGTTAGAAACAGCACCAATTAGTAAGACAAACCCCCAGTAAGAACTCATTGCCATACCATAATATAATGAATTTTGCCAGTTGGTCAAGAATTGGTCTATGGAAGCTTCCAATCCATATGCATATTGTGAATATTCTGTTTGATTTCTAGGGGTACCTGTTAAACTAGCATAAGTATTGTTGGTTCCGACTATAGGAGGGATGACAGAGTATGAACCAGTGTTGATGTAATTCTCATACGCATCAGTTATTTGATCAATATCACTCGTGGTATTACCAAAAGCTTCACAATAGTTGACAAAGAAATTAATTGCGTCTGTTGAATTTTGTTGGAAGTAGGCATAGCACTGAATAAATGTGTTGATGGCATCCTTGTTTGTACACATGCATCCATAATCTTGTATATCAACAACCGAACAAGCCTTAACGGTTTTATGAATATGCATTCTACATGCATAAACACTTCGAGAATGACCGTAACTTTGATATGTCTTTCCAATGAAATCTGGAAGTGTCTGTAATGCAAATGTAGAACTTATGAAAAGCAAGAATGAATAAAATATTAGTTTCATAATTGATTGAAGTTGGTGATTATGGTCTATCTAAAACAAAAATTATCAAAGTGGAGATTCTATGTATTATATAGACAATCTTAGGCGGAAAACGTAAGGATTTGGCCAATTACGAAATTTGGATAAGTAAGAAATGATGAATTTGGGAAAACAAAGGAAGATGTACAACAAAACAGAATTGCCTATCGATAAATTATAGTAATGTAATTTCATAATCCTTTTGTTATACTGAATTGTAATATTTCCTATGTAAATCGATCTTTCAAAACCAATGATTAACGGTTAAATCTTGGATTTCTTTTTTGGCTCTATGCTGTTGATAGCGGATAGAATACGTAAGCAATGCAAGTGTAATTTGCAACAACTAGAAATTTTCGCATTTTCCTTTCGTGAATTATCTAATGTGTCAAGAATGAGAATTTTTCAATGTTCTTTATTTTTCTGTTGATTATTTGGGAACAGATCTTCCTCTAAAACAAAGGTGACAATGGCAACACGCTAAATGGTTTATCACTGTGATGGGATTATCATCAATGTGATGATGACTAAACGGAACTGGGTATGAGATATAGCAATCTCTTTACAAAAAAAAATGGGCCAATTTCTGCAGTTATCATGGTTTAAAATTGACCCTTTTGATTATTGTAATTGCTTCTCAGTTCAAAAAATGAGGCAATCTGGAACTTCTTATCACTTCTTGAGAATACAACTGGTATGTCTCATGATTTTCAGGGAATAATATTGGAGTCTCTTGGCAAAGGTCGTAGCAAGCCCAAATGGATTGATGGATATACCGATGGAAATAAGCATTAGTCTCTCTGGTAGTAAAAGAAAAAGAAGGGATGTCAGATGGAAAGGAAAAAATAATATAAAATAAAAAAAACACTAGAACGGAAAGATCTGCGACAAATAATGTTTTGATGATCCACACTGAGATATGCTGTGTTTCAAGATAGTACTCAAACATTCCTTACTATAAAGAAAGTGGAAATAACCAGTTTTAATAAAGATAACACGGAAGAACAATAACTAAATTTATTGATATTAATTGAATTCTATAAATAATGTGAGTAAGGAAACTAATTTCAATATCTACAGGATGACACAGTTTTCATACTAACTATCTGAGCGTGTCGAATCTAATGCAAATTGTAATGATGAGCCACATTTTGTGTACATAGATGCTATTTGCAATTCCTCTTGGCAACAGCTATGTAATTGCACAAATATAGTACGACTTTTGCCAATATTGTTCTGAAGCTTAATCATTTTTGATTTGCAGCAATACTTCCTCTTTGACCAAGAAACGCGATTTCTCCGTGCTATTAATCAAAACAAACCTCATCTACTACGTAATGTTGAATAGAACGATTTCCTAAACCCTTCCATGCTTTTTGCAGATTCCGATTCTGATTACATCTCTTCTTTGATTCAATTTATGTATAAATAGGATTTCTTTCTTGGCGATGAAGATTTCGTTTCTTTCATATTGTTATGTTTACATCTGATACAACTAATGTGGAGAACTTTTGACAAACAAAAGGAATGCTAGGCAATAGCTTTTTAAGAATATGTATAGAATAACCCTTGGCTGATACATGATTTTTGTTGATCCGGTTCCATTTCACCCGACAAAATTGATTTTGAATGAAGGCTATTAAGGAGGGGATGCTGAAACTCTATCCTTTCGCAACCAGTGCGGATATAGGTGTCAAATATAATAAAGAATGAAAAATGTACCTATTGGGTAATTTGTATTAGTGATAAAAACGCCAATCTTCTGTTTAAAAAAAAAATAAATTATCTGTAAGAGGCAGAAAAAATAACGACGGCAGCAGGACTCGAACCTGCGCGGGCATAGCCCAAAAGATTTCTAATCTTTCACCTTAACCACTCGGTCATGCCGCCAGTAAATCCAGTTGGTAAATTCAACTCGGACAAACAAAGCAACTCGTTGAAGGGGGAAGACCCCAGGAAAATGCAAATATGACAAATGACAAGAACAAATACATAAACTTTCTTCTTTCAAACCAAAGATGTTCGTCGATGCTCCAAATGTTGTGGAAATATATCATAGTACCTATGTGGATCTATCAAGAATAAATGGTATTGATTCTTGCTTATATTTGAGTCAAATCATCATTATAATTATGCTCTACTTTTTTTAGCTAAAGTTTGTAACAAATTAACATGAAAAAAAACTACATCATAGTTTTCACTTGTTATTAATTATAACGTCAACGACTGTGTATCTATCTGAACTATAATATTGCACGGGTATACTTCCGTGGTGAGTTCGCTTTTATACTTAAAATAGAAATTTGCCGTAAGCATTTCCGAAAGAAGAATTAGTAAGCACTTTTTTTTTTGGGGGGGGGGGATTAACCGCTGCAATCTCGTAAACTCAAACTCCATACCAATGGTGGGGATAGAAATAATCAATTACTTAATATCGGATCGTGTTACTATTTAGCATAGAGCCTACATTTATCAAGGAACAAGGTGTATAGAGAGTGAGTAATAAGCCACTGATCGGAAATACCTTTTAACCAATACCGAAAAGAAATTAAAATTATATTTCGGGGGAAGGTTGCGGAAACGTATTAACAATAGAAGGAAAAAGAAGATAAAATTTTTTTATAAAAAAAAGCAATACTAAACCCGGATCTATCTTTGCGCGATCCGTAGTTGTTTCTTTCAAGTGCATTGAATAATTGGAAATATGTATGTCGTATGATTTATTAATAAGCATTGATGTATATTTAAAGAGTTGCATATCCCTGGTACTATCCGTCCAACTTTTTTTATTTTTTTTTTTTTCAATATTTATCCTCCTCACTATCAATCACACAAAACTATGACTGTATCATACGAAGTTAAACCATCTGATGAAATTACTGGGGCACCAGAAGTAGACTACTATACCCCAGAACAACCAGTTCGTGCAGGTACTTTCTATAGAGAAACCCCAGATCAAGTTATCCCAAAGATTTTCCAACCTTTGAAAATTGGTAAACTTACTTTACAAAACAGAATCGGGGTTAGTCCAATGTGTCAATATTCTGCAGATGAAAACCTTGAGGCTACCCCTTACCATTTGATTCATTACGGTGCAATGGTTACACGTGGTCCTGGTATTACTATTGTGGAAAGTACAGCTGTTTCTCCTGAAGGTCCATTATCACCACATGATTTAGGTATTTGGACAGATGAACAAGCAAGAAAATTGAAACCAATTGTTGATTATGCTCATTCTCAAAAACAATTAATTGCTATTCAAATCAATCATGGTGGTAGAAAAGCATCTGGTCAACCACCATTCTTACATTTGGAACAAATTGCTGATGAATCAGTTGGTGGATTCCCAGATAAACTCGTTGGTCCATCACCAATCCCATTTAGACCAAACGGGAATTTCCCAGCTCCAAATGAATTGACCAAAGAAGAAATCAAGCGTATTGTTAATGACTTTGGTGAAGCTGCTAGAAGAGCAGTTGAAATTAGTGGATTCGATGTTATTGAAATTCATGGTGCCCATGGTTATCTTATCAATGAGTTCTATAGTCCAATTTCTAACAAGAGAGACGATGAATATGGTGGTAGTTTTGAAAACAGAACCAGATTCTTAAAAGAAGTCATTGATAGTGTCAAATCCAAGATCCCAAAGGATACCCCAGTTTTTCTTAGAATCTCAGCTGCAGAAAACAGTCCTGATCCAGAAGCTTGGACCATTGAAGATTCCAAAAAATTAGCTGATATCTTAATTGAAAAGGGAATTGATTTATTAGACGTTTCATCTGGCGGTAATGATTATAGACAAGCAGCAAGATCTGGTATTGCTAAAGAGAAAACAGAACCAATTCACCTTCCATTGTCACGTGCTATCAAAGAACACGTTGGTGATAAATTGTTGGTTAGTTCCGTTGGTGGGTATGATCATGATGCGGAAGAAGATAACCGATACTTGGAAGAAGGTGTTTTTGATTTGGTTTTGATTGGCAGAGGATTTTTAAGAGATCCAGGTTTGGTTTGGAGTTTTGCCGATAAATTAAATGTGAGACTACATCAAGCTTTGCAATTAGGTTGGGGGTTCTGGCCTAATAAACAACAGATTATAGATTTGGTTGAGAGAAGCTCACAGAATTAGACTTTTTATTTTTTTTTTATTTGTTTTGTTATATATATCAATGAATTTTTAGATTTATAAATGGTGATAATTTTTTGTTTTGTATGTTTCAGTGATACTAATAGCGTGTTTCAAAGTTTAAAAGATGAAACAAGTAATAATTAATTCTCTCCCTTAGTAAATAAAAACTCAATTTCTCGTTAATTTTAATGATGTCTCATTTTGCAACACGCCAAAAGTCAAAAAAAGGCTCAAGGTATTTCCAAGTTAAAAATTAACTCAATTTAAGAAAAATAAAAAAGAAAATAATAATACTAATATTAATAATAGTAACCATTTTTACTAAATTAGAGAGATAACCATGATTTATATATATATAAGGACTTTTCTACATCATGATATATATATATATAAATATATTTTATAGAAATTTTTGTTCATATCTCTATCTATCATTCTAACTACAACAAAATGGCTAGACTTCCAGATGTAAAAGAAAGTCGTCAGGTGGTATTCAATATTTCCCAAAACTTCAAGGTTATAAAGATACTTGGTGAAGGTGCATATGGAATTGTTGCATTGGCAGTTCATATTCCTACAGGAACAAAAGTTGCCATCAAGAAAATCGAACCCTTTGAAAGACCATTGTTCTGTCTTCGTACTTTAAGAGAGATAAAACTATTAAACAAATTCAAATGTCATGAAAATATAATTAGATTGTATGATGTTCAAAAACCATTAGATTACGCTCATTTTAATGAAGTTTATCTTATCCAAGAATACATGCCACTGGATTTACACAATATAATTTACACTCATGTTTTAAGTGATCAACATGTCCAATATTTCATTTATCAAATCTTAAAAGGTTTAAAATTGATGCATAGCGCCAAAGTCATTCATCGTGATTTAAAGCCATCAAATATCCTTGTCAATGAACAATGTGATTTGAAAATTTGCGATTTTGGATTAGCTAGATTAGATGCTAAACATTATAATTTAGAAACAAACCCCAAAATCTCCATGTTGACTGAGTATGTTGCCACTAGATGGTATAGAGCTCCAGAAATCATGTTGAGTGCATCTAATTATTCTACCGCGATTGATCTTTGGTCAGTTGGTTGTATTTTAGCAGAATTATTAACCTATAAAGCTTTATTTCCAGGAACTGATTATATAAATCAATTACGTTTAATTTTTGAAGTTTTGGGTAGTCCAAGTGACGAAGATTTAAAGATTATAAAATCAGAAAGAGCACAAAAATTTGTTAAATCATTACCATATAGAGTTAAGATTGATCTTACTGATTTTGTTAATAATCATCCCTATAGACGAATCAAAGTTCGTGCAAGAGAAACTGTAAATCCATTGGCAATTGATTTGTTGGAAAAATTGTTAGTATTTGACCCTTCAAAAAGAATAACAGTCCAAGAAGCATTAGAACATCCATATTTAGAGGCTTATCATGATCCATCTCATGAACCAATCACCCTGCCAATACCAGTGGAAGAATTTGAGTTTGACATGGACAAAAAACAGTTGGATGTTGAAGATTTGAAACAGCAAATCTATAAGCAAATCATGGCAACTAATCAAATTTGATAAAGAAAAGAAATGAGCAAAAAGAATAAAATAGTAATTGTTTATTTGATGCTTTTAATTATTAATTACGTATAGATTTTACATACATCTTCTTTCTCTCTCTCTACTTCGTTCGGTTTAATATATCTTTTGATGTTTTCGTCCTTTATCTTCTTTCAATTGTAAAATAAAATAAGAAAATATATCCCAAGAATAAAAACGCAACTGATAAACCACCCAAGAATGAGATATCTTTCCAGAATGCACCAACATCAAACCCAAAAGTACTTAAAATAACTGCACCTGGTACTTCAATGGATAAACCGTATTTCTTCTCTCTTAAAATCAAGTCCTTGACTTCATTGATAGATAACGATTCATAGGCGTAATGGAAAACTGAAATCCATTCTAACCATTTGATTTCAGCATTTAAATCTTCACTATTGATAAACAATCCAGCAAATAACAACGACATCAACAATAATAACACACCAATCATGGTAGATGTACCAGGTTCTTTAATTAATATTCCAACAATCAACATTTCAAGTGAAACAGCAACGTTAAACAACACCAATACAAGTATAGTTTTGACAAATGCATTATGTTCCATAGTTAATCCAACCAACGGATATGCAATACTGATCAAGATAACTGGTGGCAACACTCTCAATGGAACAATATCACAGAAAACTTTACTCACGTAGTAACTCAATGGATTGTAATAATTATTGGCTCTTTCTCTTATGAATATAATTCGTTCACTCGCAAATGAGTGTAACCCAGTCAATGCCGAAAATCCAAAGAATGCCAACAAGAAGAAAAACAACCCTAATCTGTTTTGGAACCCACTGATATCGTTTGTAACATCGTAGTATAAGTAACCACAGAACAAACCAACAACCAACGACAACACGTAGTGTGCCAATAAAAGTCTTGGATTTCTATACAAGTTTTTAAATGTTCTGGATGAAAGAATGACAATCTGAGTAAAGAATGTAGCCTTTTTGATATCGTGACTATTACGTTCCACTGGTACTGGATTTTCTTTACCACATGTTATTTCTTGCTTGATATCAATAGCTAAAGGAGATTCCACAAATAATGTTGGTAGCTTGTTACGTAAGCGGATTATGGTCTCTTCTTCTCCTGCCTTGGAGGTACGATGTCCAATAATATCAGTGTTGTATTCATCACGATGAACAGCAAGATGCTCCCATTCTCTAGTGGTGTCTTCCTGGCTTGCTGTTCTGTTGGATAAGAAGGCCGCATGAATATCAGCATCGTGCAAGTCAGTAGACGAAGCCGCAACAACTTCCGAATCGGCATTGGTCACTTTGACAATTTTGTTGTGATCAACAGTGATATCAATCAAGTAGTCAGCAATATTATAACCAAGTGGACATTTATAACCATTCTTCGTAAAGAAATCATTACATTTGATCATATCTCCGGAATAAATCAAATCACCTTCACTAAGCAAAATCAATTTATCAAACAATGAAACAATGTTACTTCTTGGTTGGTGGATAGTGAAAATAACTGTTCTGTCATAATCACGAGATAACTTAACTAAACATTCAATCACGTTTCTAGCATTATATGAATCCAAACCGGAAGTTGGTTCATCCAAGAACAAAATAGAAGGAGAAGTAACCAATTCACAAGCAATAGAAACTCTTCTCTTTTCACCACCAGAAATACCTCTCTTGAAATTCGACCCAACAACTCTATCTTTGATATTCAATATTCTCAATTCATTAAGAACTTCAATAACTCTAGCTTGTTTTTGTGCTAAGCTCATTTCTCTTGGAAGTCTTAACAATGCACTATTTAAAACCGTTTCGTAAACCGTCAAAGTTGGAATCAAATAATCTTCTTGGTCAACGAAACCAACAATAGATTTATAGTATTCTGAATCAATAGCATTGCCATTAACGTAAATAGAACCACCAACTTTGCCACCTTTATTCTTACCGGCTAATATATCCAAAAGAGTTGTCTTACCAGCACCCGAGCCACCCATGATAGCCAAACATTCTCTGGGTTTCACCAATCCAAAAACATTATTCAAAACTTGACGTCCTTCAGCAACTTCATAACTGATATTTTCAAACGACAAGGTAGTTGGTTCAAAATTTTGGTTCATTACGCTAGGATCCGATTCTAATGGTTCATAACCTGGTTTTTTGAATAAGGCAGATTCACTGATGTTACGTAAAAGTGTAACAACCACCAAAATACAAACCAATAAAACTCCAATAATAACGAATATATTTCCAAGGGTTAATTTTGGGCTATCTGGTAAAGTGTATCCTGGAATTTCACTCTTGTGTACACATTCACCTGCTTTACATTGCAAAGTAATATATGGATCCCCAAATACACTTTGAATCAAATCATTCATACTTGGTTCTGAAAAACGACATTTCTTGGAAGCAATATCACATGCAAAGTCACCTGGACCCCGTATAGTTTCGGTCAAAAATTCCGAGATATCAATGGACCCTTCTTGACCACAAAGCATTCTATCGGGCAAACATTTACATGAAACTTCTTCACAATTATAGTGAGTTGTATTACCGGCTAAATCATAATCCAATTTACACTTATTCAAGTCACAATAGAATGATTCAATTTGATCGATCCAAAATTGGAAATTACAATTACCAGATGTTGAATTACACGAAAAGGTAGCTTGAGGGATCTGACCTTTCAAAATTGAAAGAATCTTTGGATTCGTGACATCACACATTTGGTGCAACTTTTTAACTATAATACCATCCTTATAACAAGTCCCCTTTAACCCTTCGGGCATGAATTGGTCACAAACATGGTCAGCTTCACACAAATTACAGTTTATACCTGTCCAACCAGGTTTACAAACACACTCTTTCTTCTTTCTTATTGGTCTTTTGGAGTTGCCATCACCTAAGGAACCACATAATGGTTCCGAACAATCAGTGCCACCAAATCCATCTTGACATTCACAATGTCCTGTGAATGTGTTACACTGGGAAAATTGAGTACATTCAAAATTTGGAAGATTACAGTTGAAACATGGAGGACAATCTTTATCTCCATCCTCATCGCCATTGCCACCTTTGCCTGGCTTCGCACGGCGAGCAATTTCTGGCTTAACTTCAAAGATGTCATGAATGGCAAGTGACTTTTTTATTCTGTTGAATGAGGCTTCAAGATCTTGTTCATTTTCAATTTTAATTGAACTTGTTAATCTAGATAGAAATGAAAGAATAATGAAATTGATAAATAGGGAAACTTTCATAATGAGGGGTAAAACTGTTACTAATTTGATTCAGATATTTCTGTATGTTTTGTAATGTCGAAAGGAGGGGGCGAGACTGGAGCAAAATTGGACTCAGAATCAATTGACACTAGGAGATGGTTGATAAAATGAGCGATATCGATTAGGAGGTAATAAAATATGAATAGTAGAAATAACTTCGAAAAAAAAAAAATAATAAATAAATCAACGATAGTAGAAGAAGGAAGGAAGAAAAAAAAATATTGTGTGTTGGACTCGTGGTTTCTGAAAGTACTGTTACAGAATTGATTGCGGTGATAATAGCAAGATTACAAAACCGAGCAAAACTATAAAAAAAATAAAAAATAAAACATGTTCAGAGGCACAAGTAGTGTACTTTTGCAAATGTTTAAACTGGGAGAAAAAAAAAAGGGAAAACAACCATAGCAAAACGATACACAAGGATCTACAAAACATAACTAACGGAAACAGCTATCACGCCAGAACAACACATCACCAGCAGGGAACATGCCAGGTATTAAAAAGAACAGAAAGACGTACAAGCAGGCTAACTTTAGAAGAGTACTACGATCAAAGCTCAATCCAGGTGACGTTTCCAATGTCAGTACAACAATAAAACTGGATAACTGTGATATTCTAATATACTTGATATATATGAACTACCTCAACGAATTGATAAAAGAAGGAGGTGATCCATCAAATGGTGGAGCTGGAGAAATAGGTGAGGTCACAGAGGAAAGACTACTGAATGCAAATGATAAGCTATCTAAAAAATACAGGGGATAATAGTTATTGTTCTATGTACAGATGTCTATTTAAATACAGAGTTTGGGTTTTGTAATGTTTCAATCATTTCAATAGCACCTTGTGGGTCTCTTTTATTATATACAAACAACCCTTGCAATTGTGCGGTACTGACATGTTGTAAACCTAATTTTCTATATTTGGCCAAAAATTGGTCACATAATTCTTCTTCGTTTTCATAAAATCTCAAAAACATGTGTTTGACTTGGTATTCAGTGGCATTATCAATCAAAACTTTGAAATCAACTCTACCTGGTCGAAGCAAGGCTGGATCTAATTTCTCGGGATGATTGGTAGTCATAAATGTAATACATTCTTCTGCACTGGCTACACCATCTAATGCATTCAACAATCCTGAAAATGTAACCCCGTTCGTATAACCTTGGTCAGCTGATTGTTCTCTCTTGTTAAATGCAGCATCAACATCCTCTAATAATAAAATTGATCTATTTGGTATATGATTCATCAAGTGATTTAATCTATCATCGGTGAGGTTGTTCTCAGACAAGTTCAAAATACAAATATTGTAGTCCAATTCTCCAGCTAATGCTTGAATAAATGAAGTTTTCCCACTACCAGGTGGACCATATAATAAATAACCCCTTCTATAAGGAATACCACGCTTATGGTACCATTCACCACTGGTAAGGAAATCCTTAACATCATCCAAAATACTTTCAGCAATTCCTTTGTCCAAAATAACGGATCCGACCATTCTCTTGGATCTAGGTTGTCCAAAAGGTCTCCATTCTGGGCCCCATGATGTATAAATAACAGTTTTACCTTCGCATGCTTTCAAAGCCAAGTTTTTTGCTTCACTAAGCAAATCATTGAACAATTTGCGATCGCGGTAAAGGGTAGTCAAAGTAACGGTTTCAAATGGGGTACCGTTTGTCATATCCAATAACTTCCCTGATCTTTCACGATTTACCAACATGTATGCACCTTTGTATTTGATCAAATGCTTACCTGGACCAGGAACTAAGGAAAAATTAGTAGTTATGGCTCCGTTATCATGGGTTATAACATTTGTTTCCACAGACAAATGACGTGAAGTTCTATGTTTATATTGTGACATCCATTCTAAAAACCAAAGATACGATTTGTCTTTGGATGGAATTTCAAGATCAACTAATAATTGTCTATAAATAAACCCAGAGCCTTTTACAAACCCCAGTCTTGCCAATGCTAAACTGGTTCCAAGTAACATCAATCCCCCACCAGCAGCAAAGTATGGGTTGTTAACAACAACTTCATTAAATCCCAGCGAGATCATACCTGAGATTGACCCATCAGATGAATTTTTTATCTTTTCAAAATCTATAGCCTGTGGCTGAGACATTTTATTGTTGTTGGTAGGAAGGTTATTAGAGATTTTTCAGTTTTTGTATGTTTATTTTGGAGATATTTTTTTCGTTCTTTTTTCTTTCTTCTCTTTTCCCACATTCTCTGGGTCGAAAAGTTACCGCGCTGGTGTCAAGCAGATCGACTGAAGTTCAAGGCGATGCAATAGCGAGAGAGTGAAGCAAACGAAACAGAAAGTCATTCGTACGCAGTCGCAAAAAAAAGAAAAATGAGATTCATTGGATTCGCATGCACTAATATATTTTACTTTCGGGCTACAATGTATGATTGCGGATATCGACACATTTTATTTTTTTTTTTTTTTTTACATTGATTATTTCGCTTTGGACATTCTTTTTTTCTTTTCCCTTTTTCTTTTTTACTAATACCATTATAACCAGAATCTACCGTATTTTTTTTTGGTTGCCACTTCTTCTTATTTGATCTAATCACGTAGATATCGACAATTGTTGTTGACATTCATTTCAATTATGAGTTCTGAGAATTACAAGGATTTTTCATCGTCATCCTGTTCCACAAGTAATCCTGATAACCAGATTGACAACGATTCAGACGATGAATCACCAGTTTCAGTACAAACAAATAATTCTCCAGAAAACCCACCAAATCAATTCCATTCAAATAATCCATTCAGATCTTCTGCATCAGCAATATCGGAATCGTCTCATGAATCAACACCTGTATCACAACCACCACCACCACCGAAACGACAACCAGAACCGCAACATTTGCGCACAAAGATCCCAAATCAAGAATTATTAAAGTATCCTTTTAAAACCTTGAATAGAATATTGGATGATTTGAAATGGACAGTTCCCGTGAAGGAAATGTACAACTTCAGCTTGTTGAATAGTAAGCCAATTGACTATTCTGAAGAGCTAAGTAGAGTGGTCGATTCATCTATTTTACCATTTGATACGTTGATTCTCAACAATGATGTCGATTATTGCAAATCCGTTGAGAAATTGGAATTTCCTGACACACAACAAGTATTGTATATCATGAGAGGATTATTACTGGATAAAAAAAAGAAAGTTTATCACTTTCGAATTCTTGCTCTCGAAACAAATTCAAACCCTTTTGTTACTAAGATTATCGACAAGCATAATTATCATGTGATTCCAAAAAGCAGAGTTTCGGATCATGACTTGAAGTTGTTGCAAGATGATTCGAACGAATTTGAGAGTATTATTGATGACAGTTTTTATAGGAGTTTGAACTCGCCAAATGGTCAAATTTTAAGGGTGACTTTGTTTGACCTGGAATTTTCTAAAGAAGATTTAATTCCTTTGACTGACGAAAAGATAATCAAAGAAAGATACTTGGAGGGTGTTGAAAGGCATCCTAATTTGTCTCCTGAAACAATCCCAAATTCTACTCATTGCATTAAAACCTTGATCAAAGTATTGAAAGGTCCTGTTATGTTGAAATCACTGGATATTATTAAAACCATTAGTCTCAAGAACACAGTGATGGACGCACAGATTGATGTTAATTTGTTATTTGATAAATTGTCATTCACTCTGAATGGTGACGAGGTTGTTCCTCCTAATTTGAACGAGTCCCATGGATTAAGAGAATCGTATATTAGAAAAATTCTAGAGTTGATTTATTTTGCAAAGAATCTTCTGGTATCTTCCAATGAATTCCAAAGTCAGTATTCATTTTCAGAGAATATGTCACAAATTTTCAATACTATTGTCGAATTTGACAAACACACCAGTGTTACCAACTTCAGTAGCAATTATTCAAACAGGTTCCCATTCTTCATCAACCTTAGTGCATCTGCTTACTTTCCGGATGAATTAATCATAAAATGCTTCGAGTTAACAGTACAATCAGATAGAGCTAATAGTCTTTACTATGTCGATTCTTTGAAGCAGATTCGTAATTTCCGCCACAGTAGCAGCAACGGGTATTCCAATACCAAACTTGATAGCTATTTTAGGCAACATGAGTTGATTGGATTTAGTGATTACCTTGAATCCATGAAGATTATAGGGTTGGCAGTTGAAAATAACGACATTGACTCAATCGATGACGACGTGATTATTGCCATGTACCGAACACAAATTAAGAATGATTCAAGAAACTATCAATATTTCAATGATCATTTGAGAAAAATTGCTAAAATCAAAAATTCCGAGAAACTCACAGACTTCATACATGAAGAGTTGTTGCCTGAGAGTTTAGCACTTGAGGAGTTATCTATTGAAGAAATAACTGAAGATGACGTGGTTATAACTGCATACGAATTCAAATTGGATGATCTTTTGCAACGCAATGGATTTAATACTGAGTCCAATGAGGTTGTGTTGTTAAATAAAGCTTTGTTATCGGTAGCAGTTTATCGAAAGAGTTTTATCTTATTGAATTATTTGGAAACCAAATTGCCTGATTGCGTGAAAATACCAGCAATGGATGATCTTACTATTCACAAGGCCTATGAATTACTTGGAATCAACAATAAAGCCAACGAATCGGAGATTATTAATGCATTCCAGACAAAATCAGTTAAGGAATCGGATGTACGGTTGTTAAGAAGTGCATTCCGTTTAATCGCAGAATTTAAAAAATCAGAAATCCTATTTAGTTTTATCAAAACAGGTAAAATTGATACATCTTTGTTACCTGCTGAAAATTGGCCAGCAGGTTTGGATAATATTGGGAATACTTGTTATTTAAATTCATTGTTACAATATTACTTCTGTATCAAACCGTTAAGAGATTTAATTTTGACTTTCAATGAAAATGATTACAAATCAGATGATTATTCTGAAGATAGAAAAGTTGGGGGTAGAAAAGTTGAGAAATCTGAAGTTCAAAGATCGAGCCAATTTATTTACCAATTACGTCGTTTGTTTGAAGAAATGATTTATAGTAATCAAAGATGTGTTGAACCAAACAAAGAACTAGCATACTTATCTTTCCTTCCATTATCGCAACCAGTCAACTTTAGACAACATGAAAAATCAACAAAGAGTACCGAGGCAACAGAAGCTAATGTAATTGAAGTCAAGATTGATGAGGATGATGACAATAATTTAATTATTGAGCATAAAGAAGAGCAAACAGGTTTACCATCAGCAGCAGATGATACTGGCAATGCCAACGATGTTACAATGATTGATGAAGAAACTGAGCCTGTTACCAATGCTGGTGGTTCATATGACGATGCAATTCTTGTTGACATGGGCGAGGGTACTCCTCAACCACCAACATTACCACCCCGTGAACAAAACGGTGACAATAACGATGATGTTGACGATGATGACGAAGAATTGGAAACTCCGGGTACTTCTAGTGACGATGATCATAATCTTTCACTTCCAAAAATACTACCAATTCTGACTGATCAAATAGAAAGCACAATCGAGGTTGGTAGACAACAAGATGTTACTGAATGTATTGAAAATGTTATCTACCAAATTGAAACAGCGTTGCCACCAGAATCTTTGGATAAAGATGGAGAACAATATGATTTGATTAAGAAATTGTTTTATGGTAAAACAAAGCAAACAATTACTCCATTAGACAAGTCCTTGAAGAGTCGTGTTTCCTTTGAAAGATTTTTTAGTTTGATTATTAATGTTAGTGATCATCCAAAGAGTATTTATGATGCATTAGATTATTATTTCAATGATGATATTGTGAAGTTAGAAGAAGGATTAGTTAAAAAGAGTATAACTATTCTGGAATTGCCACAAATTCTTCAATTCCATGTACAGAGAGTTATGTTTGATAGAGAGAGACTAATGGCATATAAATCCATTGAACCAATTCCGTTCAGTGATAAGATTTATTTGGATAGATATTTAGACACTGATGATGAAGAAATTCTTAGCAAGAGAAACCAAGTGTTTGAATGGAAAAAAGAAATTAAACAATTACAAGATGAAAAGGCTAAATTATTGAAAACCGATGAAGACACTTCTTTGAATATAATTGATAATTTGAAAATCACAAAGAAATATCTTGAAAAAAGAATCATTCTTGATGATTCATTAAGTATTGATTTAACAACCATTCAAATTATTCAACTGGAAATTGATAATTTATCATCTAAATTACTTACAATAGATTCTCAAATTGAAAAGATTAATCATCTGATAAATAATCAATTTACAGATTACAAAGAGGTTTGTTATGATATATTTGCAATTTTCATTCATAGAGGAGAAGCAAGTTATGGACATTATTGGATTTATATTAAAGATCCCCATAATAGGGATATTTTCAGAAAATATAATGATGAAATTGTTACTGAAGTTCCAAGTAGTGAAGTTTTCAATTTCTTAGAAACCAATACGGCTACTCCTTATTACATTGTTTATGTTAAAGATGAATTAGAATTGAATTATATAGAGCCATTAAAGAGAGAAATCAAACAAACTTGAGGTTGTCTATAGTTGAAGAAAGAAGAAGATGAACAAGAATAAAAGGAATAATTATTATTGATTTTAATAGATTTAATACACGTATTTAAACACACCGAGAGAATCATCCATTTCAATCATATGTTATAAAAAGTTACATTAATATATACATATATATATATATTTCTAGTACAACGTCATAATAATTAAACATAAAAAAAAGTAAACAAAACAAAAAGAAGAAAATAATACAAAATAAAGAAAGAACACCACCTTCAAAAAAATAACAAAAAAGAAAAATAAAAAAAAAGAGCCAAAATAATAACAATAATAACAATAATTCTAATAATAATTAATAGTATAATTAATCCCCCTATGCGTATATATATACATTTTTCTTTTTAAATAAAATCAATATTATTCCAATTTTCTTCTTTTGTTTGTATCGTTATCATCATTATTATAATTTGAATTACCTTCACGTTCATCCTTATGTTGAATGATTGGAGGTAAACTGACCAGACTTCTAATTGATTTATCCAATTCACTAACACTTGGCAATGCAGATGTAGAAACAACTGTTTCTTTAGTTTCTTTAGCCATTGATGATGAGGATTCTTTATTTTCTGGAACACTTCTAGGAGGAGTTGTAGTGTTGAATCTTGGACTTGGTATTCTCAAAGATTTTTGATGTTCATATATAGAAGTAAATGAATTTCTTTGTATGAAATAAGGTGATTGTGGAGCTAAATGATCAGTTATTGGATTAGGTAAAGAATTTGTTCTGGAAGTTTGGACTTGACTAGGCTTTTGTTGAACCACTGGGGGAACAACAGGTTGTTTAGTCGATGGAGGTGGTGGTGGAGGAGGAGGTGCTTGCACCTGTTGTTGTTGCTGTTGTTGTTGTTTTTTAACTTCACTCACTGGGGTTTTGATACGTGGAGGGTTTATTGGAGTTGGTGGTTTGGCTGGTTGTTGTTGATTATTTGATTTTCCGACATTACTTAAAGGAGAATATGTAGATTCAGCACGACTTCTAAATGCTGGGTGCTGAAGTTGCTGTTGCCCAACAGAATTTGACGATTGCTCTTCAATTAATATTCTAGAATTATGTCTTGAAGGAACAGGTTGTAATGGATCATATACCGATAAATTTCTCTTTGAATTGTTACTATCTTCACGTTTTCTGAAAAAACCATTGTTAGAATCCGAATTATTACTATAGATTGAGTAATGTGGGTTCAATGGATATGATTGAGGAGCAGCACTAACAGTAGAAGGGTTTCTAGAACTAGAGGCTGAGTCAAGATGATAACTTGATGAAATAGATGCATGTTGCTGTTGTTGTTGTTGTTGTTGAGGAACTGGAGGTGGAGGACCAGGTTGTGGAACTTGCAACTGAAGAGGTTGCAGAGGTTGTTGTTGTTGTACTGGTGGTGGTGGTGGTGGTGGAGCTTGATGTATTGGAATCATATTTATTCTTTGAATTCTTTGATTGATCAAATTCTTCAAATTTCGTACATCTGAAATCATTCTATTGTCATTCTTTGATAATCCTTCCACTATGTCCAAAACAGATATCGAATCAGCAATCTGACACTTTAATTCATTCTGTAATGTTTCATATCTAGTATTCATATGGAAAAAATCATTTCTCAACAAGTTAATTTGATTAGTCAATTCAAGTAGTTTGAAGTTTGTAGCATTTTCATAAGAAGGATGAGCTGGAATAGATGGTCTAGCAATGTATTCCTGTGGTGATTGTTGCATAGACACTTGTGGTTGCCCATTATATTGTTGTTGTTGTTGAGGCGGAAGTAGTTGTGGTTGTTGTGGTTGATATTGTTGTTGTGGAATTGGTGTGGATGGAGAACGTGGTCTATTATCAGCAGGAGAATGTATTGAAGTTATACTGTGATGATGAGCAAAATAATGATTTGCTTCTTCACTTTGATATGAATATGCGTAATCAGTAGGTTGTGAAGTTGGTGGTAATGACTTTATGTTAACAATTTCCTTTTGGGAATTCAATGTCTTTGAACTTCTTCTCTTTATATGTTTTAATGATTCAGTATCACCTTTTCTAAATTGATTAGTGGAGTGTCTAAATTCCCATCTATTTGATTGTTGTTGTTGCTGTTGTTGTTGGTCTTCTTGGTTTAAAAATGTCTCATTAACCTTGTGGAAACCATACATGTTAAGCTGTCGAATGAATGACGCTATATTGGTATGTTTAAAATATTGGGCCAATGCTCGAGAAAATTCTTCACCTGGGGTAACATAAAACGAATCTAAAGATGGAGACCACCATATTAGGTGAGATATAGAATCGTCATGTAACATATCGTATAATTTATGAATAAACACCACCTGTGTTTTTCCAGTGGAGTTTGTATTATTTCCCTTTGAATCATTAGATGTGTTGTTTGTTCCTGTTGGTGTTGACGTTGTGGTTGTTGTTGTTGTGGTGGTGGTAGTAGGATTTAGCAAATTATTTGACTTCATATCTATTGGAGGATTCATTATGCTTGGAGTTGACAATCTAGAACCTTGTGATGGAGCAGGAGTAGTATTGTTAACGAATGAAGGACTATGACTAATATGAAGTGGTCGTCTAGCAGCTGAAGCAGGAGTAGTTATTGAAGGGACAGGTTGTATCAAATTACTCATGGAAAAATGGAAATTATTTAACTGTCAGAAAAACTAAAATAAAAAAAAAAGAACTCACCTGGAATTATTTAAACAAAACAAAAAAAAAAAAACGCAGAAAAAGAATTTGGTTTCTTTTTTTTTTTTTTGGAGTGGGTAAAAATTGTTCTTTAACTAGGGGGGATGCGAACACAAAATAACTATTGTTCGTTCTTATTTAATAATATTAAATAAAATCCAAAAAGTTTTTAGTAGATAATATTAGAACCTTCTCTTTTTCTTTTATCTGTATTATAGTTATGTAATATTATTATTATTCTTAAAGATATTTTTTGATTGGTTTAGATAATAATATTATTCAACAAGATATAACGTTTGACTGTTAAGGAGATAATACAACTAACCTGGTCTGGAAATTATTAACCGCAAACGTTGGAACAATAAATGTAATAGCAGACCTGAAAGAAACTGGGAAAAATTCGTTCCAATGTATGAGGCGCAAAAATATAGCAAATTTCAGAGAAGAAAAATTTAAAAAAAAAAGTTTCTTCTTTGCAAGGAAATATGTAATGAAAGTTGAAGTTAAAATTTAACTCTTGTGAAATGGATATAAGTCACCTCGAATTTCCAATGATAGAATGGAATAAGTAAAAAAAAAGATGATCTATCCTCTAGTTGTGTAACTGATGAAGAAAATAAATGACCGATTTTACCTGTAGAATACAATTAATAGAAGCAAATGATAGAAAAGCCAAGATGTTGATTTCTCTTTCTTCTTTGTTAATCTATTCCGGAAATACTGTGAATTGGCCAAAAAAAAAAAACAAATTTGAAATTCTGTTCCTGTCTTTATATTTGAAATTAAACTCAAGAGGGTACTAAATTTCTTTTTTCTTTTTTGTTCTATTCTTCTATTGTAAAATGATCAATGAGATTCGATTAAGTATTTATTGCCGATGGAATGTTAACTTGTGTACCGTAACCAATAAATAAAATCGAAATTGACACTTGAATTAGATGTGAAATGAAATGCAAGTGAATGGAAATTACGAACTCTGTTTCTTTGTTGGACAAATATGAAATTGAGATTCTTTTTCAAAATGGATAGTTAAAAGAAAAAACTTGGTTGTCTTGTTGTTGCTGTTGTTGTTTACAGATATTCTGGATATTATCCCTGTCTTAAATGATGCTTGATGAAAGGGGATCCAGGAAGGTACTTTCTATTGTAATATGAAATTGAAACAAGAAAGTGGTTGTAAATTATTCAAAATTTATTATAATTTTGAAAGAGCCCTTTGTGTGGTTGTAAAAAAAAAATTAGGGAAACTTAAGAAAGTGTTCAAATGGTGTGGAGTCTTGCACGTGACCTGTGTAAGATTTTTGATTATTTTTTTTTTTTCGTAGATTTGCAATTAAGGTGAGTGGAGTTGTGTTAGCAAATCAAGTTGAAGTCAACTTTCTTTAATGAATAATAGGCTGTTGGTTGGTATAATAGAATAAAAAAAATATGGAAACAAAATTTTACAACCTTAAGACGTATATGTGTTTTTTTTTTTTTTGAATCAGGTACTTTAACCCAACTTTTATATTAATTTCTATTCAAACCTTTCAAAAACAAAAAAAAAAATCAAAATTCAACAATAAGGGAAACCTTTTTATTCTTTTTTTTTTCTTTATTTAATTTTTCCTACTTGGTGTTTTTGCTTTTGCATTTGCATTTGCTTTTGTCATTGTCTTTGTCTTGTTTAATGTTTAGTTTAGTTTAGAATTTGTGGAACATATTGATGTGTGTTTAACAAAAAAAAAGTCATTCTATTTTTCCATTACTTCATTCTTTTTACTTCTAGTACAATTTCTTATGTTTTTTTGTTTAATTTATTTGACTTCTTCTTCTTCAACTTCTTCTAAGTTTTTCTTTGTTACTAAGCGGAATTTTAGTTTCATTTGATTTAATTCAAGCAATCTAACCTTCATTTTATCTTTTTGTAAAGGTAAAATTGCTAAAGTGATAGGTTGCGAGAGACATACAGAGAAAAAAAAAAACGGATAATGGAAAAAAAAAAAAGAGAGAGAGAACGATACTAATCAAAATGTCCCACAAAATACAAGTTGCATGAACTCTTAATCCTAAATCCAAACCATTCTGCAAGAATTGTAAAAGGGTGAAATAGCCATCATTGCAGGTATAAATATTGTGTACGTAATATTGATAGAATAGCCGCAATACACTATTTTTGGTGATTTTTTTGTTTTTTGTTCTTTGTAAATATACTCATTTACCACGTCGTCAAGTTAATGACTTTGTAAGATCCTTCTTTTATTTTGTATTATTTAAAGATTAATCACTAGACATGATGCTTAACCACCGTATTGAAAGTTTAAGATTCAAGATGTGTGTGTTGGTGGTTGTGGTGGTAGCTATTGCCCTTTTTGTTGTTCATTTAAAGTTCTATAATATACAAGCCCAAAGAAATACCGAAAGGTTACCACTATTGAGTTTATATTTTGTTACACTTTATTAATCTACATGTGTATTTACATTGTCATTGTTCTTTTGTTCAAATAAGACTTCATCAAAGAATTCTTTTACTTCTTCGTCTTTCTTCTAGATGTTACTTTTTAAACCTGAAACAAGCACAACTATACATAGAAGAATAAGGTGAAATATCATAATAAAGAAACAAAAAAAAAAAGAAAGATTAGAAGACACGGGTCCACAAGGCACATATTTCACCTGACTGATTTTAGAGTTTTAATTGAACTTGAAATTTATTGTTTTATTTTATTTTATTTTTATTTTTATTTCTCTTTGAATCTGATTTTTTTTTTTCTTTTATTGTGAGTTTCCCTTCCCCTTTTTTAGACTGGAAGCGTGATAAATTTGTAAGTTGCATATACATAAACAGTTTACATGATTTAATGCACGTTCCACTTAGGAATACGTTGTTATCAAAAAAATAGTTGCACCACCCTCGAAACGAACAGATATTCAAAAAGAAATTTGACACAAGAAGAACTTTCGGCGGTGTGACAGTCTAATGAATGACAATTAAGGATTGAGGTTTTAATTATCAATTACCTTGAATTACTAAACGATTATATTGATGAACCATTTGCCAAGGTTTACCATATAATCTAGAATTTTGAATGACTTTGGAAGTAAATAACCTTATGTTTTATATGGGGGTGCACATGACAATATCTTGAAGTTGATTTATCAATATACGTGTGTGTGTGTGTGTGTGTTACTCATTCGTAACATTGTGTAATAGGTTTTGAAAAGTCATTTCATTTCATGTGAAATGAAATTTATATCTTCTTTTTTTTGTTGGTTTTACGGTATACCATACCTGTGATGTTGAAGAAATAAGGCGAGAATTACCGAGATGGCAAGATTCTAATGATAAATGTTGTGTTTATGATTATCGAAGTGTGTGAGTTTGATGCCCTGAGTAATTTTCGATTTTATTGTTGCAACTCTAACCTCGTTATTTACAAAACTTGAGTACAAAAGTTTTTACAATTCTATTCCATGTATCACACCATTCTTTGTTGTTGAGATTTGTAGTTAACTTAACTTAACTTAACTTATCTTATCTTATCATTCTTTCACTACCCCCTCACCCACCCCTGACCTATCAATATTTTTCGACTGAAACCTAATGGCGAAAAGTGTGGATTATATTATTCTTATTATGCGCCGAAATTTTCTTTTTTGTAACGTTGAAGATGTAACAGAATGCTTTTTACACTTTTTAGTGTGTCGTCATAATGATTCTAACATTAAACAGCAAACAATCAATAAATATCAAGTCTTATTGTTTTTCATTTTTGATCAATTTCCTATATCTATCGACCTTCTTTTCATTTTTTTTTTTTAGAAAAAGAAACCAAAAGCAGACACAATTGTATTCGTGTCCTTGAATCATGAATGAATTTTTCAAATTTAAAGAATGAAAAATATAAACCATGCAAGATTTAAAACCACATGATATTCAACAATAGTACAAAAAGATAACAATGTTAAGAATGATTAAAGGGTAACAAAGTTAAATTGTATAAATAAAAAAAAGATTATAATATCAATCAAAAATATTTTCCTTTCTTCTTCAGTTTTTCACGTTTATTACGTTGACTGGTTTCTAGATTTATTCGCTACACACACAGCAAACACAATCCTTGAATTATGTGGATTGATTGTATCAAGTTTTCTTATAGAATTAACTAGAAATAGGGAAGATGTGTAAAACATTTTTACACAGCACTAAAATATACCCATTGCTTTGTTGTTTATTCTCTTTTTTTATTTGTTTTGTCTTGCTTTGCTTTGTTTTCCCTTGTTTTGTAACACAGCAATTATGAAAGGTATGTCTCGGAAACAAACTTACATGGAGTTTTCCGTATCTAGAAATGAATCAAGAGTAGTAAAGGAAACCGTATCATGGAAGTTTTTTTTTTTATTATTATTATTTAAGCTGTTGTTCAAGAAAATTCAATTATACTATCAATAACCAGTTGTGGATTACCAAAAAGAATCTACAGTAGAGTTTTAATTGTAAGATCGTCATCGTAAATTATTAACAAGTAATCAAATCTCGTGTTAATCGGTAGAGTAGATAATCCCGGTGATGTTGCTGAGTAAAATGTGTAAACGAATAATAATATTCAATACTAGAAAAAAAAAAAAAGCAAAAGAAAAATCTTGAAAATGTAAGAAAGCTAAATGGTGATACGGAAAGAAAACAAGAAACAAAAATGCAGATCTTTTCCCGATTAAATCATATTCTTATAGATAAATAAAAACACATAAAATGCAATGGTTTTGAGTTTTAAGATTTGGGGTAGAGAAGACGATAACAATAGGGCAATTGACCAGCTCTCTCTCTGTGTGTGTCTTTCTTGCTCCTCATTCTCTTGTCCAACATAATCTTCATTACAAATCAGAATATAATTCGAGACCGTTCCAAAAAAGACAAAACGTGAGAATCTAACTTCTTTGCGGATCTCTTAATTAGCGCGATTCATATTGTCGATCCAATATCATGCAATACACCACCGAAATCAATTGTTAGTATTTGTTATTGGCTTTGGTTTTCATCTTTTTTTTTCTTTCATGTATACTTCCATTACGGTTTCTATTACAAAAGTGAACTGATATTATCGTCTAATCACCGGTTAGTGTATTCAATCAAAGATAGTGAGACTAAATTAATGTCTGTAGAAGAAATTAAATCAATCCATTTAAACACAAAAGTTGTCCCCTAAAATAACCAAATACTAAAAAATATAATCATGCATTACATAATGCATTACTGTTATGAGAGTTTTTTTTATAAACTCGACAGTTACGATGTTTTAAATTGCATATGGTTTCAAACGCTCATATCTCACAGACACAACTTTAGTTGTAGTACATAGTAATGTCAAATAGTTTTCAAATCATTGAGCAATATCTTTAAAAACAAGTATGACACATATAGTACGTAAAACAAGATAGGCACTATTGAAACCTTTCGAGTTCTCAAAAGAAAAAGAAACAAAAACCTCGGGATTTGATGATTGGTTGTTTATTATGAAGTCATATTGAGAGCAATTTTCACTTTGAGTTAAGTTATTACATATGTCAAAAGCAAGGCGAAGCATAAAAATAAAATAAAAGATTATGGAGATGAGTAGATGGCTTTGGATTAATAACTAAAAATAAAAATAAAAATAAAAAAAATAGCAATACTAGGAATTTGAATATCACAACCCCTCGTAAATGCGTTATTTTTCATTATTCTCTGGTTGTGACAAACAACAAGTTCATAGTTCAAGATATCAGTTCCCTCCTCGTTCTTCTCTCCCCCACTTATTACCAAAGGATTTGAAATACGGATAAACTAAACACATATGTCGGAAAAACCTACATGATAATTAACCCTATCGTTCAAAAAAAATATTATCTTGGCTCTACATTGCCTCCACCTTTTAAATTAGAGCAAGAAGAAGAAGAAGAATGGAAGAAGAAAAAAAAGGAGGCAGACTAGTTGCATATAACATGTCCAACTACGCCGTGAGCATTAATAGTTCAGGGCATGGCATTGTCGATCATGAAACAGGTATGACAGGTTATTTTTAGGATTAGTCAACCAACTTTACTGTAGTATATGCAAGTGAAGGTCATTTTACCTGATCTTATTTCATATTTAAAGAAGAAATTATTAATCAATACAGAAATATGAAAAAATAAAATAAAATAAAATTCCCAATTTGTATGTGAAATGTGGGTCAAGTATCCTCCCGTTGATAACCATGAACTTCCTTTTTTTTTTCCTCTTTTAACTTCACGGACGTCATGCAATTATTGATTATTCGTTTTATCAGTTTGACCCCATGAAACCTAACCCAATCTCGGAAATTACTTCCTTGGTTAATGTGAAGATACTTTCTTTTGTGTGTGTGGGTGTGTCTGTGTGGGTAGGAGTGAATAGATCTAATCGACAAATTTAATAAGAAATATATCTGCCATCATTGTTTTTCTTCTTTTTTCTTTTCATGTGGTTTTGTTCCATGTGGCTTGTTAGATTTTAATGTTTTGTGAGTATTTTCAATTCTTAACCCCTCTAATCCAGAATGTGTCCGGATCTTGAATTCCTTCTTTAATATCCCGATCATGCATCTCATGATGAATTTTACAAGTTGAATACGTTTTTTTGGTTTTGTGTGAGTTTGGTGAATATGGAAATCGGCGATTCATCTGTGTGTCCAATATGTGATTTCATTTCATTTCATTTTTTTTTTTTTTTTGTATTTTGTACATTGAATTTGAAATTACATTCTATTCAGAATAGAATTTACTAAATAATGAAACTTCTTTTCATTCTTAATATATATTAAAAATTAATCAATACATATATAATGAGAGAATATATACAAAAAAATGTCAAACATATAATGTAACAACTCTCACACATATTCTTTAAAACAATTAACTATTTTCTTTGGAAGTTTCGGCCGAAATTGCCGAATAGTTTAATTTGAAAGGAAAGCTACGTAACCAATAATTTACATTGAAACTAAAAATAACACAATGTGCATACTACAAACAGATCCTTTTTATTCATATGTAATATTATTCTTTTAATATTTTTTTTCATCTTTCATGTGTATTTTGCAATTGAATTTGCCTTTTTCTATTTTTTTTGGGGGGGCGTTTTACTGTATACGAACTAATCTTCATCTTACTCTTTTCGAATTTCAAACGAACGTACAAAATTAGGAATGTATACTTGTTGTTGCTGATATAAATTAGTAATGCAATTGAAAAAAAAGCAAGAAAGATCTGAACACAATGTTTATACCAAAAAGTATGTGTTGTGGAGTCACCATACCGACAGTTTCCATTTGTTTCTCTTATCTATAGAGATTGGTTACTTTTTTTTCTCTGTACCCTTTTTATTTCAAATTTAGATTGCTCTTCTTTTTGTCTTGTTTCATGCGTAGATGTTGACGAAATTTGAATGGATCAAGTATGGAAGAAAATAGAGCAGTATAGTGTTCACTGTATACTCTATTTGTATAAAAAGAAGAAAAACATTTAGTTCATGCAACTGAATAATTTTGAATTAAAAAGAACAATGGATATATACAAAAAAAAATGCAACAAAGAACTTTGTCAATTAGCAATAGTTTCGTCAATATTTCTTAGAAAAAAAAAGGAAAGTTCCAAATTAAAATGTAATCCCTGTTAAGATACAAAGAATAGGCAATTGATTATCATGAACAATAAACAAAAACCAATTGACAATAGTAGCAAGAATTCATTGAACAAAAGACTGCAAACCCAATAATAACAATAATAATATTAATAGTAAGGGAAAAAAAAAATTTTTTCTAACTCATCTCTTTGAACCAGCAATAAAATATGAATATTATTATTTACTTATAATGTTACAATGTTTGTGTAATTTCGATCTTTCTGATAAATATGTATGTTGATTGATGGCATTATTGTACATTACAGAATTAAAATGTAAGAAAATAAAAAAAAGAAAACCAATCTTATATAGACTATCAATTGACGATTACCTAATACTTACATCATCTCTCATGAGTACAGAGTGAATTTGAGAGCAACAACGGTAAAAGCTGTTAAGCACACATGAATTGAGATCTGAAATTGAATTCTAAACTACGAAATAAAGGACAATATCACAAATGATGAATGAAGATTTAACCGAAATACCGTTGAATATTATTTTTTGTAGTTCTTTCTCTGACTGGGCTTTGAATTTGGTAACATATTGGATTCATTTACCCGATTAGTATAATAGTCAGATTGTAAAATTATCAAACTCTGTTTCATGTAAAATGTGTACAAAAAAATTAAATGATTAAAAGGAGATAATTCCAGACACACACAAAATATACCTAAATCCTTCTACTTCTACTTCTATTACTTTTTAATCAAACTACAAAACAAAAGAGAACAATAACTTTCAGAGAAACTCAACATAGCAACTATATCATACTTCCAATTGTTTGTTTCAAAGATATGTATTATGCAAACAAATAGACATACAGACATCTATTCGAAACAGAGTAGTTCAAAATACCCAAAAAAATAGGAGGGAATATAGTTTTATACATCAATTGATTATCACGTTATACCATTGATTAATTCTTTTTTTTCATTTGAATCAATGTGCATGACGGAAATATGACCACAGTAGTGATCTCTTTTTTTTTATGGGAAGAAGTTGTATTACATGTATGTACATATTAATCTTTTTATTACAAAAAGAAGTACAACTGAATATATGAATAGACAAATAAACGAGATTGCAACGGTTCGTTTACTTCAAATTCAGTACTTGTACAAAAATGAAAAAATAAAAATGAAAAAAAAACCAGAAAAACAAAGCAATTGAAACAAAAACGAATTTCATTGCAAAGATGAAACTGGTTTTGATAATCAATTGTGTTCAACTAAAATTTATTATTCATAAAGAGAAGGAGAAGATGAAAAAAGATGGAGAAGAAAAAGAAATAGATGAAAAAGAAGAAGAAGAAGACGAAGTACATCTAAAGCGAGTGGTTTTGTATTTTTTTTCCCATAGTTATTCAAAGATTGTTCATTTTAAGCTAGTTTGCAGATCATGTAACAATTGTAATAATAATACTAATTAATCTCTTATGCATTAGATTATTAATATGTGTTTGTATTCAATTTCGGAATTCATCAACACTTCTGCGAGACTTAACACAGAATCAATGGTGAAATCAAAAACAACAAAAGCATCGGTGGAGAAGGGCACTTTAATTTATTTGTTTTTTTTAGATGTTGCTATGTATTTAATGTGGAATGTAAAAATCTGTGTAGGATATTGGGGTTAAGGCATATCCCCGGTTCATTTCAATTATTCTATGAAATTAGTTACAAATTTCAAATTTGGATCCACTTTTGTTTGTGCAAAAGCAAATAAAAAAAAAATTTATTATTGCAAATCCTTTGTACTATTGTTCTGGTTATTATTATTATTATTATTATTTAATATTATTGTTCATGATAATTCTAATCGTGCATTTTTCCATTATTGACGGATTTACTATTCTTTTTTTGACTTTATATTCACTTCTATAGTTTAATTTCCGGATAGAATAGACACATTCAAAGGGATTATTTTTTTATTCATTGTTTTTTTTTTTTTTTTTAATCTCATCTGTACTTGAAATTGGATTAAAGGGTATTGAAAGAAGGTAAGACTGATGGTTATGATGTTCTTTACCGATAAAGTGACGTAACTGTAATATCGGTTATTATTGGTTCTATTATATGTATTATTATTATTATTATTATATTGAGTAGTATTTCTCGTAGTACACGCAAGATCAATTTCATTTCAGCTCATCATTTCAATTGCCTTTTTGAATTCAAAGATTTTTCATTATTATTAATTTTAGACAAATCTGACAGTTCCCCTCTGTGTATATTTTTTTTTTTTGCATCTTTGTTAACTTGTTGAGGATATACAATGCATATACCATCTCGACAATAAGAATTGTACATATATTCTATTTAACAAATGAAATATTCACAAAAATAAATACATTGAAGAATGTTAAAAAAAAAGAGATGTATAGTTACTTATTATTAAAAATAACAGGGTCGGCAATGTGATAGTGTGTGAGTATATGAATGTGAATCTCATAGTTTAGGAAATTGCACATTCAACTTTATTTCGCCGTACGATGAGAAGAGGAAAATTGACAAGGAACCAATAATAACAAGATTATATTCTGTTAAAGATTGAAGCTGTAGAAGATGAACAAAGCTAGAAGTTTGCTTCTCATTCTCAGGTTATTATGTCTTTAAACATGGTAGTATTAAGAAGATCACAAATAGTGAATATGAGAATGAGTAAAGATACGGCGATAATAGGGGGGAGTGAAGTTTCATTATCAGAGAGAGAACGTATTTAACCCACTTGCTTTGAAGGTTTTCTTTTTGTCTATTATTATTTCATTTCATTCTGGAATTTAATTTAATTCTCCTAACCAATATGAAATTACTACCACACATATATACATGCAATTACGTATAAGCAATACTTCTTTTTGATGGTTGAAATGAATGGTGATACCTAACCATTTTCATTTTCATTTTTTTTTTGCATTTATACATCTATTCTCCGTTTGATACGTAAATGTATGATGTTTTTTTTAATAGATTCCGTGGTTTTATTAAGTAAAGTCGTATATTACAGTGTGCTCTATGATGTAATGTCAATCAATTTCATTTGATCTTACCTGCAAGTTTTTTTTTTTCCATTACGAAAGATTGTCCCCCCACATTAGATTCCATCTCCGGAATAAACAAATAAACAAATTATACCATAGGAGGCGATTTATTACAGATACTATACACACACGCACACAAGAAAGGGAGGATTGGTGGTGACTACAACAAATATGATGTAAAATAGGGAGAACAAGCTGTGTATGAGAAATAGCAAAGGTTATACCGGATAATGGACGGTAATTAGTTAACTTTGTGATAATTCAAACAAGACAAGACAACGGGTAGTATTTTCCTTCCTATTTCTTTGTTTCTTATTAACGGGTATCTCCAGTAACAATTCCATTTGGTTTTCAACTTTAAATTACACATGCATAAATCGTCAAAGATGGTTGATTTGATTTGTGGTCTTCTTCCCTACAATAACAGACAAGATAATTTTAGTTATTCGGATTATGAATAAAACATACAAAGAGTCAAATCTAGGCAAGAAAAAAAAAAAGAAATACGTTACATTTTACATTATCATTATGAACATTTATCCTTATTCTTTTTTTTTCATTTTTGTTTAACGTCTTCCGTATTACCATATGATGGATCTTTCTAATTGGTCAACATGAAAAATAAACTTTATGTAATTTAATTGAGTGGGGGTATGGAAAAGGAAAGGGGAGGATAAAACAAGGGGAACATTTTTTTTTTACTCTTTTTTCTTAGATAATAATAATATCTTTTGGCATTTTAACTATTGGGGGCAGGGAAATGAAATGAAACAATTGTTGTCTTATTGGTTGTGAATAACGCACGGCAATTTGAATTCTATTTGTTTCATTTTACTTTGTTGATAGCTCTTTATCAATTGGTATGTAAAGTAATGTACATTCTTGGGTGTTCTAATTGTTTTTATTGTTTCTGGTTATCCATTTCGATGTTACGTTTCATATGTGCTCCTATGTCTTTTCATCCTTCATCATCTTGAGTTGTTTTTTTTGCCTAATTTATCAACAATCAAGTCTGTTTTAATCGAATTTATTAACAAATCTGGACAAATAATATTCCAACAATCAAGAATTTGGGGGGACAGGAGGAGGGTGGTGATAAACTAAGGAGTAACAAAGAAAAAAAAAAAGAAAAAATTTACCGCGCATTTGTTCGCCAAAAAGAAAACGAGGAATCTACATTTAACACCATACAAACAATGAGACTCTATATGAACGAGTAAAAACAATAAAATGTGAAAAATAATATGGGTAATGTCGGGATATATCATTCTCTGATTATGATAGAGAGTCTTTTATGGATTTCTCACAAGGAGGCAATGTTGCATGATATGCATATGGCACCAGTTGTAGTTATTGATAAAATGGAGTGGATCGCACTATCTCGTCTCATTCGCTGTTGACTATAACCACGTATCATAACCGTTACCTTGACATCCATCCAAAAGTCTTCAGTTCGCCGTAATCCATTAATTAGTTATAAATACCACTCATATATTTTTAAACTAGGGGTGCAATTGAAAGGATATACAAAGTTTAAGAAAAACTAGAAAAAAAAAATTAAAAAATAATTACATATTTCAATAAAAAGAGCAATCATAATATACAAACTAAACTGATACCCCAAAAAGAAAGAAAAAACTATCCGCGTGTTTATATTATTATTATTATGATTGTTTGTTTGTTTGTGGGGTAGGTGGTAAATTGCTGTGTCGATAATATATTGCCCCACCTAACGTTCGATAAATCCTAAAAAGGGATTTACACTTCTCTATCCCTAAGCTGTTCTGACATACGGAAATGTAAACCAACCTGTCGAGACTAAACTGGATCAATAAATTAAACCTATCATGGTTCAAACAAGTTATCAACTAGTAGCAATAATAAATTGTAGACCAAGGCGACTAGTATTATCTTTTCTTTTTTATAATTTATTTGATAATTATAACCATAGTATTAAATAACTGATTTAGACTGAGAAGGCGGTTAGAAATAATACGACCTAGGGAAGGAAAAGAGAAGAAGAAGAAGAAGAAAAAAAAATATTATCATCATTATTAACCAATCGAAAACTTTATAAAAGAATAACCAATGACGAGAATTAAACAATATTATAATAGTGAAAATAATAAAAAATTGACTTTGACTTCTCTTTCACTTTAGTTTTTTATTTATATTTATTTAAAACCGAGTTTGTACTAATATCATTAAAGATCGGTCTTAGCGATTCAATTATGAAGAATAAAAATATTATTTTGATGTTACATTAAGATTTTCTTTTTTTTTTATTTTTGCTCTCTGTTCATCGATCATTTTCTTTCTCTGTTGAACTCTTTAGTTAGTCAGTTAATCAAATGGAATGTAAGATTAGTAAGTAAGAAAATTATAGGGCTGTTTCATTTTTAATTTCAAACTGAGCCACTAGTTCATTCTCCTCATCTTGAGTTGTAAACACAGGCTTGTAAGTGATGTTTATTGAATTGCTGCGGTATTCCAGTGGAAATTAAGGTTATTTCCGATGATGAATAATTCTTGCATTGAATTATGTAAGCAATATATGGAATTGATACAACTGGGTGCATTTCCATTTGCTTCGGATTAATTCCGGATTAAACTAAAAAAAAAAAAAAAAAAAAAAAGAAAAAGAAAAAGGCGTTCCAACGAAAAGCAGAAAAAATTGGCTTTTTCCGCAGAAAATTACACAAATTCAAATTGAAAAAACCGAAATGGTGAAATTAATTTGAATCATTATCAAAAAAATAAACAATGTGTTGCAAAACTGAGCAACAAGATTCATCCTTACACAAGATTCATCCTTACACGATGGAATTTGCTATCGCAAATTCATTTAGATTCATCCTTAAACAAGATTCATCCTTACACGATGGAATTTGCTATCGCAAATTCATTTAGAATCGATGGGGTATCGAATTTGCCAAGGCAAATTAGTTTAGGGGAGATCTTTCATTCCTTTCAACATCCTTACACAGGATTCATCCTTAAACAATTGAATTTGCTATCGCAAATTCAATTAGAAGCCTCTAATATCAATTTCATGTAATAATCTAACGGCAATATATAGCTACTATTTTATCTAATCTATGAACCAACTCTATAGCAATCATTCACATGTTATTTAATAGCGTGGTAGCATCAAGGCGATAACCAATGGGTGTGACTTTCTAAGCTCGTCCTGAATCTCATCAAGCATTAAAAAGCTTTTAACAAGGGGATGGAAACTTTCACAAATATCAATTCTGGGTGATATGGTATTTAAATTAGATGCAGCATCTGAATTGGCTGAAGACTTCGAAACTTTCAATGGATATTCACTTTTGGAAGGGGTTTTAACATCATCTTGATTGGAATTATTGTTGACACAGTTCAAAATCTGTGCAGCAGAATCAACTTCAAATCCCGAAACATCCAATTTCAGAATAAATGGATCATTGGCAACCTGATTGCCAGACATATGGATATGGAGTGGACTAGTTTGATGGAGATGTACCTATTTTGGACATTTACACATAAATTATAGCTTTGTACAACATAGAAGACGTTAGTAAACTGAATAAAAGTGATTATTCTAACAGTAAATACTTACGAATACCTCTCTAATCACTTGTGGAGGAAATCTAATAAATAGTTTTGATAGGTTCTCTTTGTAACGAGATCTATTATCCCCATAAATTATTGGCAACCACTTAAAAATTCGCAAAAGTTAGTAAACTAGTCCAATAAAGGAAACTATTTGATTGATTTAACTTATCTGAGATAAATTGACATCATAAAGGCGATACATTTGATGAATTTGGATGGCAAATTGATGAAATAGGTGCTGGTTGTAAAAAAAAAAGTGGTCCTAAAAATATATTTTTTGATTTGCGTCTGTGTTTCTTATCAAATCAAATAAACCTCGCATTTTTCTCGTTTGTTTACATTTTTGAATTTTGATTTGAAATGAAAAAATTCTAAATTTCAATTTTCGGAATTACCCTCATTTTGTCAGAATACACGACCAAAAATTTCTGCATTGCGTTGACACGCAAGAAAAAGTTGAATATTTTTAGTTTTGTGTGTGTTTAATGCGAGTAATGGCGTGTGAGTGACTCTTTTTTCTTTTCTACAACTAACTGCAAAAGAATGAACGTCACTTATTTTATTTTTGTTCTTTGTAATGTTTTTGCACTTTGAAATCTTAACAGCTTTTGCCACTTGAATCTACGTCACTCATCATCATCAAAATCATCTTCACCGTCACTATTATCGCCATCGCCATTCGTTGTATCATTCTTATTGAACAAAAAATTGCTTAGCGGAAGGATTTGACGGATTGCCATTGCAATTTAGCCACCAAACCAAGAAAGACGTGTTGCGCAATTGATGATTTGTTTATTTTTTTTTTATGACCGAGAAAAAGCAAAAGCAAATAAAAGAAATAACTGTAAGAGAGGAAGGGGGAAGAAGAGGAGGAGGAGGAGAAAGAGAAGGAGGCAGTTGAAATCATAGTTAGACTGCAGAAATTATGAAATGACATTTTGAACACATTTAAGATTGCGATTATTTTTAGTAAAAATAAATAAACAAATCTTCGAGAGGTGATGATATGAATGAAATTACAAGAAATTAAGACTGCCAATCCTCATTTCAATCTTGAGAATAATAGATAGAAGAGAAGATCTTGTATTTCATTTCATCTGCAACATAGATTATCATCAATTGTGTATATTTGTCAATGACTGCTACTCAAATAGGAATTTAACTAACTGAAACGAAATTTT
The DNA here is from genome assembly GCF_000006335.3 of Candida tropicalis MYA-3404. Lineage (NCBI taxonomy): Eukaryota > Fungi > Ascomycota > Pichiomycetes > Serinales > Debaryomycetaceae > Candida > Candida tropicalis. The sequence continues at coordinate 1,453,035 of NW_003020038.1, read as the reverse complement.
TAATCATGATCGTAAATGTATAATGTATTGAGTATTATTATTCTTATTATCATTATCATTATCAAAGTGGTATTGTATTTGACAACTTTTTGCAGTACTTTGTGTGTGTGTGTGTGTGTTTAATTAGTTATTATTTCCAGTGTTGATCTCTGCCTAAAATTCAAGAAGCACACACACACACACACACACACAACAAATCAACAAGCAGTAAATGCATATCTGTTAAAATTCACATACTCCCATTGTTCACATCTTAAATTTTTTTCATTTTTCCTTCTACGTACATGTAAAATTCCTAGTATTTTCTTTTTGTCTCTCATTGGATGTACTGGGGGTTCTTGATATTAATCTTTTAAATTTATATATATTATTCACATTTTCTAATATGAACATAATGAGTTTCATAACTTTAATCAACATGAAATGAAACAGGGAGTAGAAAATGAGCTTTTGTATTGCATTCCATGAGTGATTGCTGTTGTTGTTGTTGACTCTTACTTTAGTGAGAAATGGCTTTTATATTTAGATATGTGAGCGAGTGAGTAAGTGGGTTGGTGCATTTCTGCTACATTTAACATTTTTGCTAACGACTGCTTACTAACCCGGAATTCTGTTCAAACCCCATACATATTTGTAACATTGCACGGGAATAAAGCAGACAATATGGTGTCTAATTGTCTATATATCATTAGTCATGACCTGTGCAGTTTCAATCCAGTAACCACCCATGATAATTTGCCATCCATCCAAAAGTACATATCCGGATCTTGGAATATATGATGTACCCTTTGATGGAGATATATATATTTATATGTATTTCTCACTCTGGTAATAAAAGAGAAAGAGAAATTAGATTATGCACCCCCAAGCGGGAAAGGGAATTTCTTTTTTCTTATTATTTTATTTTTGTTTCTGTGTAAGTGAGTGGGTGGGAAATGATTTCTTTTTTTTTCTTTCCCTTTGGGGGGTGTAGTTAAGTGGGAAAAAAAAAAGAAAAAAAGAAAAAGAAAAAAAGTGGGCACAGGTACACTACATAGTCAACTAATTATTTAATAAGAACAAAAGAACTCCATTTGCAAAAAAAGACAAGAAGAAGAAGAAGAAGAAGAAAAATTTTGACCACACAGATTTCCTGTTCAACCTTATCAACAGTTTATACGGACAACAACCAACCCTTCCATACATCATTAGTTGTTGTTTCACCACAGGATCCATAAAGATTCATACATAAAAAGAACTACACTACAACACTAACATTCACCTAACATAGCATAACATAACATAACAGATCTATTCAAATCACTCATTTTTACCACAGAGGGAAATACTCAACAGACCTTTTATATATAAATCCCATATAATTTTTAATTTTTTTTTCTGTTGTCTGTTGTTTTATATAAACCTGCATTTGTTAATTTTGTTAGACGAAACATAATTAATTATCTATTTATTCATTCATTGCCCATACCATAATTTTTTTTTTTCTTTTTGGCCATCAAGAGAATATAATATCATTCTAAGTCTTTTTTTTTTTGTTGTTGTTGAACTCATCCATAACATTATAGAGCATAATAACTTTGGATTTAAAGAATTTTATATCAATAATTTTTTTTGAAAAAAAATCATCAGACTTTGTATAAATCCCAATATTTAATTAAATTTTCCTTTTTATCCCAAATTACACTAATAGGAAATTTTTTTTTTTTTTATCTTTATATTTTAATTAAAGAGTGAGAAAAAAAAAAAAAAAAAAGAAAGAAAAAAAAAGAAAGGAAATTTGTTGACTACAAGTACACGACCACCAATTTCATTCCATTCACACATTCACTCACTCACACACACCACACACACATTTTTACACATCAGTTCAACTTTCAACAAACTAATTAAAAAAAAAAGTGAGAGAACAGAAAAAAAAACAGCAACTTCGTTACAACCCTTTTTTTTTGTATTAACTATTGGACCATCATTTTTTTGTTTTCTAATTAATCATAACAAAAGATAGTACTATCAAAATAATATTGTTTTAAAGAGAGAGAGGAATACATATCCATCATTAAAATCCCCTATATTTCCCTTTCCTGCTAGTTCATCAAATTATAAAAAAAAAATTCCCTTTGATTTTTTTTTTTTTTTAATTTTTCTATATAAAAACCAAGTAAGAAAGACAATTAAATCTATTGCCACATCACATCTCATCACATAATTACAATATTAGAATTATGACTACTAATCCTCAACAGCAACAACCTCAACAACAACCTCAGCAACAACCACCAACTGATTTATCTGCTGCAGTTGTTGCTTCTGCGGGCGTTCCAACCAATCCATCTAACCCATCAACAACAAATTCTACATCATCAAATTCACATGCTACACCTCCGTCTTCAAATGACTCAACTACAACAAGTTCGACAGAGTTTAGACAAGTTTGTTTTAATCCATCTCCATCAATAGTTTCCACAAACAATACAACTACCACAAATACATCCATCAAACGCAACTCGCCTACCTCAACGGATTCTTCAAAACGCATAAGATTAGACACTACCACTACTACTGTCAACCCTGCTTTAGTAGCTTCATCAGTGACAACTACTGCAAAACCTCCTAAATTCATTCGAAAATTCCGTTCAAGATCCTTACCAATCATTAACTTTAACGCCACATCGTCGTCATCTGCATCTTTTTACCCTCATTTGAGAAAGAAGAATCATCATCACCATCATCATCATCATAACAACCAAAATCTCTTTGGTAATAATAACAACACAGCCACCGCATCATCTTCATCTGCATCAAACACATCATCTACATCATCGTCATCATCATCACAAGCTATTCCACCCCTTCCTCCTATTAACCTCCATTCCTTGAAGGAAATTGATTTACATGAAATTTTGAAAAATCCCCAGTTGAGACATGATATCCTATTTGACCCTCAATTACAATTCAGACCAAACTTGGATGGAGAAAGAGGAAAGCGTAAGAAGTCAATTATTGATAAATACTGGATGGAAATTCAAAAGGAATGTCAACAATTTTTCACCAAAGATTTGAAACCTCAAGATATTAAAATCAATCGTTTGCCTATATTATTTCAAACCTTGAGAGATATTTTATTGAGCTTATTGCCAACCAAAGATCGTCAACATGTTGGAGAAATCATGGATATTGAATTATTGGTTCAACAATTAAAGCATGGTTCATTCGATTTTGTTGAAATGAGTCAATGGTTGGGTGATGTCTTTAAACTGCATTGTGCCCCAATGAGAGATCAATGGGTTGTGGAAATGATTGAAAAATTTGTTGATGCTTACAATTTCAATAATGTTTCCTATTTGGTTAATGGTTTAAGAATGATTTTCCAAATTTTAGAAGCTATGAAATTGGATGTTGCTAATCATCAAATTAGAATATTACGTCCTGTTTTAATTGAAACTGCGGTTGATTTTGAAAAGGATTATTTCCAAACTTTGATTAACCATTCTAAAATTAACATTAATGATTCCTTGAATTGGTTTTACAAAAATTTTGTCAAGAAGATTACACAAGAAGTTGAAATTAATGACTCTAGCTTGAAGCCAATTATCATTTCTTCTATCATTGATTTGTTGAGTTGCAGACAAATGGCTACTGAATTTCCATCAACATTGGCTTTTGATCACACCAGATTGGTTTTATTGAGAGCTGATGTTCGTCAATTGGTTTGTGTTCAATTGTGTGTTGTTTTGTACAAGCAATTGGTTATTAATTCAAAAAGCTCCACTAGCTTGCTAATGCCTGCTAATATTGCTAAGATTCAACAAGAAATTTTGGCTATTGTCACTGATGATAATGGTAACATTAAATGGACCAAAAACATTTCAGCCATCTCATTGCAATTGGTTAAAAATTTGAACAACACTCAAAAGGACAATGCTAGTTTAATTGAATTCAGTCATAATTGGTTAATGAAACATATTCAACCAAATTCTGAAGTTTATGGATTAATGGAAATTAAGATTTTCAAAGAATTGACAAACGAAATCTCCACCATGATTGAAACTGAAGATTTAATTATTGATTCAAAGAATTCAACCAATTTTGGTACTACAGGTTCAAATGTTAGTATCAATTCCACTGTAACTAATAGCAATAGTAGTAATGGCAACACCAATGCCAGTAACAATAATAACAGTTCAACAGAGTTAAAGAACATTGCATCAAGAATATCTACTTTGGTTAAATTTCATTGGAGTGTTTTTGGAAATTACTACATTGATTATATCAAGTCCCAACATGATAAATCGAAATTGCAAGAATCAGCAATTATCCCAAACATGGTTGGTGAAGAAAATGATGAAAGTTTGACAGCCAATAATGCCAATAATAAAACCGATAGTAACAAAAATAATCAACCATCACATAGAGGTGATGAAAACAGTTCAAGTATTGATAACAATACATCTGCTCCGTTAAGTATGTTATCATAATGATGATGATTTCTTCTTTTTTAGATCAAGTTTTTATTTTTCTTTTTATTTTTATTTAATAATTTTTGGGGGTTTTTTCTTCTTTTTTTTTATGTTTCTTATATTTTATTATATCTTATTTTCTTCTTTATAACATTAATGTTTAATTTCTTTGGGTTAAATTGTCGTTTACTTTTATATATATATATATATATATATACATATATATTATTATAGTGTTAATCATTTTTTGTATTTTTAGTCGTCTGTTTTGTATTATCTTTAAGTCTGTTGGGAGCTTGTTTGATTGTAAATGAAAAATAGATTTGTTGATCGTATAGTGGTGACTGGTCAAGTGTGATGATTTATCACAGGGAAATGTCATTGACAGAGAGAGAAAAAAAAAAATACATCCAGAGCAAGCGAAAACTTAGACCCAACTTTATTCTTCTCCACCTACCCAACCTAAAGAAATATATATATATATATATTCTTGCAACCAATTGGACAACTTTTTATACAATCATTAATAAAATTCATCAACATATAAGACATGTCGATAATCACATCTACAATATTAGTCTTGTTTTATCCAGTGACATTTCTATATAGACTAATCAATCAGGTGGTACTTCATACAATCATCATCCCACTTCAATTGGCATTTAAGATCACGATTTATATTCCATTTATTAAAATACCCATTTTTAGATCCCTTGATTTATTTTATTAGAATTACAAGATTTTAAAATAAGAGATAAATGAACAATGGATAAATTAATCAAATTAATTTGTTTTTAATTACTGGGATTCATTATGTTGGTGCTTGTTTAATTATAGGTGCTGGTGTGGGGATTTGGATGGGGATTAATTTGAGTTTGATTAATCTTATATTAAAAGTACCAAATTTTGATGAGAAATCAATTGATAGTTACAAAATAAAGAAAACAAATTCAAATAGGGTACAAGATCAATTGAATACTAAAATAAATACAAATGTTGCCAGTAATTCTAATAGTACAAGTGATAATGGTATTAAAGGACAGGTTGAAAATTATGGAACAGGTGTAATCATTCCTGATGTACTTCCAAATTTATCGAAATCAAGAATTCTGCAGAAGATTCAACGTGAAAGATTCCTTAGACAACAACAGCAAAGATTATTGGCAGAAAGAAGACTTGCAGAATCCCAGTTTCAAGAAATTCAAAGAAATCCTGATGTTGTTACAAGTATTGAAGGTGATCTTCAAAATGAAGAACCAGTAGCTGATGAAGATTATGGAGAATCAATTGAAGTTGTTGGACTAGAAGATGATGGATATGCTTATACCGGAGGATTGCGTAATCGAATTGATAGAAATCAACAAGTACATAAAAGTGCTGGTGCTAAATTAAGTACTGGAAGGAATTCAACTGGATTGAATGAAAATAAAGTTGATGATGATGATGATAGTAATAGTGGACAGGAAGCACAAGATAGTAGTGAAGATCAATTTGAAGTTGAAGCTATTGAAGGACCGATTTTGAAACCAATTCCGCCTCATAATGAAGAACAGGAAATTCAAAATGAAGTTGATGGAGATGAAACAACTGGAACTGCTAATGAAGGTAGCTTATCAAATATACCTGAAGAAACCGAAGAAGAAGAAGAAGAAGAGGAGGAGGAGGATGAAGAAGTCTTCACATCACGTGCAGAAACCACGGAAAATACTCTGATGTAATCTTAATTTAAATCCGACTTTGTGTACTGGTATCACGTGCTAGATATAGGGCTATCAAATGTAAATTATTCTGGTGTGTGCGTTTTGTTTTGCACTTGTAGCATGATTGATAAATTATTCTTTATATATTTTTTTTTTTTTGCTCATGTAGTTTAAAGTTTAAGCTTTTTAAGATGAAATTTAACATGGGAAGTTAATTTTTAAATCAACAACAACAACAACCATTAAAAGATAGAACCATAAGGACAACAAACAACAAACTAAAACCAAAAAGAGTTTCAAAGAAAATAAGATATCAAAAAAAAAAAAAAAGTAAAGTCAAAAAAAATTACTAAAGCGACATAATATATCAAACAGATAAATTTCTAATACTTTTTCTCTTTTTTTAACATTTTTCTTTTATTAAGAAAAATCATATGTTTATATATATATATCAATTGTTTTCTATTTCACTTATTTAGTTTAATAAGATAGAATTATCAAGAGGTGGAATTAACTAACTAATTTGATATGACTACACAGAAAACTAATATTATAGCTGCACATTCAAGAATTGATTCACGTTCAAATGATAAAATATTCACGAAAATAATTACATTTAAAACAAATGATGAATTAAAACTACCTACAAATATTCCTTTTCCAAAAACTCATATATCTTCATCATGTACATCATCATCATCATCAGCATCAATTAATATTAATGAATCATATCATTCACATCAATTACCAATTATATCTACTTCGAGCAGTAGTAGTGATAGTGATGGAAATTCAAATGGAAATGAAGAAGATTCTAAAATTGATGAATTGGGTAGAAAAATAATTCATAGATTGAAATGATTAGGATTATTAAATAAAGATGTTAATTATTCAAGTGATGAATCAGATACTTCATATTCTGATTCTAGTTCATCTGGTATAATTAATCAAGAAATTTCCATTAATCGAGATCGAGCACATTCAAATAGTAATAGTGCAGTGGAGGAAGAGGAGTATGAAGAAGAAGATGAAGAAAGTAAATATTATCATATAAATGACAGCCACAACAATAACAACAACAACAATAATAGTAATAATAATAGAAGGAAAATTTATAATTGCAAAATAAACATTGAAATGTTTCGTGGAGTTGAAAAATATAATGTTGATTTGTTGTTTTTATATCAATCAAAGGATTTATCTCATGGAGTTAATGGGAATGGAGGATTGAATAATAATGGGAAATTTTTTGAATTACCACCTAATTTATATATTACATTTGAAGAATTGATCAATTATTTAAGAGATAAGATTTTTTTAAGTGGAGTTAATAAAAATTTTCATGGAATTGAAACAAAGATAAACATTTTATTGAAATTAAAATCATTTAAATGTTTTATTAATGATAAGGAATTTAAAATATCAAGAAACAACACCAATAATTATAATCATAATCATAATAATCAATGAGTTATACAATAATGAGTTATACAACAATGAGTTATACAACAATAAGTTGTTAAAGTGAATGGTGTGAATCCATAGTTTAGAGAAATTCAGTGTTTTTTTCTTTCTTAGTGATATCTGTACTTTGTTGTCTAAATTGGTATTTGAATATATGTGTCCTATTTATTATTGTTTTTGCTCTATTTCTAATTATCAATATGTCCTGGACTTGGTGGTGTATCACCAGTTTCCCATATTGTTTGTTGATTACCCATTTCAAATTCAATACTTCCACCATTTGCACCAAACAAATCATCATGATCAAACCAATTCTTATTCCAAGCCTCACCATTAATTTTCAAAGATTGAACATAAATATTCTCTTGTGATAAATTATTAGCAGTTATTGTAACTTGTGATCCATTTTCTAAATTAATACTAGCTTTAGACATAAATGGTGATGAAATTAAATAAGTGGTTGTACCAGAAATTGGATAAAATCCCAATAAACTAAAAACTACCCAACTTTGCATTGCTCCAGCATCTGAATTTCCCGGTAATCCATCTTTCCCCGATTTAAAATAAGTATAAATTATAAATCTAATCAATTCAACTGATCTATATTGTTCATTAACAAAATTGTATAAATATGGAGTTAAAAAACTTGGTTCATTCCCCACATCAACAATTTTACTACCATGTAATGGATACATATCATTCAAACGTTGAATAAATTCATCTTTATCTTTCATAAATGAAATTAATGTACTCATATCAAATGGAACATCCCATCCATATTCAATTGGTTTACCTTCATATTCATCATCATTCCAATAACATCCTTTACAACTTAATGCATCATAATTATCAAAATTAAACAGACCATCGGAATTTTTGGGTTGTAAAAATCCACTATAATCATATCCATTAGCTTTTGCATCATGATTCCATAAATTTTGCCAACCAGTTGATCTTTTCAAATATTTTTCATAATCTTCTTCTGATCCATAATCTTTAGCTAATACAGAAATAGCAAAATCATTATATGAATATTCAACAGTTCTACTAACTGAACGTGAATATTTTCTAGTAATATAACCATATTTTAACCAATCTGGTAATGCACCTCTACCTTGTTTTGTTGAAGCATCAGGTGCAAATGAATCATACCAATATGGAGGTTGATTTTCTGCATTATTAATCATTGATTTATATGCCAATTCCCAATCAATATTAGGAATTTTTTTAAGAAATGCATCAGCAATTAAAATATCTGAATTAGTGCCTCCTTGGACTCGACCATTTTGATTAGCTGATCTACCATCTGGTGTCCATCCATCATTTTGATAAATATTAACAATTGCTTGAATTATTTCTGAACCTCTAGTTGGATTAATTATATTAATTAAAGGATTTAATGAACGAAATGTATCCCAAATAGTGAAAAAATCATCATAATAAACAAGATTTGAATCTTTATTGGACCAATTTGGTGGTGTTTCTCCAGTTCTATTTGTTGGCATAAGATGAACTCCATATAAATTTGTATAAAATTGTGAAATTAATGTTTGATTATTATCTTCGATTTGAATCTTATTAAATACTTCATTATTCCATTTTTGTCGATGATCATCAATCATTTGATCAAAATCAAATTCATTTGTTTGTTTGACAATATTTGAACATGCTTGAGTAGTGGATACAAATGAAACACCAATTCTACTAATTAATTCACCATTATTATTTAAATCATCTTTATTAAATTCAAAAATCATCCCCATTGAATTTTGATCAGATGTAATTTTATCATCTTCTTGATGATATTCATCATTTATAAATCCAAATTTATTTATAAATTTATGATTAAATTCACCACAAAAATAAATTGTCCAAGGATCTTGACCTCCCCAACCTCCTTTAATTGTAGTATATCCAGTATATTTATTATCATTTGAATCTTCAGAAATTTCAATACTACCATTAACAAATTTTTGAGTCCACCATGGACGTCCAGGAGATCCTAAATGATGACTAACATTAACTAAAATTCTAACATTTTCAATTTGTTCAATATTATATTTATATCTAATCATTGCACTTCTTTCATCACTAGTAAATTGAAAATTAACATTTTTAGTAGAAACAGAATAAACACCAATTGTAGAATTATCAATATTTGATCTTTCTAAACCAAATTCTGAATTTGAATTCAATACTTCATCATCAATAGATTCATCAGTAAATGGTAATTGAGAAATAACTCCATATTGTGGTGCTCCACCAGTACCACTTTCATGCATCATTGAAATACCAATGATTTTTCCATTTGGTGCATATCCACTATATGAATCACCAAATGTTGAATCAGAAACATCAATTCCTGGTTTAATCATTCCAAATGGTAATGAAATCCCAGGAAACATATGTCCTCCTGATTCAGTACCATAAAATAAATCAACATTATCAAGAATATTCCCATTGTTATTATTATTGTTGTTGTTTTTATTAGTAGTCTTGGTTTTTAATCGACGATGAGAATTAAGTCTTCTTCTTGATGTAGGAATTGAATTAACTAGAGTTATTGTTGTTGATAAATAGAATAGCAATATTGAAAAGAACAACATTATTTAAGTTTTAAATAAAAAGATCATGATTAGTTAGTTTTATGAAATTTTAAATAAAGAGGGAAATATCAATTTATATTTATATTTAATTAAAATAGAGGAAATAAAGAGGGTATTCAATGTAAGGGTATGTTTCATAAAGTATTAATTCACAAATACGGAAGATACATATACAAATATGCAAACAACGTGGTTCATATTCTAAAAATGAAATTAAAATAGATAATTTAGATTGTTTTGTTTGTTTTTGCAATTGCAGTTAGAAACTAAATAAGCATAATTTATTATGTTTTAAATCTCACACTGTTTATTCATGTTTATCTTATTCATCTTATATGCATGGAGGATCTTTCTTTCTTTTTTTTTTTTGCAATAATTCTTGATAATATTTTCTCAAGTTTCTTGGTTCCAAGTGGCGAAGTTGATGATCTATTTTTATCACTTTGAATAAAGGGTTCATTTAATTATAGGATTCCATGAGAGGTGAATGTATTTGATTATAAATTCTAATGTGTTTGTGTTTACTGCATCAATATAGAATGCATTTGGCGAAAGGTTACAATAACATGAAATATGAATAAGCGGTTGGTAGTTTTTTTTTTTTTAGTTTGTGGCTTTTCTAAAAAAAAATTTTGTAATCTACGATAACAATAATAACAATAAACCTTGAGAAAATGGCATAAAGAAAAAAACCCAAAAATTATTCAAATTAAATGAATCTGTAGCTTGTTGCATAATTTATGGAGTAACAAGAAAACTGAATTAAGAATAGAAATTACTAATAAGAAATTCATCTGATAAATCAACGTAACTGTTTGGCGTAATATTTAGCATAATCATCTTACTTTTAGTTACCACATGAACGACTCGCATCTTTTAGTATTTCCTCTCTATTTCATGTTTTTTTTTCATTTTCATTTAGTGAATTCACTCTCACATGATGTTGAATTTAAAAAAACTAAAATACTAAAAGTAATACCATAGAATTCTTTATTTCATATGTATATAAATAATACACGTTTTATCCGAAATATGATTATTGTTTTGAATTAACATTCTTTTTTTTTTGTTGGTTTGTTTAAGCAATAAGGCACCATCTTCACGTCAAAAAATTAAAACTTTAGGTATAATTGCTAAATCGTCGTATAGACCAATTCCATCTTCTAGAAAGAATAGAAAAACGTGTCAATTTAACTAAAATGTTCCTGATAAATAAATAAATAAATAAAAAAAACCTTCATTTGGAACTCTCTACCTTCAGTATGAATATTACTATTATTTTGTGTGTCTTTTAATTTGTTATCCAAGGGACAAAGTTGCAAAAAAAAAAAAAATGTTGTGTTATACACTACCGGTACCTTTATTAAGCCATTTGAAAAATTATATGAGTGGAATCAATTCTGGGGTAACTATCTAAGAATATGAATTGAATGAGACATTAATTTAGTTTATAGATTTTAATTATTTGCTCTTTATTATTATTGTTATTGTAAAATATTAAACCTATTACATTGCGAAGTAACTACTGGCCCACATGGGTGAATATAACAAAAATTATCTGATCGAAATTTAAATAAAATAAAACCAAACACTCACACACAATACTTTAAATTTCTTGTTTCTTTGTTTAATCACCAGTTGATCCATGGGACCTTACAATATTGGACTCCACGTTTTTATATTTTCCTTCAAAAATGAGGGGGAAGGGATGGGACAGGAGTCAAAAATAATACATGAGTGGATTCTTGATATGATGGTTAATTTTCTCAAATTTGTAAATCACCCCCACGTGACACCATTGAATAATTTTTCCATTGTGTGAAAATTATTAGTAATCAGATTGAAATACAACATTAGAGTATATGTAGAATGTCATAGTGTTTCTTGTTTTAGTTGTTGATTGATGATGTGGAGAGTTGTACTAATGTTTAATGCCAAGATAGGGAATTCTATTGATGAGTTTCTACTGGCGGAAAGTGTCTGTAGGAGTGTAGGCTACTACTACTACTACTACTACTACTACTACTACTACTACTACTAAAGACCGATATAACCGTCACTTACGTCATCGAGAGAGAGAGAGAGAAAAAAAAAAGCCAACTCACAAGGGGAGTTAATTCATCACATCAAGTTGTACAGTAGTGTTTTTTTGGGGAGACTAAAACTATTCACAGTACGATTATTATCACAAGAGTGGTTGTACTTACTAATCTTAGTAATTAACTATGTATACTTATTTAATTAACAAGAATGATCAATTCCCGACTTTCCTTGTTTGTCTAAATACTTCGGTTCGTGCGCATTGGTATTTTATTTGAACGCAATTTTTCAATTGCCTAAAATGTAAACCATACAGAATTTGTATCACTTTAAATTTGCACTATTTTGTAAGAAAACACCGATATAATTCTCTAACTGAAAATGAGGTGTTCATTTAATACAACTTAAGGTAAAAAATAAAATTCCATTTTCAATGACTTCGATCGTTATTGTCTTTACAACATAGATAAGGCTGTGTTTGTTATAGATGTGATGCGTAGAATTTGGTCTTTATCGTCTATAATTCTATTACATAAACCATATGGAATAGAATTTATTGATCATTTCTTCTTACAAATTCAACCCAAAGAAAAAAGAAAAAACAGAAAAAAAGAAAAGGAAAAACGGAAAAAAACCTTGTAATAGTTAAAACAAGAAATAATAAAAGAGGCTGATTATTGGTATGAAAGTTTGAATGACTGTAAGAAAGAAGAAGTTTCAATTGTATTGGTGAATTTATAATTTCAAGTCTATTGTAATTAGTTTCAATTTGGTTGTTGCACAATAATTGGCCGCAATTCTCTATCTAGAAAGTCATCACGCTCATTTATACACACTTATTCACTAACTTACACACTTCGTGTATATTATTCATTTCATCATCAACAAGATGTAAGCTTACGTATGTGTATTTGATGACCATAAACCTTATACCCTTTTCTTTTTCTTCTTCTTCTTCTTTTTTATTGATCTGAAATATTGATAATTAGGAAACAATACATGATTCTGAAATGAAAAATTTCCCATTATAGGAGAGAAATGAGTGGCTTAAACGAATCAAGGAAGGACGGAAAGATGCAAAGTGTGTGCTTTATAATTTTTACAAAGGCGGTAACCAAGAGGCAAAAAAAAAAAAATAAAAGCCATATAGAAAAATACCCGAGAGCATAAGCAGCATTGCCCCTATTCTGGATGGAAGTTTTCTCTACACAGGAAGATACTGTTGTTGTTGTTGTTATTGTCAATATCCCATCTGCAAGTTTCTTTGGCAGACGGGTAATATCATGGTAATGGCAAGTATCTTAGTTTTGTATTTTCCTTTCTAAGTTTTCTTTCCTCTACCCGATAATATTGATAACAAAGTAATGTTTCCTTTGTTGTTATTCAAAATATCCTCTCCCGTGTGCGTTAACTTTGTAAGGGTCACATATTCTTGTAGTATGTGATACAGTTAACAGTGTGCAACTATAGTATTGGCAAAGGACAAACAGTTATTTGACTTTTTTTTATATGGGCCATCTTCTTACTTCTAAACACCCATCACAATGTCAACTGTTGTCGTCGTTCGAACATCGTCTAACCTCTATTTACAAGAAAAGAAAAGTAAACTCTTCAATTGATTATTTAAACCCAGATGATTACTATGTGTTTTTTTTTTGCTTTTTCTTGTTGTAGATACTTTTGTTTCATAACACTATCACTACCCAATAGAAGATTTTCGTATTGCTATTAGGGAGAAGGAAAGAGATACATTGAGGAAAACAAACTTAACTCCACTCTCTCTCTCTCTTACACACTCACATTATTAGTTAATTCAATTACATCACATATTGTTATACATCACGTTGTATACGAAATACAATTTCCCCCCTTTTTTTTTGCAGAAAAAGACTCAGTTACAAAAATAGAACTATAAATAACCGGGGATTATTATATTGTTGATTTACTTTTCTATATATATATATTTGAATTGAATTCAGCTTAATTATAGTTTGGAGTGGGCTACAATTCGTAATTTACAAGAACAATCTACAAGTTCTGAATTATCAAAAAAAAGAAAGAAAGACAAAACTAAGAATAACTAAATATAAAGCATACAGCATATAAGAAACCCCTTCGGTGATTTTATGAAATCCAAAATTAAATAAAAAAAAAAACAAGAAAAGTGAAAACACTGCAAACTAACTAAACATAAACACACACATCATATTCATCATATTCATCATACACAGAACCACCACTAGTTCAACCAACTCAGCCAAAAGACAAGAGAGAAAAGAGAAAAAAAAATTTTCCCCTACAAAAATAAAAATTCTGTAAAATCCCTCAAGAGAGCAGAAAAAAAAAAAAAGGGCAAGAATTTTTACTACAGCTACACAGTGTGTTTATATACAGGATTGCATCAGAGAAGAAGAAAGAAAGAAAGAAAGAAAAAATTTATACAGGCAATATTTAAATATCCCAGGTTTCCAATTTTCCAATTCTCCCCAAAAAAAAATTTTTTTTTTACTATTATTGGAAATTCATAGTATTTTTGATTATAAATCCTTTCTGCTTGATTCCTTTATTTGAAGAAAGTATTCAATAAGTTTATCACGGTTTTTAATTTGCATCTGTTTTTTATTATTATTACTTCTGTGAAAACAACAACAACAGCAAAAAAAAAATACCACCTTAGAGCCCAGGTGATATTTTTATACTAGAACAAAGAGAAAGAAAGAAAAAACGACACGCTTTCTTGGAACAACAACAACAACAATAATCAAAACATATTTTGGTGATTTCAAATTAAGGTTTAAACTACTACTTATCAAAAGAACATTTTAAGAATCCTCCCATAATCTAAAAAGGAGATTCGCTTTTACTTCTATTGGTACTTTCAGATTTATATCAGAAAGAAAAGAAAAAAAGAGAGACATTTATATTAATCTACCATCCTATTAATTGTTAGAAATCATTTTTATACAACAACATGGGTTTGATGAACAAGATATTCTCCCTGTCCACAAGTTTAGTGGGACTAGAGCAACAACAAAAGGCTAAAGCACTGAAATCAAGATCTTCTCAAGAACAACAACATCACCAACCATCATCTGCAGCTGCATCTACACAACCACGTAAATCTGTTTCTCCACCTCGAGAGAGAAAAGTCCCTGCTTCTAATCACAAGAACACCAGTCACACTAGCATTCCAGAACATGAAAATGAAGACGTACTATCCCAAGCAGATGAAGACGATATAATCACTCCTTTGCGAGAGATTAAACATCCTCAACCACAACGCCCTCAGCAGCAACAACAGCAACAACAACAACAACAATCAGGAACACCATTGACTACAAATAGTCTACGTTCAAATAATTCATCTCCAAAATTGTCTAGTACTAGATCACACTCTCCAACTAATGTCTTATCGTCAACTACAACATCCCCATTACTGTTGTCATCATTAGATAAAGAACTCAAAAAGCATGAAATCTCCTCAAATCCTGCTGTTCCAGTGGCAATCACTTCAAATGAAAAGATTAGTAATACTAAACCATCTCCAAACGTTTCTCGTTCATCTTCTGTTAGAAAACAACCTGTTTCAAGATCAACCTCTGTTAAACAGAGATCAAATTCCATTTCCTCCAATCCAAGTTTAACTTCATCAACACCGTCAGTAAGCAATTTGCCAAGATTTGTGTTGCTTGAAAATGGTAATCATGAACATCATTTACGTTCAGCAAAACGTCAAGAAAAGCTTTCTAATATGTTGAAGGATCTCTTGGGGGCCAAGAAATTGAGAGACGAAGCTAAAAGTGCAGTACCTGATTTGTTACAAGGTGCTATGCAATCATCCACCAGTCAATTACAGCAACAACAACAACAACAAGATAGTACTGCTCCTGTGAAACCGCCTACTTTATTTGCTGGTTTGGTCAATCATGTGAAGAACAATACTAGTCCTTACCATAAACCAGGAACTACTGAAGTTGTTTGTAGTAGTACACCGATGGCATCATCTGCTAATGTCAATGCAGCTACTGGACCTGATTGTCGGTCATTTGCTGAAAAGTATGGTAGATGTCAAGAGGTTATTGGTCGTGGTTCCTTTGGGGTTGTCAGAATCTCTCATAAGAAAGTGGATTCATCCCCTACAGAGAAATTGTTTGCTGTCAAGGAATTTAAACGTCGACCAAATGAAAGTGAAAAGAAGTATAACAGAAGATTGACTTCTGAATTTTGTATTTCATCATCGTTGAAACACAATAATATTATTGATACTTTGGATTTATTAAAGGATGCCAAGGGTGATTATTGTGAAGTTATGGAATTTTGTTCAGGTGGTGATCTTTACACCTTGATTATTGCTGCTGGTAAATTGGAGTATGCTGAAGCAGATTGTTTCTTTAAACAAATGATTAGAGGTGTTAATTATATGCATGATATGGGTGTTGCCCATCGTGATTTAAAGCCAGAAAATTTATTGTTGACTCAAAATGGTGTTTTAAAAATTACTGATTTTGGTAACAGTGAATGTTTTAAGATGGCTTGGGAAAAAGAGATTCAATATTCAGATGGTATTTGTGGGTCATCTCCTTATATTGCTCCAGAAGAATATAATCAGGATTCATTTGATCCAAGATGTGTTGATATTTGGTCATGTGGGGTTATTTATATGGCGATGAGAACTGGTCGTCAGTTGTGGAAATTGGCTGATCCAACGAAGGATGAATTTTTTGAAGAGTATCTTGTCAAGAGAAAAGAATCCACTGGATATGAACCAATTGAAAGCTTGAAGAGAGCACGTTGTCGAAATGTTATTTATTCCATATTGGATCCAAAACCTGAACGAAGAATAACTGGTAAACAAATTTTGAATAGTGAATGGGGTAGAGAAATTAAAGTTTGTGAAGCTGGTGAAGGACATGTACATGACTAGATGAAATAGTCTTACAGAACAATGTGATTAAACAAAAAAAAATAAAGGAAAAATCATTTTTATAATCATGATGTCTTTTTTTTTTTATTATTATTATTATAATTATTGTTAATAATTTTTAGTTTTTTATTTTCAATTATAGTTTATGTGTGGTATTTAGATCATGAGTATAGTATTTTTAATTTGGTATGGGGTAAAAGAAAAAAATAGAAGACATGAACTATTGTAGTTTTATACGAGAAGACTAGTGACTACGTCATTGATAAGCTGCATGAGAATTTTAAACAATGCAAGAAGTGTTTGTTGTTTGTTGTTTGATTTGATGATTTGATGATTTGTTGTTGGTTTGTCTCTGTGTGGTGCTGCTAAATTTAGTATCACAGAATAGCAACAACCTATTTCAGGTTTAATTCATTTGAACGCGCGCGTTTGTACGCACAGTGTAAAAACAAGAATGTTTGACCTTGAGTACACGACCGCATTCTGTACAATGTTTCATCATAGATTTCTTTTCCTTTTTTACTTTTTCTAACTGTTTACACGACAAAATGTAATAAACAACAACAAACTACAGTAAGACCAAAAAAGAAAAAAAATTGTTGTTGTTGTTAAACCAAAAAAAATAAAAAAATTCCTACTTTATAGAATAGCAATTCTTTAGAATTTCAAAAACCCAACAAGAATAAAGGAAGTAAAGGAGACAACTACGCGTTCGTTCTTTTAATATTGTCTAATTAGTAATAGTATGTATCTTTGATGTGAATGTGAATGTGTGTGTGTGAGATATATGACTTTGATTTGATACTAACATTACTATCCAACGGATAGAATATACATATAGAAAATGGTTGAATTATCTGATTTTCAACGTCAGGAAAAAGTAGGAGAAGGTACATATGGGGTTGTTTATAAAGCATTAGATACAAAACATAACAATAGAGTAGTTGCATTGAAAAAAATTAGATTAGAATCAGAAGATGAAGGAGTACCAAGTACAGCAATTCGAGAAATATCATTATTAAAAGAAATGAAAGATGATAATATTGTTCGATTATATGATATTATTCATTCTGATTCTCATAAATTATACCTTGTTTTTGAATTTTTAGATTTAGATTTAAAAAAATATATGGAAAGTATTCCTGCTGGAGTTGGATTAGGTTCAGATATGATTAAAAAATTTATGAATCAATTAATTAAAGGTATTAAACATTGTCATTCTCATAGAGTTTTACATCGTGATTTAAAACCACAAAATTTATTAATTGATAAAGAAGGTAATTTAAAACTAGCTGATTTTGGTTTAGCTAGAGCATTTGGAGTTCCATTACGTGCATATACTCATGAAGTTGTTACATTATGGTATAGAGCTCCAGAAATTTTACTTGGTGGTAAACAATATTCAACTGGTGTTGATATGTGGTCAGTTGGTTGTATATTTGCTGAAATGTGTAATAGAAAACCAATTTTTCCCGGTGATAGTGAAATTGATGAAATTTTTAGAATTTTTAGAGTACTTGGTACTCCTAATGAAACTACTTGGCCTGATATCCAATATCTTCCTGATTTTAAAGAAAGTTTCCCTAAATGGAAACCAAGAGATTTACAAGAAGTTGTTCCTTCTTTAGATGCTAATGGTATTGATTTGCTTCAAAACTTTTTG
The DNA here is from genome assembly GCF_000006335.3 of Candida tropicalis MYA-3404. Classification (NCBI taxonomy): domain Eukaryota; kingdom Fungi; phylum Ascomycota; class Pichiomycetes; order Serinales; family Debaryomycetaceae; genus Candida; species Candida tropicalis. The sequence goes on along the minus strand of NW_003020038.1, from coordinate 1,434,181 downwards.
ATTTATGATCCAAGTAAAAGAATCAGTGCTAAGAAAGCATTATGCCATCCATACTTTAACTAGATTATAGAAGAAGAACAACAACAAGAACAACATAAATAATATATGTGATTAGGATGATTTAAGTATGTCGATATAATGAACGCGTTTTTTTTTTTTGATTAAGTTAAACTTTTTTAGTATGAATTTTTAGCGAAGTTTCAATGATATTTTCCATACTTGCAACATTGTCATAATAATTCATCAAAACTGTGAATGAATACACCAATGATCTATTTGGTGTAATAAAGGAAGTGCTATTGAATAAATTAGAGTGTATTGTCTTGAATATAATGATAAAAATCCAACGTATTGAAATGTTTCAATTATTAAATAATAGACCAACAAAACATACCATAGGGATTCTACTTCCAACGAGTTGCTTCGTTTGTCCGAGTTGAATTTACCAACTGGATTTGCTGGCGGCATGACCGAGTGGTTAAGGTGAAAGATTAGAAATCTTTTGGGCTATGCCCGCGCAGGTTCGAGTCCTGCTGCCGTCGTTATTTTTTTCTTTTGCAACCCTTGCCTAAGGTTTCTTCTTTTTTTTTTAATCGAAAATAAAAGTATACATTGATCTCGTGAAGTTATACATATATAATTGGGGAGGGTAGCTAGTCAATGAATTTTTTTGAGCTAATCCATCATTATATTACTACGACTTCCTTCCACTATGGTTAGCAACATATGTTGATCTCTTTTTGTTTGGTTGTCTATAAGTGAAACGCATAATGTAAAATTATAACAGCACTTATAAATGGATAATGGACATTGGAGTAAGAGGAAAAGAATGAAAAGTTTATCTTTGTTTAAATAGAGTTTAATAGAGATATATATTATTATATTATGTAATTATTATTTTGATTGCATTATTGTCAATGAATCGTGCGTGAACCATTTTATGTGATGTGGCGATTCGTTTTTTGTTTTTTCTTTCAAGATGTGTAGTATAAAAAGAAGAGGAAATTTCCATACAATTGAATTATCTTTCATTAATTTTTTTTTTCTTTTTGGTTTTTCTTTCAAAAAACTCCCAATTGTTCCACCTCGTACATGAAGACGAATGGTTATTTGGATCTTTCAGGTCGCTCTAAATTCTTTAGGGTGGTCCTTTAAATGGACATTCTACTAACACTCATCATGTATAATTTTAGCATTATAATCCAGGTTTATGGATTGTTTGTATAGTTTAAATGTATGTGTTTATTTATTATTATCTAGCAGTCATTAACTTGTAATACTCTAGAGTTTTTAAGTTGTTATTATTCTCCTACTGGCTACTAATTCTATTGTTGTAAATGCAAAATTTGACCATGGTTGCTCTCAATTACAATTGTACTTGATATCGCATGTTAGTTAAATTGCTTTATTGCTCTATCATATATTATCAACACATTGAGATAAACTGTATAAAAAAAAACTATCCATGTTAAAATGTGTATCAAAGGTTTTAAAAAGTTGATGATTTGACATCTGGTGATGTGTACATATATTGACGGAATGTCATTTTCCATCCCCATATTATTCCCCCAAACTTTTTCCCATTCATTTTTGTTCATTTAATTTCCTTCCATGCATCATTGGTGGATCATTGACCTTTTTTTGTTAGTGCGTATGTGTGGCCCCCCCTCCCCTTTATCACACCACGACTCCGACAACAAATTGGTTCGCAATTTTTCTTTTTTCTTTTGCTTTCTTTTGGGTATTTATTATATTTTGCTTTTTTTTTTCCCTAACTTTTTAATTCAATTCCTCCTACCCCCCTCCAAATTCCTACTATCAATTACAAGATTTGCAACATGGTCCAAGGAAAAGTTTTAGTTGTCTCTAACAGATTACCAGTAACAATTAAGAGATCTGAAGATGGTTCATATGATTATTCAATGTCTTCTGGTGGTTTAGTTACCGCGTTACAAGGTTTGAAGAAAACCACTGAATTTCAATGGTATGGTTGGCCAGGTTTGGAAATTCCTGATGATGAACAAAAAAGAGTTAATAATGATTTAAAAACAAAATTCAATTGTACTGCTATATATTTAACTGATACAATTGCTGATTTACATTATAATGGGTTTTCAAATAGTATTTTATGGCCACTTTTCCATTATCATCCTGGTGAAATGAATTTTGATGAAAATGCTTGGGCTGCTTATATCGAAGCAAATAAGAAATTTGCTGTTGAAATTGCTAAACAAGTTGATGATGATGATATGATTTGGGTTCATGATTATCATTTAATGTTATTACCAGAAATGTTGAGACAAGAAATTGGTAATCGTAAAAAAAATATTAAAATTGGATTTTTCTTACATACTCCTTTCCCATCATCTGAAATTTATAGAATTTTACCTGTTCGTAAAGAAATTTTGGAAGGTGTTTTAAGTTGTGATTTAATTGGATTCCATACTTATGATTATGCCCGTCATTTTATTAGTTCTGTTTCAAGAATTGTTCCTAATGTTAGTACATTACCAAATGGTATCAAATATCAAGGAAGATCAATTAGTATTGGTGCATTCCCAATTGGTATAGATGTTGATAATTTCATTGAAGGATTACAAAAAGATAGTGTTGTTGAACGTATTAAACAATTGAAATCCAAATTTAAAGACGTTAAAGTTATTGTTGGTGTCGATAGATTGGATTATATCAAAGGTGTTCCACAAAAATTGCATGCTTTTGAAGTTTTCTTGAATGAAAATCCTGAATGGATTGGTAAAGTTGTTTTAGTTCAAGTTGCTGTTCCATCTAGAGGTGATGTTGAAGAATATCAAAGTTTAAGAAGTACGGTCAATGAATTAGTTGGTAGAATTAATGGTCAATTTGGTACTGTTGAATTTGTTCCAATCCATTATTTACATAAATCTATTCCTTTTGATGAATTAATTAGTTTATACAATGTTAGTGATGTTTGTTTGGTTAGTTCCACTAGAGATGGTATGAATTTAGTCAGTTATGAATATATTGCATGTCAACAAGATCGTAAAGGTGTTTTGATCTTGTCAGAATTTGCTGGTGCTGCCCAATCATTAAATGGTGCATTAATTGTTAATCCTTGGAATACTGAAGATCTAAGTGATGCTATTAAAGAAAGTTTAACTTTACCTCAAGAAAAGAGAGAATTTAATTTCCAAAAACTATTCAATTATATTTCCAAGTACACTTCAGGATTCTGGGGAGAAAGTTTTGTTAAAGAATTATACAAATGTAATCCTCAAAAGAACTTAAGAAGCTAAATTTACATATAGAGATGATAATGTATATTTCATGTTTTGTTTTATTTTATTTTACCATCATTTTCCTTTCTCTCTCTTTCCCATAAGTTTAAAAATTAGGGATGATTTTTCTTTCTTTTACCACTTTCAATAAAACATTTATATTGATCAAAATTATACATCCTCTCTTTAACATTATTATTAGTTCTAATCTATAAAGTCTAGATGAGAAACATTTTCTTCTGTAAGTAACAATGGTTTATTGTGTTTTTTAATCTTTTTCTTCTCTCCAGTAACTGATTCTTCAGGTACATTAATAACTTGTGGTTTTATACCGAATGTTCTTAAAATTGAACTTGAATATAATGGTGGATGAATAACATTACTCTCGGAGTAAAGTGAAGCATCAGGTAAATTAGTCTTTGGGAAAAATGGTTTCTTAAATTGGGTTTGTTGTCCTTGAGATTCTGATTGTTGTTGTTTAGCAATTGATCTTTTATGAGATTTGGAAAGATTATTTTCTTTTTCTTCTTCAATTTTATAATTATTAACATCCATTTCAAAATTCTTTGCTGAGCTAAATGCTGTCATTAAATATGGTAATTCGTCAGTGATTGTACCTTGATAATTGGAAACTGAGTCATGATCTTTATGACCAGTAATTGAACGAACCATTGGTACTTGTGGTGATAAGGATGAAAAAGCAGAATATTCAGAAAATGAATCTTCTGGAGGAGAATCATTCTTAGTACCAAAGAAATCCGATTCTGAATCAATATGTACATCATCATCCTCATCCTCATATTGGAATTGTCTCTGTAGTTTAGTTTCTTCTTCTTTTTGTTTTTGGTGTTGTTGTTCCACAAGTCTACTTTCTTCTAATGATTCATCAATCAATTTTTCCACTCTAAATTTCTCAAACATTTGTTCTAAATCATTGATAACAGCCAAACATTCATATTTAGCATCAAAATCACCTTGTTCAATAGCATCATTCAATTGCTGTAGTAAAGCTGATATAAATGTCTTGTAATAAGTAACGGTATTTTCATCTTCCCACATCTCCAATTCCTCTCCAATAAGAATCAATTTACTTTTTGAATAAGCAATACTGAGTTGTTCAACAACATCATTTTTCAATTTGATAATTCGTAGTAGTAAAGATGTCAACATTGTTCCTGCATCACTCATTAAATCCCTTGGTGCCAAAGTCTTTGAATTTTTACTTATAATATCAATATCTGAGGAGATTTTGGCAATTTTGACATTAATCTCCGTACAAGCAATCATTACTTTATTAGCAATACCGGCGTTAAAGTCCTTAATTTTATCATCATTATTATTATTGTGAAAATGATTATCTGAATTAAAATCTAATGATAAAAATTCCCAACTTTTGAATTTTAATTGAATATTTTCCAATGTTTGTAGTATTTTAAATGATGTTGAACATAGTTTGTTTATTCTTCTCTCGGATATCTCATGAATTAGATGTATTAGTTGTGAAGACTTAAATTTGTCTTTATTTAGATTAGGATCTTGGATTAAAGATATTATTGGATCAACATATGGTTCTATATCTGTCATTGAAATATGGATAGATATGTCTTAAATAATGCAAATAAATAAATAATTAAATAAATAAATAAAGTAACACTTTTAACAGCAATACAAATATGAAAGTAACCGGGAATGAAATGAAATGAAGTGAAATGATTAGATAATGAATATATGCTTTGTTCCTAAACAGCTAGAGAACCAATTATAATGTAGTTAAACCCTCCTTTTTTTAAAAAAAGTATCTGGTATCGATAGAAGAAACAAGAAAGAAGAATTATCAAGGATATTTGTGGGTGGTGATTAATTAATTAATTAACCAAGGAAAAAAAAAAAAAGAATTGAAGATGGTTTGGTTTATTTCTCTCCAACTACACACGCGAAAAAAAAAAAAATCGGATGGTTTCATTGGAACACAAAATTGTTAAAGAATACAAGAAGAAGAAAAAAAATTAATGCACATCCTTCTCCCACACACACACACACACGCACCACAGTCAAGCAAAAATTTAGGGCGACAAAAATACGGAAAACGTCGCGGCCAGGAATCTAACCAGCCAACCAGCCAACCGACCGACCGATCCTTGCCCAAGCCAAGCCAAGCCAGCACCGGCCGATCGATCGATCGATTGATAAGACATTCCAATTCCAATTCCAATTCCAACCGTTATCGTGTGATTTTTTATGCACTCATCGACCAAATCGAATGTCTTTTTCTCCCTTTTAATTATTACCTTACCTTACCTGACTCTATCCCCATTGTATTTTACGAATTTAGCCCAGTTACTCCGGATTACAGTCATGACTTCTAATACAATAACCTGTCTCTTCCCCCCGGAATCAACTGTATACATCTTTTAAGCTTTCATTCTTTTATTTTATTTTTTGTAAAAGCTAAAATTAATCTAAAAATCATCTTATATATTCTATTCTTTATGAACTATTGAAATGAAATAAATAAAAAAAATTATTAAATGTAAAGATAATTAAAATTTAAACTAAAAAAAGAAGAAAAAGAAAAGATATATATATATGTGTGTGCTGTAGATCATTACTATTCATCATCATCATTATTATTATTATTATTATTATTATCATTTTCAGGGTTCCGTGTTTATTTTCAACATGATTGCACCCTCTATTTGGTTAACCCTTTCTCTTTAAGAACCTTGGATGCCATTTTATCATACCATTTGTCAATGGTTTCACCATCTTCCTTATGTATAGCAACTATTATCAACGTCATATTATCGAAACCAATCCCTGTGTAATTATTCGCCATGGTTAAACTGTCATTCAATATATGTTCAACAATCTTGTTTAATTTCCATCCTAAACTCAATTTGTGTCGAATCAACTTGATCAATTGATCGTTCTTGAAGCAGTCCCACACACCATCACAAGCAAGTACCATAAATTCCGGTGTCTCAAGAACTGACATATCATAAACCATGATATCCGGTTCAACAGTAACTTGAAACAATTCTGGTGGCAATGTTATTAACTTATCGCCAAACTTCTTTTGGTTTTCAAGAATATACTTATTTCTTGAACTTGATAGATATGGTAACTTGAATTTGAAATCACCAAATGCTCGTGATAATGCCAATACCTCATTAACTCTATTATTTAGTATGTATCCATTACTATTCTCAATTCTTACTCTTTCTCCCATTGTGCTAGGTTTATGGTCAAATGATAGCGACTTTGCCACTCCATTCTTGGACACAATGCATCGCGAATCTCCTGTATTAGAAACCACAATATAATTATCAATAATAGTCGCCACTATGGCAGTAGAACCCTGATTCATCAAATTTGGTTGATGGGACAAATCATGATCAACTCTAAAAAATGAATTCTTTAATGTGGAAAAAACTTGCAGAAGGTTTAAATTGTCTAATTGTTTATTGTAAAGTGATGTAGCTAATTTGTTTAATTTTTGAAATATCAATCTAGGTAAATGGTCTGCCAAATATTGTGAGCAATTTTTACCACCATGTCCGTCAAATACCCCAAATACTGCTAAATTTTCAGTTTCATTGATCTTGACATTATGTGCATCCTCCATGGTCATTCTATACCCTTGCATAGACCCAATACAATATGTAAGGTTGGTATAACACTTGTAATCCAATTCCTTTTCTTCAATTGGATGAGATAATAGTTGGCCCATGGTGAAAACTTTTTAATTGGACAATAAAATATTAGTGGGGGATGCTTCTTTTAAATAAAAAAATAAGATAAATAAATATAAAACTGATATGCTATTCTTTCTTTATTATTGGAATTCTACTTCTCATCTAGTAGCAAACACAGTTGGACCCTTATAGTTTAACAAAGTAGAATAATAAGGCAAACAAATAAATAAATAAATAAAAATTGGTGTGAAAGCAAATTGTATAATGGTGTATATAATTGTTATCTTTTTATTTGTTGGATGGAGCAATAGGAAAAGAAAAAAAAAAGACGTTAAATTTGAAATTTTTATTTTTTTTTTTTTGTTGGGGGCCGTCTTACGTGTACTGTACTCTGCTGTAAGTATTGAAGCTGATATTTCTAACCGATACAAAATAAATAAATAAATAATTTAATGTTGAAATTATAATGAACAGTAATTCTTTTCTTATTGAATTGATAATAAATTAAAAGGAAAAAGAAAATGGCCAATGACGTATGAATTATTATTCGGGTATTTAATGGTGGGAATTTTAATCTGTTTTTATACTGCCCATTAAGCAGCAAACGAAAAAATCGTTACTTGAAACAAAATAAAAGGGGACCAATAATGGCAATTTCTTAACTGAAAAACTATTCAAATATCAAACGACACGGCAAACGTCACACAGGGTACAGATCTACACTATACGTCTTTAAATTTTTGTATTGCTTCCATGGGCCACAGTATATCCGTTGGTTGTTTACTTACGACAACCGCTGCTGCTGCTCCTCATTTTCTCTCTCTTTCTCTCTCTCTCGTATCGTGCAGATTGCTCAGTCGATGTTGCTGTCTCTCTGTCTCGCTCGCTCGCTCCCCACGTTATAGATTTTTTTTTTTGCCTTTTTGCTTTGCTTTGCTTTTTGTGTGTATCGTGGTGGTGGTGTTGTAAAAATAAATTTTCAGTCATTCCCATGTGGAACCAACAACTAAGGAACTACGTTTATAAACTACAAAACAAAGAGAAAATGATGATTCCTATAATAAACAAAAACTCAGTCGATGGGTGTAGATATTATAGACCACCGGAAACATTCCCAATTGGCCCATTCCACAGGTATGAGAAAAATCCAATAATGAAACCTGATCCTAATGTCGAATGGGAAAGTCATTATTTATACAATGCAACAGCTATTGTTGTCGACAATAAAGTATTCATGTTATACCGTGCACAAAATAAAGAAAAAGTCTCCTCAATTGGGATTGCTTGGTCTAATGACGGTGTTCATTTCATTAAACATAAAAAACCAATCATTGCTGCTTCAGAATCTTATGAAAAGGGTGGTGGTTGCGAAGACCCTAGAATTGTTAGAGATCCCGTATCTAAATTATTTATTGTTACTTATACAGCATATGATAAAATAACTGCAAGATTATGTGTTGCCACTCTGGAAGATTTATTCCACTGGAAGAAAATTGGTCCAATTGTACCTCCTTATTGGCAAGATATTGCTGTAACAAGTAATGGTAATAAAATCATTAGAAATAATTGGCTGAAATCTGGTGCTATTTTCACAGAAAAAGCTCCTGATGGTAAATATTATATGATTTGGGGTGATTCAGAGTTACATCTTGCTGAATCAAAAGATCTTGTCAATTGGAGTTTGACTAACAATTCTCCAAATCGGAACACATGGGCTCGTGCATTATTCAATCGTGAGAATAAACTTCTTGAAAGTGGTCCTGCTCCAATTAGAATGGCAGGAAATCCTAACCACTGGATCTTTTTTTATAATGCTGCAACTACTGGAGGTGCAGATTTACCCAAGAATGCATATACCGTCAATCAAATGTTGATTGATTATAATAACATTCATCAAGGACCACTAGCTAGAATGGAACACCCAGTGTTAAAACCGGAACTGGCTAATGAAAAAGAAGGTCAAGTTAACCAAGTTGTTTTTTGTGAAGGATTGGTTCAATTCAAAGGAAGTTGGTACTTGTATTTCGGTCAAGGGGATTCAGAATTGGGTGTCGCAATTGCACCGGTAATTTAGATACATATTCAAAAGGAAGTGTTTATTTAGATAAATAAAAAATTTTAAAATTCTAATATTCTATTTATTTGTTTGTATAATGTCTCTTATCATATATGCTAGCAACTCGTCAACACTATCATCAAGGTTGTCAATGGCAATAAATCCACAGTTCCATTCTTGTGCCAATCGCTTGCCATCAGCTACTAGTTTTGGAGAAGCAAGGCTACTATTCTTATGTGTACAAATTATCCATACTGGAGGCATATAAAACCCAGATGAATCTGTTTTCTTGTTTGATTTGCTCTTGCTACTGCTTGAATTTGGTTCCCTCCAAAGATTCTTCAATGCCACCTTCATTGAAAATAAATCTTGTTCCTTTTCGGCATTCTTTTTCTTTATAAACACATCGTATTCTTGCCATGCCTCTTCTAGAGTTGCCTTCATAACTGGAATTAAATTTAATGAATGATCTGATGAAAGACCATCACTAGAATCATCGTATCCAGGTGGTGAATAACTAGGTATAGCACTATAGACAAAAAAATATCCATCAACATTCCCATTCATTTCACTTGCTCCACTAGCTACAAGTATTGGATTTGTAGATACTGGTTTTCGAGGTTCATTTGCCAAATTTCGTAAAATATCCTTACCTAAATTAGAATGTAATGATGCCTCTAGAAAAGGAACTACTGATTGGGGATTAAAACTAGGAGTATCTATTAATTCAATTAAAATTCGACTCACTTCACCTTTATTACTACTATTGGAAATTTTATAATATGGATTATTTGAAGGAGGTCCATTTAATTTTAGTAAATATTCTGGAACAATAATATCGTTTTGTTTCAATGATCCTGCTAGTATTCTTTGAGCACTTGTAGATGCTTTATAATTAAATAGAATTGGATTTAGTTGATGTGTAGGATAATAAGTGTCTCGAAAATTCCCTAATGTTAGTTTTGATATAGTTGATGATTTTCCTGATTTCGGCCCTCCTAAAAACGCAAGCCTTATAGGATTGGTGTAATTATATGGTGTATTTGTATCATTGACACCTGTAGTAGAATCCTTTTTTAACATAGACGACATGAATGTATAGTTTTTGATATTGATCTATAAGAACTCCAACCTTATTCGTTTAGTAAATTTTTTTTTTTTAGTTTGTATTGTTTGCTTAATCTTTTTTTTTTTTTTAGTTTCGTCTTATCCCGTCGTTTTTTAGCTGAGGATGTACATTGATTCAGCCCTATCCGAATTTCATGCATCTATTTTTTTTTAAAAAAAAAGTTGACAGCATCAACCTCATTGAGTAGTCTGATACGAAGATGGTCTTGATGTTAAGAAGATCAACAAAATGATGTCTTATTCTAAATATATCTCGAAGAAATATATTACTCGTTTAGAATTCCAAAACAACTCAATCAATAATCCCGTGATGATCAGCGAAGAATTTTTCTTGTGTTGTTTTTCTTTCACAAAACATCTGGACAATGTAGAGGTAGATAGGAGAGTTGTGCCTTTAATATTTCTTCAATATGTACTACAGTATGTTGCTGGTTGTCAATATATCTACTTCCAGTTGAGATATATGTTCTGGCACTTCTTCACATAGCGTTGCATTGTTCTACTCCCAGAAGTACCGTACGAACTTACTTATCGCACAAAGGGGAGGAATTTACCGTACACCAAAAAAAAAAAGATACTAGAAACGTCCCCAACGTATTTGTCGCCATCATATTGAACTACAAGAGATATATCCCGATGGACGACTATGTCTGACAAAAAGAAGATTAGCATAGCTGATCAATCAAATAATACAGGATTATCCGATGATATATTTCAAGAACTTAAAGAATTACAAAATCAAGCAAGACTGGATGATAATATTACGAGTCAATACAAGAATCAAATAGACATTATATTCCAGATAGTCAATCTACTACAGAATAACTCGAATGCAAGTATTAATGATATATACTATTTGTTGGATCATGAATTGCCTACTCCTTCGATACTTTCTATTACATCATTGGCAATACAATTGAATAAACTTCGGTTGTTGGATTTGAAATCGAGAACTGAATCAATAGTTCAGGTGGGGAAGCAAATGCAAACCAAAATCGATAAATTACAACAATACAAATCTGAATTGGAGAATGAATTGGATCGAAATAGATTAAAAATGTTGAAAAAAGAAGCTGAACTTATACGTGTTTATGAGGAAGAAGTTAGTAAAGTCAATTCCCATATTGAAGATTATAAATTTACAAAGATAAAACAAGTTGAAATACAAGCTTTAAAGCTTCAATATTCGAATTTTAAAATTTTATATGGGACAGCATTTCAACATAAGGATAAGAAATTATTGTTCAATCATCAACCTATCTTGAGGCTTGAAGAATTTTTAGGATATAATCTTTTGGTTATTAATCAGTTCCTTGAAAGGTTAATTATTCTACAATCCCACTTATCCCTTTTATTTAATGTTGATCTACCTCATTTGAAAGAATTGATGAATTATGTACCAGATGAAAAGTTTTATAATCTAATTAGGAAGAAGGAGTTGATAATTTCTGGTAGAGAGGCGGAGGAAGAGGACAGCGATAAACTAGATGAACAATCATCGGATAAAGGAAACTCAATGGAAATACCCAAAGGAATACCCAATCCAACTGAGAAGATTTTTAGATTTGGCGATGGATATAACTTGCCACCATCATCAAAAACATTAAATTATCAACTACGACGCAGGGCATCGTCTGTTGAGCCAGCGGATTTGAATAATATTCCAGTAATTAAAGAACCCTCTACTTCGACTTCGTCACCTTCGAAAACAACTTCAAGAAAGATCATAATTCCTCATAAAATTATAAACAAACCTTTCAACAAACTTGCAATAAAGGATTTTTTAAAGCTTGTGGGTATCATTGTTAAAATAATTGTCAACTTTCAAGTGTTTTTAATTTCCACAAGTTATGAAACGGAGTTGAAATCTGAGGAATGGTGTAATTTCTACAATATACTTCGAGAGATCTCCAATCTTGATCAGGTATTAAAAGACAAAATTGCAAAAGAACCAGATTCGAGACCAATAACAACCCAACTGTCGACTGATCTTGAAATGAGAGCTAATTTCGAAGTACTTATGGAATTAGTTTATGAGAAGCTCATGACGTCGTCGTACAGTAGAAAACAACACAATCGACCTATTGCTTTACAAGATTTGAATTTAAAGAATTTAGTATTTAATCTGACCAAACTAAGCGATGATTGGGACATTGTCAGCGGTATGTCATAAAGTTAGTACTGTTCTGAATAGGTGATACGAATTGGGTGAATGAGTGATTAGTGTGTATAGATAAATTTAATATATGCATGGTGTCAAGCCACTATCACACACACACACACACAGAGAGTCTGGCGATACCAAAAAAAAAACAAAGAGAAAAAATTTACGCAAACAGTAAAGTCGTGTATTTGTCACCAGTAATTAAATTACTGAGAAACTTTTTTTTTTTTGTTGAAATTGAAATTTCTCACTGCCAACTCGCAAAGTCGAACAAACCAAAAAAAGAGAACGAAAACTAATTAAAAAAAGATAATCGAAGCACAGTCTTATCTATTTCTACATTTCCCATTACTAGAATTGATAAAGAAAAGACAATCAATCATCTCATTTATTGCTTTGTCATCCATTGATCATGTCACTTACAGATAAAGAATTGTTTGAATTAAACAAAAAAGCCGTCACCGAAGGTTTTAAAATCAAACCAAGAATTAACTATAACACCGTTGGTGGTGTTAATGGTCCATTGGTTATTTTGGATAATGTTAAATTCCCACGTTATAATGAAATTGTCAACTTGACTTTACCAGATGGTACTGTCAGACAAGGACAAGTTTTAGAAGTCAGAGGTACTAAAGCAATTGTCCAAGTTTTCGAAGGTACTTCAGGTATTGATGTCAAGAAAACTAGAGTTGAATTCACTGGTGAAAACTTGAAAATTCCAGTTTCTGAAGATATGTTGGGTAGAATTTTTGATGGTTCTGGTAGACCAATTGATAAAGGACCTAAAATTTTTGCTGAAGATTATTTGGATATCAATGGTTCTCCAATTAATCCATATGCTCGTATTTATCCAGAAGAAATGATTTCTACTGGTGTTTCTGCTATTGATACCATGAATTCTATTGCTAGAGGTCAAAAGATTCCAATTTTCTCTGCTTCTGGTTTACCACATAATGAAATTGCTGCTCAAATTTGTAGACAAGCTGGTTTGGTTAGACCAACTAAAGATGTTCATGATGGTCATGAAGAAAATTTCTCCATTGTTTTCGCCGCTATGGGTGTTAACTTGGAAACTTCTAGATTTTTCAAACAAGATTTCGAAGAAAATGGTTCTTTAGAAAGAACTACATTGTTCTTGAACTTGGCAAATGATCCAACCATTGAAAGAATTATCACCCCACGTTTAGCATTAACCACTGCCGAATTTTTGGCTTACCAAACTGAAAGACATGTTTTGACTATTTTGACTGATATGTCTTCTTATGCTGATGCATTGAGAGAAGTTTCTGCTGCCAGAGAAGAAGTCCCAGGTAGAAGAGGTTACCCAGGTTATATGTACACGGATTTGTCTACTATTTATGAAAGAGCTGGTAGAGTCGAAGGTAGAAATGGTTCTATTACCCAAGTTCCAATCTTGACCATGCCTAATGATGATATTACCCATCCAATTCCTGATTTGACTGGTTATATTACTGAAGGTCAAATTTTCATTGATAGACAATTGCACAATAGAGGTATTTACCCACCAATTAATGTCTTGCCATCATTGTCCCGTTTAATGAAATCTGCTATTGGTGAAGGTATGACTAGAAAAGATCATGGTGATGTTTCCAATCAATTGTATGCTAAATATGCTATTGGTAAGGATGCTGCTGCTATGAAAGCCGTTGTTGGTGAAGAAGCTTTGTCAACTGAAGATAAATTGTCATTAGAATTTTTGGAAAAATTCGAAAAGAATTTCATTTCTCAAGGTGCTTATGAAAACAGAACTATTTTTGAATCCTTGGATTTGGCTTGGTCCTTATTGAGAATTTATCCAAAAGAAATGTTGAACAGAATCAGTCCAAAGATTTTAGAAGAATTCTATGGTAGAGATAGAGAACAAGATGATGACGAAGAAGAAGAAGAAGATCCAGACAAGTCTGGTGATAAATTAATTGACGCCTAGACGTTATTACATAAGTTTCATTGATATAAATTTTGTTCGTTTAGTTTTTTTTTTTGTTATTTTTAGTTTAGTAAGTTGAAGGATTTTTTTTTAAGAAAAGGAAAGCATTTACTCTTTTTATATTTATGTCTCTTCTTCTAAGGAAAGAAAGGACTAATACATATACACATTTATTGAATTGGTTTTACATACAATGAGTTCTAATATACATTTATTAAAATTATTATGACAGGGAATTATTAATGACTATTTTGTCTCTACAAATTTTTTTTAGAGTTACCGATGTAGTTGATTGCAGAACCAGCTTTGAAGAATTCAACTTGATCTTTAGACATGGTATGTTTGGCCAAAATTTCAAATTCAGAACCATCTTTTTTAGTAACTTTAACACGTAAAGTACCACCATTATTACCATCTTTAGCAATCATATCTTTCAAATCAATAGTAGTTAACAAATCACCAGCAGAAATTTTATCATAATCACTTTCATCAGCAAAAGTCAATGGTAACATACCTTGTTTCTTTAAATTAGTTTCATGAATTCTAGCAAATGATTTGACTAAAATAATTGAACCACCTAAAAATCTTGGAGATAAAGCAGCATGTTCTCTAGCAGAACCTTCACCATAATTATGTTCAGCAACAACAACCCATGGTCTTTGTTCGTTTTTCCATTTAATCATCAATTCTGGAATACCATATGCTTTACCATCAAAATCATATGCTTTATTGACTTCACCAGTTTCTTTATTCACGGCACCAATTAATGTGTTGTAAGAAATATTTTCCAAATGACCTTTGTATTTCAACCAGGCACCAGCTGCAGAAATATGATCAGTGGTACATTTACCTTCAACTTTTAATAAAACATTAGTGGATAATTCTTCACCTGACCAAGGTTCAAAAGGATCTAAAAGTTGTAATCTATCTGAACTTGGAGAAACATTTATTTGAACTTCTGGTTTTGGTTGTGGACTAGCTTCTGGGTAAAATTCAGAACGACCTGGAATAAACCCACTTTGTGGTAAATCTTCACCTTGAGGTGGTTGGAATTTGAAATCTTCACCATTTGGTAATTTAATTGAATCAGTAACAGGGTTGAAGTTGGCATCACCAGAATAAATCATAGCAGTAACAACATCTGGAGAAGTTAAAAAGTTCATGGTATTTCTGTTACCATCATTTCTGGCACGGAAATTTCTATTAAAGGAAGTGAAAATGGCATTTGTTTCAGTAGAAGTTTTTGGAACATCAGTTCTATCCCATTGACCAATACATGGACCACAAGCATTAGCCAAGACAATAGCACCATTGTTTTCAAATGTACTGGTTAATCCGTCTCTTTCTATGGTAGCTCTAATTTGTTCGGAACCTGGAGTGACAAAGAATGGAATTTTTGGTTTCAATCCAACTGCTTCAGCTTGTCTAATAATGGAAACAGCACGAGACATATCTTGATAAGAAGAGTTGGTACAAGAACCAATTAAACCAGCAGAAATTTTTTCAGGCCAGCCTTCTTTTTGAGCAGTGGAACCAAATTGTGAAATTGGGGTAGATAAATCTGGAGTGAAAGGACCATTAACATGTGGTTCCAATTCAGAAAGGTTGATTTCAACAACTTTATCATATTCAGCACCTTCATCAGCTTGCAAGAATTTAAATTCAGAGTTGACAGCATCAGCAGCTTCAGCAATTGGGGCTCTGTTGGTTTCAACCAAGTATCTTTTATGAGCTTCTTGGTATGGGAAAGTAGATGTGGTAGCACCAATTTCAGCACCCATATTACAGATAGTAGCCATACCGGTACATGATAAAGTTTTGACACCTTCACCGAAATATTCGACAATGTAACCAGTACCACCTCTGACGGTCAAGATACCAGCCAATGTAGTAATGACATCTTTTGGAGAACTCCAACCAGATAATTGACCAGTCAATTTAACACCCAAGATCTTTGGAGCTTTTAATTCCCATGGAGTACCAGTTAATGCATCAACAGCATCAGCACCACCAACACCAATAGCAATGGCACCAAGACCACCAGCATTTGGAGTATGTGAATCAGTACCCAACATCATTAAACCTGGGGCAGCAAAATTTTCTAAAACAATTTGATGGATAATACCAGAACCTGGACCCCAGAATTGTATACCATATTTTTCACCACAACTTTGTAAAAAGTCAAAGACTTCTTTATTTGTAGCTATCGATTTAACCAAATCTTCTGAAGCACCATCTTTACCAACAATCAAGTGGTCACAGTGAATAGAAGCTGGAACAGCTGTAGATGGCATACCACATGTCATGAATTGTAATAAAGCCATTTGTGCAGAGGCATCTTGCATTGCAACTCTATCTGGATTTAATTTCAAATATTGTTGACCTCTGATATCAGCAGTATTGGAAGATGTAAGACTTTCTTCAGGATTACATAAATGTGAATATAGAATCTTTTCAGCTAATGTTAATGGTTGATTATTTAAAATTTTTTTGACAGTGGATAATTTACCAACCAATTTTGAATATGGTGGGGTTCTTGATTGATATTCTGGGGGAACTTGATAATTGAAAGCTTGTGTAGCTAATGCACGTGTAGACACATGGCTACGTATAACAGTTCTAGCTCTTAACATTGAATATATGAAATAAAACGATTAAAGTAAAGAAAAAGAAAAAGAAGAGATCAAGAAAAAGTATAAAGAATATTTTGAAAAATATTTTTCATCCAATGAATTTATACACAGATTTGATTACTGAAAATTTTCTTCACAGCCTGCAGCCGAAATAGGAAAGGAAAATCTTTTTTTTTTTATCAGTAACTATGAGTCAATGAAAAATTGCCGCGCTGGTATCAGCACGTGACTTATAGAAATATCGAAATACAGCAAATGCAAAAAAAAAAAAAATAAAATAAAATATAAAGATACTTTTATTACATCTATACCAAACCTCTCCAAGCTCTATTAACCCAACCACAGTCTCGAATATTGTCATCTTTGGCATCGATCTTCCAATTTGTCTTTGGATCATTGTATTTATCTGAAATACCTTCGCCTGCTGGTTTTGAAATGCATACAAATCTTCCATCTGGTAAAAAGCATCTAATTTGGGATGAAGGATATGGACAAGGACAAAATTTAGGTGATTCAACACATAAGCCAGTGTCAGGACACAAGTATTGGTCACATTGAGAGTTTAATATACGATTTTCATATTCTTGAGGATTTCTAGCACCTTGTTGTTGTTGTCTACCGCCACCACCATGGTTGAAATTATTTAAAAAATCAAATAAGTTTGCTGAAGAAAGTGATATAAATAATGATAAAGCTACTAGGAGATATTGCATCGTTGTGTTGACCGTTGTGTTTGAATTGACAATGCTTTACGAAAACACGTCAACAATTTTTCTTTTTCTCTTTTCGCTCGATTGAATTTTTTTTTTTTTACTTTTGACTTGCACTGTAATTGAAGAGGTCGTGCATTTTAATATAAGATTGGTAGCGACCAATACCAAACGTTAGAAATCATTAGAAATGAATCAAATCAAGTCCAAATATGGTGATTCCTCTAATATTTCCACAGTCTAGGGTTTCTTTTACAATAAAAAATTTAAAAAAATTTTAAAAAAGAAAGGGGCAAACGGGGAATTGAACCCCGGACCTCCTCGAATCTTTTGTTCAGATGTTAAACCCAAACGAGGAATCATACCACTAGACCATTCGCCCTTTTTCGTTGTTGCTCCATCCCTTCCGAACTGGGTCCTTGCGTAGGTTGCGCATTTTATCTACATGGTTCTTACGCATACTCTCCGTGAAATGTGTTGTTCAGTATAGTGACTGCTGCTGGTGAAATGTGCTGGTTTGTTCTGATGAGATGCTACAACACTGCGGAGTGTTCCATCACAGAATACTAAAATAAACTTGGCAAAAACAAGAAACAAACAAAAAAGAGGAAAAATAATTAAAGTACGCCAATACAGATTACACCTTATTCAGAACAGAACCACGGTTTCGTCTCATGTCGTACAAACAGAACATCGAATTCACAAACCGACACATGGGAACGAGTTGGTGAAACCGCACAAGGTGGAGAAAAAGACAAAAAAGAAAAAAATAAATGGGGCAAACGGGGAATTGAACCCCGGGCCTCCTCGAATTTTATGTTTAAGTTCTTAAACCCAAACGAGGAATCATACCACTAGACCATTCGCCCTGTTCTTGTGTTTTCTGAACATCATCGGTCTGACTAGTCACATAATCTTCAGCAAAAGAAGTAGCATAAACTATGATAGAAGTCAATGGAAACCCCCTGTGAGTTCTACTGAATGTTGTCATATTGTACCACACCTATTAATATGTTATGAGCAATATCTCAGAGAGAGTTGTTTACAGTTTTCGATAGTTTTGTTTTTGTCTATCTTTGGTGACAATACTGCACTAAAAACTTCAAATCCCATAATTAGTTCATGTATTAAAGTATTAAAGTATTAAAATATTAATCTAGATCTATGAATTTTGTTTAACAAGAAAATTATAAGCATCTTCAACTTCCATCTGGACTTCTTGTAAGGCTCTCAGTTCTGATCTGACTCCCATGTACCAGATCAAACCATTGAGACCACCTGTAATTATTATGATGGATGATAGAAATAAAAAAACAACGGAAACCCAAGCAGCAACATCAACGACGAATGCAATTCCTATATGCATACCAATTATTGTTGCAAATGATAAAATAAAATGAAATTTTCTCCACAACAATTGTCTAGGAATAGTGAACTTTCGATATTGGGAGATCTCAGCCAACAACTCTCTATAAACCGCTTCCTTCTCCTCATCATTGGCACCTGAGCTATAACTTTTTCTATTATTGATAGAATTAACGACCAAATCAACACTATAAGCAAAATGGTCTGAATACGAACAGCGAAATGGTGGATTAAGTTTATCAACAAATTTTACTTTCGCATCAATAGGAGTGATATTTGCCGCGTCAATTAACGCATAATCCAATCGACATGCTTCCCAAAGTGGTCGCGTTGATCTCCAAGTATTGAGTCTTGAATTACATGTAACACCAGCCAAAAGAATCTGATCTTCAAGTGACAATTTAGCAATTTCTTCATTCGGAATTACCCTGTCTTTATTTAGAATATTCCATGAATCAGACAATCCACCTTCAATAGTAAATAATTTATAAGGTAAAGAATCAGGTGTTGAATTTAAATCTCCAACTTGAATAACAGCATAACCTGCTTTTTTTAACATACGAACCAATTTGGCAAAATCCCAAGCTTGACAAGCTCTATGTGTCGAATAACTTGCATCCCCTTTTCCATATGGTGCATGCATGTGAGAATTCAATAAAGCAATTGGAAGAATATCTGCATGTTGTGGTTGAAACATGGTAACGGCAATACTTTTGCCAACATAGAAATCCCCTCTAAAGAATGCTGATGGTCTACCATTGATTGGGAAACGATAAAGAAAAGTCTCTGTCACTGGGATCTTGGACAAAACTGCTAAACCAGGACCACTCACAATTCCTGATCTAAAAATTCTTCTATAAGGATATCTAACTCGACATACAAGATCCAAATATTGCCAGTCTTCTTCACACCAGACCTCTTGTAGAGCAACTATGTCATAGTCGTCGTCTTCTGACGCAGGGTTTGCCAAAGAATCTGCAATTGCTCTCAATCGTTGTTTCCTAAACTTGGAAATATACTTTAACCCCCAGGTATTAAAGGTTAGAAGCTTGATTGATTGTTTTCTTTCTTCTTTGAATTGCTTTTGATTGAGTTCCCGTGCACTCATGTGTCAACCTGTTTATGTGTCTATCTGTATGTGTAAGGAATTACTCAGTAGAAAAAAAAATAAAACAGCAAAAAAAAAAAAACAACAGCCAACAAAAAAAAGAAAAACAAAACAACAACAACAACATCAAAACATTGAGTGTGCGAGTTTCACATTTTTATTTTTGGCGTGCTTGTGAACATTTCATCTTGTTTTTGGTTTATTTTGGGAAGATTTACAACAGAGTGGTATATTACACAACAATTATCAAATACACAAGAAAGGAACCATGTCGATGAGTACAGCAGAAAGAGCTTTCGAAAGGTTTAATAACGAAATTACAGCATATGAATCCTTAATTCCTCAAATGAATGAGATGGCCCTTGATGTGGTACAAGAATTTTCACATAAACAATCACTAATACACCAACATGCTGAAGAAAATAAATTAAAACTCAATGAGTTGATTAATCAAGAAATAAAATTAAAAGAAGAATTGAATTTATTGAAAGAAAAAGAGAAGGATACAAGGACTCGATTGGAAGAAAGAATGCAATCATTAGAACAACAAAAACAAGTATTTGAAGATCTAGCAAAAAAGAAACAAGAATTGATTCATGATAAAGAAGAACTTGTATCACGTATTGAACAACTAAATTCTAGTATACACGAACGCAAATCAGAACTTGATCAATCAAATGATAATATTTTACTTCAACTAAGTAAGAACTCAACAGAATTGGCAAAATATGAAGCATATACTGGTTTAAGAATTAACGCAAAAAGTCCCGAAAATATGAGCTTTAAATTTTTCAACTTGGATCCTAATGATTATGATAGAGAATTTGTTGTGGATTTAGATATCAGTGGGAATAATTATGAGATTACAAGTACTGAACCTCGATTGAATGACGATAAAGTGTCAGAGTTACAGAGTACATTGAATGAGAGCAAACAACTTGGAAAATTCTTAAAGGACATTAGAAATGAATTTAAAGGTTTCATAGCATACTAGGGTTGTATATTTTCAAAGACGTCACAATAGTATTATTTTGTTTTTACATAGAAAACAAGATCATCTCGACCAGTTTTCATTACAATAAACGTTTGATTTATTAGGCAATATACTCTATTTTATAATTAAATCATTGATTGGTAGTTGCCAAAAGAAAAAAAAAAAAAAGAACACAGACTAAGCGTATTATTCTGTTGAAGTGATGTTAGTTCATCTTATGCTTTCGCAATGCAAAAAAATGATTCCGCCCAGGATCGAACTGGGGACGTTATGCGTGTTAAGCATATGCCATAACCAACTAGACCACGGAACCATCTTGTTGTAAGTGGAAGTCCATGAGGATATGGAGTAAAGTCTATTGCTAATAATCAAATAGTTTCTAGACATACACACATTCTATTCAACAAAATTGATTGAACTTCCTTCCTTTTTAGAATGTTTTCTTTCACGACTACCTTTAGGAACTCTAGCCAACCAATAAAGAAAAATGGCAAAGATAATATTAAATACAATAAAAACAATGAATATCCCAAGGTTTCGCCATCTTTCACTATATATGGCATGAACAGATTCCAAAAATGTATTTGTTTCATCAATGGGACAATATAAACATTTATTCCCTACAGTGATAACATACCCTCCAACTCTTTCCATAAATAAATTCATAAATCCCTGACAAGTTTGCCCTGATGGTCGTTTAATTTGTAAATATTCACGGTCGGAACAAGTGATTTTCGAATTTGCCAAAGCAGTAGATAGTATTGCCTGTACTAAATAAGTCAATGGATTGCATCGGTAGATAAAAATCCAAAACCGTGGCATCAGTTCAGGGGTTGCCAACACTCCACAAAACATTAAACATAATGAAAACATCAACTTAGCCAAATTGGCTGCCGAATCAGGCAGTTCATTAAATGAATTGACAAAATGTCCCAAAGTTGTGATATAGCAATAAAAGGATACTTGCAATAGCCACATTAAAACACCACGTGAATTCACAGAGTTTGTCGTTTCTGCATTATGATAGAACCCAAGAGGGTAATACCAACAAAAATAAGCTAGTGTTCCTAAAATTATTTGGAATGGTAATTCAGAGGTAATTTGACCAGTGATAAATGCAGACCAGCTATACGTTCGAGATGGTGCTTCTCTAATTTCAAATAAATCCCTATTCTTCACAAATGCTGGTAACATTTGTTGTAATAATGAATTGAGAACAACAAATGACATAAAAATCGAAAACATCTGATTAGTTAATGTTTGTATCGAATTCCGGGTGTTGAAAAATGAAAACCCATTAAACAAAGATGCAGTTATCACAAGGAATAATTTTCCATAAATATACCCTGGGGTTCTCCAATCTTGAACCACTGTTCTCCAAGTAACCAACAAGTATTGTTTCCAAATTGGAGCAGCATATGTCAACTTAGCTTCAGGATCTTCATCTCTTGGTAGTTTAACAAATTCAGTTTCCATACGAGTAATTTCATTTTGAACAGCTCTATATTCATCAGAGTTTCTCCAAACTTCAAAATAGTCTTGTTTAGCATGAGATCCTGGGGCAGCACCAACAACTTCCAACATCCATTCTGCTGGATTGGCTTCTTTAGGACATGGATCTGCTCCGTGTTTTTCAAAATATTCAATCATAGTTTGACAATTTTCACCCAAGTCACCAAAGTAAACTGTCTCCCCGCCTTTTTGCAAAAACAACAATCTATCAAATTCAGCCATAATAAGCGCAGAAGGTTGATGTATAGTACACAAAATGGCTTGACCATGATCAGCTAATTTTCTCATCAACTTACAAATAGACCAGGCGGTTTGGGAATCTAAACCAGAAGTTGGTTCATCCAAAAACAACAACAATTTAGGTTTGGAAACTAATTCAACACCAATGGATAATCTCTTTCTTTGTTCAACATTCAAACCTTCACCAGCAACACCAACCAATGCATCTGCATATGAATTCATATCTAATAGATCAATGATATACTGAACATATTCATTTTTATCTTTTTTTGAAATTTTCAGTGATTGTCTCAAGTATGCAGAAAACTGCAATGCTTCTCTAACTGTAGTTGTTTGTAAATGGACATCTTGCTGTTGTACATAACCAATCGATCTTTGGAAGGAAGAATCCAACTCGTGTCCGTTAACCATTCGTACACCATCAGTAATAACACCAACTGAAAGTCTTCCTGACAAACAATTCAACAAGGTTGTTTTGCCAGCACCAGTTGCTCCCATCAAGGCAGTAACTTTTCCCGGCTTAATCCAACCAACAATGTCATTCAAGATTGTTCTTTCTTCATTTTTGATCTTGATCTTGTAAGTCAAATCTTTCCAGAAGAATATATCTTTAGCTTGAGAAAGATCCTCTGATTTGACAACTATACTATCATCAATGAAATCATCATGGGTATACTTTTCTTCTAACAAACCACCTTCAATATCATCACAGTTTCTATTTAGCTTGTGTTTCTTCAAATCACCCTTGAGAAATAAAACAATTTCACCCCTTTGAATAGCACCTCGATTAATTCCAGTTAGGCCAATATAAATTGCTAAAAAGAAAACGATGAAGCCAATGACAATACCAAAGTCTCTCCACTTGTGGACACCATAATATTGGTAGGCATATTTTAAGAAATCTGTTCCACTAACATATGGATTTCCTGGAATTGACCCCACGGCAGAACAAACTTGGTCTTCTGAGTTTAAATCTTCATAACCAGATCCTGATGGTACATAAGTTGAACAAAGAAAGTGACGACCATGAAATTCATTAACCATGATAGATTCAAACACATATGCAATTGGGTTTATGTAACTGATCCACTTTGCCCATCCTAACATGTCTGGTTTTGGAACAACAAATCCTGTGTAAATAACCATTGCCATTAACAAAATAGTCGAAGGTATCATGGCACCTTCCAATGAAGTTGTTATAGCACCGACGGATCTAAAGAAATGAGACATAACTAATGTGGCAAGGAAATTCATCAACCAATAAAAGAAAAATCTTCCAGGTTCTCTTCTCAAGTTTATCATAAAATAGAATACAAAATTAAATGATATTGATGAGATCAACTTGATTGGGAGTTCACTTATGATACTAGCCAATGCATCTGCAGATGGTCTATAAAGAGCAAACTTTCTATGTTTCTCAACTACGGGTCTGGCTTCATACATTGTCATTACTTCCAACAAGGAAGAAAATGCATTGAAAAGAACAGCATAAAACAAAGCAACACCACGGTGATAAAATGAATCAGTGGTTGGGGGAAGATTATAGAAAACCGAAGACAATATCAATCCCAAAACTAATTGAACAAATCCTGAAATAAGTGCAATTGATGGATCTCCCTTCATGCGAACAAAATTTCTGGCCACAAGATATCGAACTTGCATGAAAAATGAAACAGTATACGGTGAACTTGGACGAGTGTGCTCTGATTGTCTTGCAACATGTGATTTTTGATAATTTTTTTTGGTATTTAATTTCTCACATTCAATCAAATAACTATCCATGTCTTGAATCAAGGCAGAATATTCTGGTGACTGTTTCCAATACGCTTCAAATTCTTTGGGAGTTCTGGGGACTTTATTTTCATATCCTGATAATGGCTCTCTTTCAGTTGGATTGGTTAATGATGTCAAAAAGTCTGCCATAGTTTGTCTTTGAGGACATTTATACCCCATCTTGACAAAATACTCCTTGGCTTTGTCTGCTTTCCCAAAGAAAATCTGGTAACCTTCATACAACACAACAACATTGTCAAACAAATTATAAGAATCTTGGGAACATTGGTAGATGGCAATAACTGGAGTACAGCTAAGAATCCTTGCTGATGTTTTCAATGCTCTAATAAACTCCAATGCAGTAGCGGAATCCAAACCTCTGGTTGAATTATCCCAACATTGAATCTTAGCTCCACTTAATGAAACTTCTGCAATGGAAACTCTTTTCCTTTCACCACCTGATACCCCACGTACAAAGTCATTACCAACTTTAGTGTTTCTTGTGTGTGATATACCATATGTAGCCATATACGCATCAGCCATTAGTTTTGCATACGTCTCCCTGTCAATTCCAATCCCTCTATTTTGTGGTGTTCTCATTCGAGCAGCAAATTCTAAAGTATGACCAACAGTCATGTGTGGGAATATGAACTTCAATTTCGGCAGAATAGATAACATCTCCACGATAATGATGCTCAATATCCTTTTGTGTTATGCCATCATAGATAATAATTGACTCCTTTGCTATGTGAAACCCGTATGTCTGGGCGGCAATGGTTTTCAATAGAGTTGAGCATCCAGCACCAGGTCTACCTAAAACAACAGTTAGTTCCCCTGGTCTCATTATTCCATCCATTGTTTTCAAAATATCATAATATCTTGACTTGTCTTCTTTCCAGAAATGTCTTAAACCTTTTCCTGCCAATTTCCAGAGTGCATTGGTAACCGTTGGTTGATAATCAACATCATTAGCAACACCATAAACACGTAAATCTCTGTAAGCTACACCTAATTTTGAATGTTGCCAGTATTCTGGATCAGAATCGTATACCTTTCTCAAGTTCTTGATCCAAAGTTTTGAATCGAAATCATCCGAGTCTGGGTTCAATTCTGGTGGTAGATTATCAATGTCACAAGGGTTTATACCTGGTACTTGACTCATATTTGAAATACAACGCTCCAAACTATTATTTGAACTAATAACCACCAAAGATTTGGCTAAATTTTTGATTTCATTACTGTCTAATCCATGATATTCTTTATTTGGTAACCTTAAAGTTGTTGATTCATCCATTTGTTAATATTCTTGTAAATTGAACTCGGTGATTATCACAGTAAAAGTGATAGATTGAATTGATAAGAAACGTTGTATTATATAGAAAATATTATTTAGAATTCAATCCTTAGAAAATCAGCAAAATGCCCCGTTGAATTGAATAAACTTTTTTAATATCGTATGACTTGGTATACAATTTAAGCTCTATTGTTTTGTCAACTATAATGGAAGTAAGCCAATGGTGAACAAGATTTGGAAAATTGTCTTCCATAGTCGGTAAGCTCTTCGCAACCGCTACTAACAAGCGAAGATGTTGTTCAATTTTTAGGTCTCCCATTACTTGGTCTTTCTATTAATATAGCTTACAGAAAAGTATCACTGTACCGGTGAATTAGATGCGAAATGTCTTGATGATGGAAAGAAAAAGCAGAATTTGATGGGTGGATTATACTTCAATTGATCATTATTAAATCACATACTCCTATACAGCATTTATTTTAGTCTACAACAAGATGGTTCCGTGGTCTAGTTGGTTATGGCATATGCTTAACACGCATAACGTCCCCAGTTCGATCCTGGGCGGAATCATTTTTTTGTCTTGTCTTTTAACTCCGCACAGATATTTTTTTTTTTTTTGAAATTTATAATTTCACAAGGAAAAGACCATAAGAAAAATTTCTTGTCTAGAGTTACGTACTTATCGGGATAATCAACTTATTTTTTTTCTTCTTCTTCTTCTTCCTATTCTTCGTTTAGTATTGGCCTGGTTTTGCCATTGAATTTTTTTTTTTTTATTCTTCTTTACTATATTGATTTGTTATTTTGACTAGAGATTATCAATGTCTGGAAGTGCTAGTGAAAGAATCATTGGTCATATGAACAATGATCACCAGTTGGCTTTGTCCGATTATGTTGTGGTTTATGGGGAAACTAAACCAGAGAATTTAGTTGAGGAATCTGTTCAAATTGTTTCTGTTGATGAAAAACAAATTGTTATTGAATATGATATTGTCAAACCACCAATCACTAAAACTTTATCCCTTTACTGGTATGATGCTAGAGAAGATGAAAATATCGAAGTTAAATCTTTTGGAGATATTAAGGGCAAATTAATTGCCATGGCAAAATATTGTGCTAAAGAACAAGGGTATGCTATTAAGAAATTGGACAAAATTGCTTTACCTGGAATTGCAGATTATCCAATGTATATTATTTGGTTAGTATTGTTTGCCAATGCATATGATCCAACTATTTTGAGAAAATTCTTTTCCAACATTGGTGTTTTGAAGAAATTGGCTGAATATTTACCAGCTGTGGCTTTTGTTCCATATCAACATCTTGAAAACAATGCACTCAAATACATTGTTGGATTGTTTGTTACCCATTTGGCAGAAGTATTGTTGGTTACTAGAGGTTATCTTAGAAAATATAGAGTTCCAGAAAACCAAAGATGGATTTGGTATTTCATGCACTTAATTGAAGGTTTCCCATTTATTTTTAGACTTAAGAATGCTACTAAGTAAGCTAGAATGTATTAGAATAATAGATGTTAGTGTTGTGTTGTGTTGTATTTTGTTTATCATTATATTGACGATTATTTGTAATTACTAACGGTCTCTTGCTCATAACGCTAATTAATTAACCGATATCGGTTTGCAGTGATAGTTATCATAAATACCAGAAAGTCATGAAATCATATATGGGCAGTGTATCATTCTGGAAGGTTTAGTTGTAAATGAATACTATTGTTTCTATTAAAATTGGGTAGCTGTGGATCACTTGGCTTTTATCTTTCAGTGAACTCTAGTAACAAAAGATACCCTAGCATTTCGACTTCCAACGAATTGCTTCGTTTGTCCGAGTTGAATTAACCAACTGGACTTACTGGCGGCATGACCGAGTGGTTAAGGTGAAAGATTAGAAATCTTTTGGGCTATGCCCGCGCAGGTTCGAGTCCTGCTGCCGTCGTTATTTTTTTCTTTTGCGACTCTTGCTTTTACAAGGGTTGTGTTTCTTTGATTTTTTTTTAATAGATAATGAAAGCCCATATGCTTATAGAATGTGAAATAATGTTTGGTACCTATCAGTTAGGTTTTAATGTAAAACAGAGAAAATATTGATAGTTCTTGCTGCACCCAAAGTATGGTGAGATATCTGTAGTGCGAAACTGAAGTTCCCCACAAATCATTATATAAGAAGCAAACTATTGTCTTGGTTTGTGAAAGCCAGCGTTCAATTGATTTAGCATAAGGTCCTTCTCATTGTAATTATTCCTACTTATTAAGGATGTATCTCCTTGTCCTTGATTCCAATGCTGCCCGGACTTTCTCGCAACCATCACGAAAATCTCTGCTGGCAGGATAAACCACGCCTGCTGGATTTAACATGTTTTGTTACTTAAAATCTGGACATTCTTTAGAAGAGTAGCAATTCTTAAAAAAACAGAATATCAGATCACCAACTGCATTGGCATTAATCAATTGGTATCTAATAGAAACATCTACCGTTTAATCAATCACTATCAACGACTATCAACGACTATCAACGACTTCAACAAAACGTGGGTAATGTACACTACCCTATTCAGCCTTTCGTAGAGTTGCGTCTAAACAAAAAAAGAAAAAAAAAAACATTCTCGTTTTGCCTTTTGCTTTACAACAAAGTTTTTGTAATTTTTAAATTTTTGGTTGTTGTTGTTTTTCTTTTAGTTTTTGTTCTTTTTGCTTTTCCCTTATATATTCTCCTTTTTTGTTGTTGTATCCAATATAAAGAATAAGGATTATAGATCATTCCCTTCTTTTTTTGATTGATTCATTTATATTTGCTACTGTGATTCACTTCAATCACGTTCTCAGATATTTACAGCAGTAACAGTTAATAAGGTTATAATTTACATAGTGCCACACAATTAAAAAACCATTTGTTAGATTCAATTTTACTCGATATAGGCGTTTTAGTCTTTGGCTTTGATCATTTTTAATTTTGAGTAAACAATACAAGTATGAACGGCGACCATCATCATCATCACCACCATCACCATCATCATTCTGCAAATAATCCAAATAATTTACATTTACAGTTCTTTCTGGTACCCCAAGATCCCATACCTACAAATGCCCTTGATACAAGTAGTTTAGTGGTTAATCGAGTAACCATGAATCCACTAGTTGAACCACCTTCAAATCACACAGTACCCACTACTACAACGACGGTTACATCTACAACTGCATCAGCAACATTATCGAACACGGTAGGTGCAGATGTAAAAGAATTTGAGGACGATGACGAAGATGACAAATATTCCGAAGATAAACTAGATCCAATTGCATTCGCAATCAGAAATCGAAAGTTTAAGGCGGAATTAACCCCAGATGAACGAGGATATATTATTGGCCGATCAGTTAGTACAAGTATTCAGGAACTTTCAAAAGAATTAAAAATGTCAAGAAGTACAATACAACATACACTTAAGATGTGTAGACAGAGGAAACATAACAAGACGCTTAATCAGAATAGAGGAAGAAAATTGGCTATTTCACCGGAGGAAATGGAGGAGGTTTTTAAACTTCTTGACGACAAACCAAACATGAGCAAACAAGAAGTCATAGCGATATTGAATTTAAAAGTAAGTCCTCGAACTCTAAGTAGAGCATTACAAAGAAATGGAAATAGGAAAGGTACACAGCGTAAGTAGAGTATCATAAATTTACCCAATTTTGAATTATATTTATATATATATTATATTATTTTGTCACGTTAATAAAATTAATGAGAGTTACTACTACTATTTTTATTCTGTTTTAGCACGTTTAGCAGCTGGTTCTTCATTGTCATCGTCATCATCATCAGAGATGTCCAATTCTTCACCTTCCGAAGAATCCAACTCTTCATCATCACCCTCACTTTCATTCAATCCAAGGATATAAAATTTAACCCCATTTAAAAACAAATCAACTAATAAATTGGCAACCTCGTCACCATTTCTAAATTCTTTACCTGGTTTTTTACCAGTCCAACGAAACCATGAAAAGAATGATTTCATACCTAATCTATAGTTCATCTTATCCTTAGCTGACATTTCTTTTTTATCTTTACCTTGATATTTTTCTTTAATAGTAATTGGATTAATCTTGGATAATTCTTTTGGCCATTGGATATCCACTGGTTCTGATGTTATACTTTCTTCGCCATCTTCTTTCACAATAGTTCTAAATTTTTTAGTTATTTCTTGTTGTGGGATCAATTTACTTTTACCAAAACTGATTGTTATATCGAAATCTCTGAAATTATCGGCCTCACCATCAACAATTGGATAATGAACATATATATCATCGATATATTCTAAGAATTTCAAGTCTTCGGGACTTATATAATCAGCAAAATCATCATTTTCTGCAAGGACAATATACCAAAATTTAGGTATTGTTTTTAAAATTGAACGTCTTTTTTCATACATTGGTTGTGTTTCCTTCATTCGATGAATTTCAACTTCTTTTTCAACATCATTCATATTCTTTTCCCAATCAGCAAGTTTATCCAAACTTGCTTGGAGTTTCTTTCCTTCATCTTCGGCCATGATTTATTTGTTTCCAATTGATATTGAGTTACTATTGACCAAAACAAAAAAAAGTACAGAACATACATTTGATAGATGGAATTTCTTTTTTTTTTTTTGCTTCTTTCTTTTGGCTGACGATTATGCCATTTCCATTCTCTGTCGCGTTTCTTTCTTTCCTTCGTTCTTGCATAATTCGCCTTGTGGCCAAAATGTCCATCGTTCTCTTCGTTCGACAAAAAGATCATTGGCATCCAACTCATCATTATTGAATTTTCCCTTCTACCATCGACCCATTTTCATGTCCTCCTATTACATATTTGATAAACATGCTTAAAGAGAACGAGATCATATCCAAGACCCTTTTAACAATAGATAAGTTTAAAGGAAGTGTGGAGACTTTCAAAGCATCTATAACTGGTGGGGAATATACCAGTTTGAATATGCCAAATTGTTTTACAAGAACTTTGGTTTGGAAAGTTTGTTTAATAACTGAAAGTCTCAATCTTAGCTTGATAAATCAAAAACTTAGGGATTCTAGATTAGTATATCATCTGTTGATTCATAATAAGGAAATGAAAATACCGTGGCATGAATTAGATCCTGAAAGTGCTTATTACCAACCTGTCAATACAATCAAAAGAAACGTATCGTCAAAACATAAATCATCAGCAAGAGGTAGGAAGAATACCCTTGATAGAGTTCAAATACAGCATGATCCCCTTTCTGAAGATAGTAGTACTACTCCTCAAGTAGAGGAAACCCATGATGATCATGAATTATTAGTAGCAATAATTTTAGATGTTGATAGATTACTACCAGGAGATCCTTTTTACCAAGAGTTCACTAATAAAAAACAATTAGTTGAGATTTTATATATTTGGTCAAAATGTAATCCACAGGTAGGATATAAACAAGGACTACATGAAATTATTGGCCTTATATTTATGCATCTTGCTAAAGAATCAGCAATTATACCTCAAACAAATACGTTTTCCAGTGATGACTTGAAAATTTTAAACCTTTATGATTTTAATTATTTATCTCATGATGTATTTACGATTTTTAATAGATTTATGATTCAAAGTGGCATTATTACCAATTTTTATGAAAGTGAACAAAGTTTATGGAATTCAATTGAAAGATTTAACATGTATTTAATGAAAATTGATCAATTTATTCATTATACATTAAATACTAAACTAAAATTAGAAGCACAATTATGGATAATTAGATATTTACGATTGCTTTTATCAAGAGAGTTAGGTGAAGATGTAGAAACAACAATGTTATTATGGGATAAATTAATAGCTTCACAATTATCAACTGATCATCTGGGATCAAATTTAACTGCAATTCCAGAATTATTAAATTTTATAATCATTCAGTTGTTAATGCAAAAGAAATCAGATATAATTTCAAGTGATTTTAGTGAATGTTTAACGCTATTATTACATTATCCAATTAATTTCACTAATGATGAAGCTAGAAATGAATTTATTAGAAAATTATATAAAGATGCTACGAAGTTATATGAAAGAAAAGATAATGATTTAAAATTGTATGAATATGGTGTAAAATTAAATAAAGATAAAATGAAATTTGAAAAAACAAGATTAGAAATGAGATTAAAAAAGAAAGTACAACTGATGCTTAATACTTAGAAATAGGTTACAGTATACAATAGATATATTTAACGAATAAATATTTATCAGCATGAACTAGATTTCTTAATTGAAGTGGTTTACTACTTGTACAATCTAATGTAGTTATTCAGATTACAATTTTTAATCACATATTGTCACCAAAGATAGACAAAAACAAAACTATCGAAAACTGTAAACAACTCTCTCTGAGATATTGCTCATAACATATTAATAGGTGTGGTACAATATGACAACATTCAGTAGAACTCACAGGGGGTTTCCATTGACTTCTATCATAGTTTATGCTACTTCTTTTGCTGAAGATTATGTGACTAGTCAGACCGATGATGTTCAGAAAACACAAGAACAGGGCGAATGGTCTAGTGGTATGATTCCTCGTTTGGGTTTAAGAACTTAAACATAAAATTCGAGGAGGCCCGGGGTTCAATTCCCCGTTTGCCCCATTTATTTTTTTCTTTTTTGTCTCTTTCTCCACCTTGTGCGGTTTCACCAACTCGTTCCCATGTGTCGGTTTGTGAATTCGATGTTCTGTTTGTACGACATGAGACGAAACCGTGGTTCTGTTCTGAATAAGGTGTAATCTGTATTGGCGTACTTTAATTATTTTTCCTCTTTTTTGTTTGTTTCTTGTTTTTGCCAAGTTTATTTTAGTATTCTGTGATGGAACACTCCGCAGTGTTGTAGCATCTCATCAGAACAAACCAGCACATTTCACCAGCAGCAGTCACTATACTGAACAACACATTTCACGGAGAGTATGCGTAAGAACCATGTAGATAAAATGCGCAACCTACGCAAGGACCCAGTTCGGAAGGGATGGAGCAACAACGAAAAAGGGCGAATGGTCTAGTGGTATGATTCCTCGTTTGGGTTTAACATCTGAACAAAAGATTCGAGGAGGTCCGGGGTTCAATTCCCCGTTTGCCCCTTTCTTTTTGCTATTTTTTTGTTTAACTCACCTAGTAAGTTTACTCAAAGCCAAATAGGTTTGTTACTACACGTCTTTTTTTTTGTGAACTAAAATAGTGGTTAAAATATATCATCTTGGTATTGAATTATCATGTGGTGAATAGGTGATAATATTCGTCTTAACAACAGCATTATACAACTCATGCAGAATCATAGCAACTTAATATGACTAATCCCTATTCTTGTTGTAGCTTCTTTTTGTCAAATAGAGTCACAACAACCGTTGGAAGGTAATGTCCAATAAATATCATGGGTCGGTTATGATGATATTTAACTATAAATCATCATTAGGATCATTGTAGAAATACAGCCAATTCTAGTGTACGGCATATGCTTTTCTCCCTTAATATACATATATAAAAAAAAGGGACCTGCGCCATTTCCCCCCATAAAAATTAGATAATTTTTTTTTGAACGGTTGTCTTATCTTTTTATCACCAATTTATAAGTTAATTGAAAACCACAATGTCTTACAATCAACGTCCCCGTAAACACCGTGTATATACAGAAATTAACGGTGTACTTTATTTAACAATCAATAATTCAAATCAAAATCAAGACCATTACATTGACTCCCTGTATTTTCCTCAGGTATCAAATTCAAGGTCTGAATATGAATTGAGAATTGAACAAAGAGAACGGGATGTAGCTGTAAAGGAAATTCAAATGGAGAAGAAACAAAATTCTTTATCCCAACGGGAATCCCAGCTCGTTGCTAAAGAACATGGCTTTTCTAATAGAAGTATATTACTTGATGAAAAGAGTAGAAAGCTTGCTGCTGATATGAGATCATATCAAGAGAAAGATGCTATGATAAAGAATCGAATTAAATTATTTGAAGCTGATAAAGCAAAATTTGAAAATTACAAGACACAGTATGAAAGGACAAAAAATCAATTGGGTCAGAATTTAATTTCAAGATTTGAAAATATGGTTGAATCACAAATTTTATCAAATATTTTAGGTGATTTTGGTGAATTAAGATTTGAACTTGATAATTTTATGCAATGGACTTCAGATGAAGTAGAAGATAATATAATTAATAATAGAAGAGAACTTTCAAGGTTGAAACAGCAAAATGACCAATTGCTTGAAACAATTAGATCATACGACGAGATAATGGGCATTCAGGTGACTCGCTTTAATTGTTTGTTTAATGAGGTTTCATCCATTAAACGTATACAAACAGGAATTGCTGATTTAGAAAAGAGATTAGAAATGAAGGACAATATATTGGCATTAAAAGAAATTCAATTGAGCCACAGGGATAAGGATTTGAAAGCTAAAGATAACCAATTGAAAGAACTTGCCAATCAATTAAAAATTAAGGATGATGAATTATTAGCTAAAGAGAAGGAATTAATGGACAAGGATAAAGAGCTACTTGCCAAAGATAAAGAATTATTATTGAAGGATAGAGAACAACTTGATAAAGAGAAATCAATTATGAATTCTCCCATAGAAACATGGGGTTATGAAACCCAATTGGGAAAGAGTGAGATCAAACTGAATGAAGAACCAGATGCCAAATCCATGAAGAATGATTTGAATAAACTTCAATTGAATATGAATTCCGCATTGTGTCAGTTTGAAATGACCAATGATCAGATTGCTGCTAATTTGGCTAAAACTGAAAGAGTAAAAGAAATCGATGATGAATCAGATACTGAAAGCGATCCTGAAACCATTAATTCTTTGAATAATTTCAGGAATATTGTTAAGAAATGTATTCCTACTTTTGATGATACACCTTTTGAAGGGGATGAAAACGTTAAACATGCAGAATTTAAAAGAGAATTTGTTATTAATGGATCTCATGATCCTAATATAGTAGACAAGATAACCAAGCTTCAAAATCATTTTAGGGAAGGAAAACTTTCTTCTGAACTTTGGCCAATTGAAGCAGAATTCTATCTTGAAGGAAATTTACAGGATACGTATACGAGACAACGTAGTTATCCATTGATACCTGGTAATATGAGATGGTTAGATATTGGCAAAGTGCTTTTAAGTAATTCTATTGTCAAGTATAATATTGATACGTCAGAAGAAGATGAAGAACCTGAAGACAAGCATGAAGAAGAGGAAGAGGAAGAAGCAGCAGTGGGCACAAAGGATGAGGAGGAGCAAGTTCATGAAGACCAAGAAGAAGAAGAATCGACACCTTCAACAATATCCCTTGATGAGTTTACAGAAGAGGAAGAAGTAGATATAACATCCGGATTATCAACCGATTATGAAGCTGATGTAGACTAGATAGTTTTCATTTTTTTTTATTTTTGTAATTTTATTTTATATGTATTATGTAATTACCAATAATGGAAATGGATTCCGCGAGCCGCAATCTATCTTATCGTTTTTTTCCAACGGAAATTCCGATTTAACAAATTAAGTAATTGATTTAAGAATTGTTGTTTATTAATTTTTATTTATTTTGACAGATTACATACAACTCTGCATATTATTCTCCAGATTTTTCAGCATCAGTTGTTTCCATCTCCCAAAATACTAAGCCTATTTGAATTCATGAGTACAGAAGGATCAAATGAAAATACTACCAGTAGTAGTACTACTAGTAGTAGTAATGCTACAAAAAAGAGAAAGT
Organism: Candida tropicalis MYA-3404; assembly: GCF_000006335.3. Classification (NCBI taxonomy): domain Eukaryota; kingdom Fungi; phylum Ascomycota; class Pichiomycetes; order Serinales; family Debaryomycetaceae; genus Candida; species Candida tropicalis. The sequence continues at coordinate 1,398,526 of NW_003020038.1, read as the reverse complement.
CCACATCATCAACAACAACAACCACTACAGGAGGACAAGTTAAAGATGATACAAGAAGATTGGCACAAGCATCAAGAACATTAAAAGCATGTGAATTATGTAGGAAACAAAAGACAAGATGTTCAAGATCAATAGAAACTTCAAATTCATGTTTAAGATGTATATTTTTAAATAAAAAATGTTCATTTGAATTAAATAATGAAAATAATTTAAATAATAATGGAATCAATATTCCTTTTAATTTAAATAATCAAGAAAATAATAAAAAATTGGATAATATAAATGATGGTATAAATGAAATTTTAAAATTATTGAAAAATAATCCAGCAAGAATAAGAAATAGAAATGAAAGAAGAAAAAGAAGAAGGGGGATTAGAGATGAAGATGTTCAATTGTTATTAGAAACATCTGAAAATACGGGAAATAAATCAAGAATACTAAATGATGTTGGTGATGATGATGATGATGATGATGATGATGATGATGATGATGATGATGATGATGATGGAGAAGAGGAGGAGGAGGAGGAGGAGGAAAATATACCTCAATTTGAATCATTTAGAAGTATAACTGAAAGTTCACCATTTTCAATCATACTGAATTTATTCAATGATAAGACAACATCAACCAATGACGTGGAATATGATAATGAAGAAGATGAAGAAATAGAAAATATAATCTCATTAGGGATATTAACAGAATTAGAAGTAATTGAATTAATATCAAATTTTAGAAGAAATTATGGACGTTGGGTATCATTTCCATCAAATTTAACAACTGAAGATTTAATTAAACAAATTAAAAAAACATCATCATTATTATTAACTTCATGTTGTTTAGTATCAATAAGATATCAAATATTTGAAAATAAACAGGACAAATCTTTGAAATATTTCATGTTAATTCAACAATTAATTAAAGATTTAAATAATTCTTTAATTAAATATACTTCAATTAATAATACTCAAAAGAAGATATCAGGACAAGTTGAATTTTTACAAGCTATTACAATATTAAGTATTTATCTGATTAGTATTTCAAAACTTGAATCATCTTCTGGATCTTTAATTAAACTAGATCCATGGATATTATCAAATATCGGATTATCTACATTTATAACTAAAACATCATTAGGAGAATTTAAAGAAATCAATGAAGAGAAAATCGTGGTTAATAGTAATGATGGTAAAGAATATGATAAAGTTATGATCATGAGAATTTATAATCATTTATGTCTTGCACATATTGTTAATTCAATATTTTCCGGTAGATTATGTATCATTGATTCAATTAGAGTTGAACAAACTACAACAACATTAAGTTTATTAAAAGCAACTAATTTTGATGGTAGAATGGTTAGTGAAATTGGATTATTATTTATAACTTATAATTATCTTCAATCGATTAATAAGGTTGAAAAATTTCAAAAATTAGATGATTTATTTCATAAAATTATAGATGATATTAAAAAATGGTTTATTCAATGGGAATATTTATTTAATCAACCAGTTTTACATTTTCTTGAATTTAATTATAATTTTTGTTCAATGTTTGTTTATTATATATATTGTCATCAAAGATTAAAACTACTAGGTCAATTAGATGATAGAAAGTCAATACTGTTGATGGATAAAGATGTCTTGAATCATGTTTTTAAAAGTATTGATAATGAAGATATTTTATTAACTATGTTTGATTATTGTTTGAATGTTCTTTATCATATTAATAATATTGATAATGATTCATATTTTGCTTATCTATCTGATCAAATTCATTTCATATTCTTTTTTTGTGGGATATTTATGATTAAATTAACGAAAGTAATGATTGATAAACAAGTATTGATAAATAAAGATGATAAAAATAAAGGAATAAAAGTTGTTAAACAATTGATTCATAAGTTCAATAAAATTACAAATGATCACCCTGATGATATATTGAACAATTATAAATTAAATCTTGAATCATGTATATCTGAAAATATGTAATATACAAGGAGAGGATTATTTTAAATGACCTTTATAGTTACCTTCCATATAATCAATATGAACAAAAGCTCTTTCAACCATTGGTAAACTTTCAATTGAATATTGTAAAGCTTCAGCAATATCATGACAATCTTTAAATGATAAATTAAATTTATCATTAGCGAAAACCAAATCAATTTCAACATTTAAATTATCACCAACATGATAGACTTTAAGTGCAGTGATTTGTTTTATAGGTTCAGCAAATCTATAAGCAAGATATAATATAACTTTATAATCCAAAGGATCAGCAGCAGCACCAGTTAAATTATTAATATGTTCAAAAGCAGTAATACCCCAATTAACAATAATATAAATTGATAATAAAAATGCACCTAATGGATCAAACCACCAAATATTGAAAAAATGACCCAATGTTGGCATCAATAAAGAAACAGTATTAAATATAACATCAGTCATTGCATCTTGAGCTAATGCTTGAACAGACGATGATTTACTACTAGCACACCAAACCCAACAACCTAATTTTGCAACTATTGTTATTGTCATTATACCAATAGCATCAAAACCAATGGTAACAGGGATTTTTTGATTTGGAGAAGGAAAGAATAATCTTTTAAAAGATTCTTGACCAACTTGAAAAAATGAAATTATAATAAGAATTGAAAATATCAATACTCCTAATGGTTCTAATCTTGATCTTCCTATTGGATAAGCATGTTGAATTTTCCAATTGTTTTTGGCAGCTAATCTGTTTACAATATAAATAATAAAAGTGGACATGAAATCTAATATAGAATCAACCAATGAAGCAATAACAGACATTGAATTAGTTAATAAAGTAACAACAATTTTACCAATTAATAATAAAATATTAATTAAAAAATTAACTAAAATAGCTGTCAATACTTGAGCATTATTTTCTTCTTCATTATATCCAAGATATCTTGAACCATCATTATTGACATTTCCAGGAACATCATTAAATCTATTGGAGTATTTTGAATTTGAATCATTTCTCTCTAAATCAGTTGCTTGAAAATTTGTTTCTGCATCATGATGGGATCTCGATAAACTATTTGAACTATCCCCCAGCTCTTCAGTAATATTCTCCAACAGTTCAGTATTGTTACAATTGTTGGTAGTATTAGTATTAGTAGTATTAGTACTAGTTGTAGTTCCATTATGAGTATTACTATAGTTACTCAATACATTATAATGGATTTTACCAGCATCTAAGAAATTATCAATTTCAGTGAATCGTTCAATTAAATAGTTTTGTTCTTGATAATATTTCCTAACATCTTTACTTTTATAATTTTCAATATTTGGATTGAAATAATCATTCCAATTACATAAAGGAGGAACAGTACCTAATAATCTAGCGGGTCTTAAACTACCGACAATATCAACCACACTTAATCTACGATATTCCCCAGGTACATCAATTAAAGAACCGATACTACTTCTTTCACCACCGGTTTTTTGAGGAAATAACGGGGTATTAATTTGTGAACTACTAATATTACCATTTAAATAATTTTCAAATGGTGAATTTGGATTTGTAACTGAATGATGACTTGATAATAATCTATGAAACAATGGTTTTTCCAGTTGCTGTTGTCTACTGGAATATTCATTTGCACTAAAAGAATAATGACGTTTTGAATTCATGACATAATCGTCAAATTCAGTATATTCTGATAAATTAGTTGAACCTGGGCCGGTGACTTGTGGACGAATTATATTGCTATTTGCTGGAGCAGATGTAATAGTTGTAGAAGTGGGGGTTGAAGTGAAAGTAGTTGTTGTAGTTGGAGTAGTTGATGTGTTTATAGTTTGAGTTGGGTATTGAACAGTCCGTTGATGAGGAATTGGAGATATCGTATAATCAGTGGTTTTTGACTTTCTCAATTGTTTATTCAACAATGGTTGAGCTTCATTATCTTTAGTCATATTGAAAGGTATTTTGGTTGGGTGATGGAGGAGGAGGAGGAGGAAAAGGAATAAACCAAAAAATGGGGCAGAAAAAGTTTCTATTAATCACAAGGTTATTCTTTAATTATTATTAATAGTATTAGATTGTCTGTTTATATATCAGATCAAAGTGGAATGTTGGTTGGTTGTTTAGTTTGTTGGTTGAAGATGATATAATAATAATAAGTGCAATATTATTTTTTTGTTATTGGGAGGAAATTAAATAAAAGATCTTTCAAGATAAAAAGCAAACAACAAGAAATAATTATAATTTACAGTTGAAACAGACACAGGTGATGATGATGATGATGATGTAATGACCAGAGCAATGAATGAGGGAAGGATAACTAAAGTTGATACTCTTTCAATTTGTTGAACTTGTTTGTTAATGAAGATGATGAAAATGATTAAAACAAAGTGAAAAATTTCAATCGTAAATTAATTCTGTGTGGTTCCATTTTATTTTATTTTATTTTATTTTATTTTATTTTAATTAACTAACTAATTAATACAAGATGATGTAACATTGATGTTAATGAGATTCAGTGCTGATAGTGAACAGAACTGTTGAAAAACAATAAATACAAAGACTAATAGGAGCTTCAATGGTAGATGGTTGCTTATATCAAACCCCATGGGTCAGGATAGTTTATCATGCATCAATTGATTGCGATGCATTCCTCATTGTTACTATTTGCTATTACTTTATGATGACACTTGATTGATTGTGTTGATAGTGTACAACTGACCACAGTCACATGACACACCATCATTCCAACAACCACCACAACAACAACTACATCATTATCATCTTCTTGATAATCATTTTGTTAATCATCATCATTAACACATTTTGCAGTTGTTGTAGCCATTTTAACCCTAATTCAACGCACACACCCCAACACCAATACTCAAACAAATTTATCACCTTCGACACGACTTCTCAATTTTTTCTGGCGCTATAAAAAAAAAAAAACCTCAGCGAAAATTTTTTTTCATTTCAACTCATCATTCTTTTCTTTCTTTCTTCTTTTCAATATCAACAACAACAAGAGGAACTATAAAAAGTATGTGAAATTATGATAATAATCACTTGTTTGAGATTAATAATTATGATTAAAACTATTGATGTAACTTTTTACTTTACTGAGGATGTATATGCAGGATAAATAGTTAAGGAATTCTTCGTTTATGAATTTTTCAATTAATTAATTCAAATAAGAATAATGAATTAGTAGTATGGGGATTTATTACTAACTTATTAATAATAGTGTATGTTTTATGATTAAATATTGTTAATGGGAGGAATTAATGAAAAAAAACAACAATGTTTTTTTTATTACTATGATGAATTACTGTTACCACAGTTTCTGTCCGGTGAATAAATATATGATCCAAGGATAATTTACATGCATCACCATCTGATTTTTATATTTCCAAATAACTTTCATTTCTTTTTTATAATATGAAGTTTCATTTTGAAATACTAACTGGTATGTTAAGTTTTATTTGAACCATTTGTGTTGTGTTTTATTGAATTTAGAATGATGAAAAATAAATGTTATCAGTTCTGCTTCTGAACCAAAATAATCTGAAGATATCAACTTTACCAAGCTCTAGAATTACACTGATTTCTTTATTTATAAAAACAACAATACAATTGATGATTAACCATCAATGAATATTCATTACTAACTATTAATTTTAAAGATTTAATCAAATAGTCTATTGAATTAGAATAATTAGAATAATAATAATAATATATATTTTAGATAAACACTTTATATTTTTGTAATAATTACTCTATTGTAACTACTTAAACGTTGAAGATGACAACTTTACCATCAAGACCAGAAGTTGAAACTTGACCTGGGGCAAAATTTCTAATACTATTAATTGTATTTTGATGAATAGTACTTAATGCTTTGGCTGATTTCCCACCAGCACTTGGTTTACTAACTCTACCTTTCAAATCCATTTGTTTAAACATATTCAATGCTTGGTGAGATGAAATTTCTTGATCATCATCATCATCACCATTTTCACCAACATGATCATGTCCAGCCTCTTTAGTTAAATCCTTTTGTTGTTCAACTTGATAATCTTCTTTCCAACCATTTTCATCACCTTTGAAAACAACCAAATTACAATTAAATCCACCAACACAAACTTGATTATCATTTAACCAAACAATACTTTTAAATGGTAAATAATTAGTTTTAACATTGAAAATAGCTTTTGGTGGTAATTCTTCTCCTTGAGGATAAATAAATCCTAAACTTGAATCATGAGAAACATAACCTAATGAATCACCATCATTACTAAATTTAACTCCATGAATCCAAGCTGAAGTTTCATTAGTAAAATCTCCACATAAAGTTTGGAATGGTAATTTAGTACCCCAAACACTTGGTTGAGGTTTAGAATCAATTCCTTTAATATAAGCTGAAAAGACTCTAACATGACCATCAGTTGATCCACAAGCTAATAAAACTCCATTTGGATGCCAATCAATTGAAGTAATTGTTGATTTTAAAGGTTTCTTTAAATGTTTAGAAACCCACCAATCATTTTCTTCTTCATAATAACAAATGGCAATAATTCTATCACTTGATCCAACAGCAAATTTTCTACCATCTGGTGCCCATCTACAACAAGTTGCTGATCTATTAATTCTTAATAATACCAAAGTTGGTTTGAAATCACCAGTAGTTGGATCCTTTTCCCAAACTAAAGCATTTCTATCTTGAGAACAAGTTAAAATTCTAGATCCATCTGGTGAAATATCAACAGAAGTAACAGTTTTATCATGATCTTTCAAAACTGTAATTAATTGAGGTTTTGAAGAAAGATTATTGGTTGAAATTTTATAAATTTCAACTTCATTATCTTTTGTAATGGCTAAAATTGAACGATCTGGTGAGAAACAATGATCTTTAATAGGTAAATGACCTAATTGATAAATAGCTGGGACTTTAGAAGACATGTTTTTTACTCAGGAGTATCTCTCTACTGATTGGTTGTTTATTTGATAAATTGACAATTGATGGCGATAATCAAAATGAGGTTGGTTAATCAATGAACAAGTTTAACAAAAAAGAGAAAATCTCGACGTTGGTTGCGGGATGACGGGGAGCCGGGTCGTGTTCGTGTACCCAATCGGGTCGTCGTTCTCGGGTCGTTCTCGGGTAGGAGAATCGCTTTTTTTAGCACAGCCTACCCGACCAATGGCCCACTTATTCAAATAGAATGATACAGATATCAATGGGTCTTTATAATATAATCAACAACTATAAAATGATACTAATCAACTTACTACTACTTATACAACACCTAAACACACACAAAGGGTTAAAACTCATCAGCTTGTTGTTTTTCTTTAATAAAAGTTTTAGTTTTATACCAATAATGTTCAACTTTAGGATTTTTAATACTTGACATTTTACCATCTAATCTATCAATAATTGAGTTAAATAAATTAGTGGTTTCTTTATTATACAAGATTCTTAACCAATAAAAGATCAAAAATACAGTCAATTGATAACCACTTGCATTTCTAAAAAATAATGTTCTAACAAGCAAATAAGCAATCAATAATAATTCATCATAAGCAATAACACTTGCCAAAAAATCAGCTTCTTTAGTAATAAATCCAATGTTTTTAGTAGTACCAATATGTAATAAAGCTAATATAAAATAAGGTAAAATTTTGAAAACGGATTTAAATGTAAAAATCCAAATTGATGCCAATACAAGATATTGAAAATTTTGATGACTTAATAAAGTTCCAATATTTGGTAAATTATGTAAACCAAATTTATGACTAAAAGTAGCAGTTAAAGCAGCAATACTACCAATTAATGACAATCTATAACTTATTGAATTAATATAATAATAATTAGGTAACCAAAAGATTTGAAATATAAAACTAATTGACCCAAATATTAATGCTGATATATGCCCAATTAACCATACTTTATATTTCAATGGATTTGCTTTAGCTGGACGTCTAACCAATTTTCTTTTCTTATAAGCATATGGATCATTAGATACATCTGCTGATGGAGCTGATGATACAGGAGAAGAAGCTTTGGTTGAATTGGATTCAATTGGGGTATTGTTTGAATCGTTGACTGTTGTAGTTGTTTCTGAAGTTGATGACATCTTATCAATTGACTCAAACAAGAAGTTAAACAAGAAGGAAAGTAAGCAAATGAATGAATAAATGAATGAATAGCAATGATGTGTTTTTTTGTTTTGATTCTTTTTTTTTTTCTTAAGGAAATTTCAGGTTGGTTTACATGCAGGACATACATTCCCCAGTGGGTAAAGAAAGAGAAAAAAAAATTATACGCGCAAAGGTAAAGACACGACAATCATCATCAACATTAATATCAATAACAACAATAACAACAACAACAGCAACATTGCAATAAGAATCAATTACCATGTCAACAGCTAGTAACAATGATGGGGTAGTGAAACCAACAAGTATAGATTATACAAATAATCCTAATTTATCAACAATAGAAAAGAAAATCCTTGATCAATATCAATTAATGAACAATACATTACTTGAAATATCAAAAGAATTAGAATCATTAACAGCAACAACTAAAAGTATACAAGAAGATGACGGGAATGATAAAGGGGTTAGTATTAGATTAGTTGAGAATTTAAGACAGTTGGAAACAAAGATGGTTTTCATATATACTTTTTTCAAAGGTGCTGTTTATTCCATATTAAATGCTCAAGATTATACTGCTGAACAAGAACAACAGCAAGATATTATACGACATGATCCTGATGATGATAATAATAAACAACAACAACAACAAGAAGAAGACGATGGTGAACTACTGGGAGTATCGGATAATGACACACAGAATTTGATTACATGATATACTACTGATAATAGTTGTATATATAGTAGTAGTTAATGATGATGATGATGATTATTAGAAATGTGTACTCCCTAATTAAGCCGGCATTAGGTGATTTTAAGTATACCCACCAGTTTAATGTACATACCAGTACGGTAGTTTATATTACGAATGAATCGATCCCTATTTCGCCCGAGTCAATTTTATCACCCGCGTGGGAAAAACTAACTAAATTACTTTTGGCGGGCGGAGAAGTAAAAAAAAAAAAATCAATCATCTCATCTTGTTACCAAAATATATAAACTACGAATAAAAACCCCCTTGAAATTTTTCATTTTTCATTTTCAACAACTTTTCTTTTCTTTTCTTTTCTTTGAATTCTTTTAGTTTTCAACCCAAACAATAACTAGTTTTAGCAATGTCAGATTACGATAAATACTCAACTCCATTATCTTCAAGATATGCATCTGAAGAAATGTCCAAAATCTTTTCTTTAAGAAATAGATTTTCAACTTGGAGAAAATTATGGTTAAATTTAGCAATTGCTGAAAAAGAAGTTGGACTTTCAGTTATTACAGATGAAGCAATTGAAGAAATGAAGAAACATTTGGAAATTACCGATAAAGAAATTCAAGATGCTGCAGTTGAAGAAGCAAAAGTTAGACATGATGTTATGGCTCATGTTCATGTTTTTGGTGAAACTTGTCCAAGTGCTGCTGGCATTATTCATTTAGGTGCTACTTCATGTTTTGTTACTGATAATGCTGATTTAATCTTTTTAAGAGACGCTTATGATGTTATTATTCCAAAATTAGTCAATGTTATTGATAGATTATCTAAATTTGCTATGGAATATAAAGATTTACCAGTTTTGGGTTGGACTCATTTCCAACCAGCTCAATTAACAACTGTTGGTAAAAGAGCCACTTTATGGTTACAAGAATTATTATGGGATTTAAGAAATATGGTTAGAGCAAGAAATGATATTGGTTTAAGAGGTGTTAAAGGTACTACCGGTACTCAAGCTTCTTTCTTGTCTTTATTCCATGGTGATCATGATAAAGTTGAAGAATTGGATAAAAAAGTTGTCGAATTATTAGGTTTTGATATTGTTTATCCAGTTACTGGTCAAACTTATTCAAGAAAAATCGATATTGATGTTTTAGGTCCATTGGCTTCATTTGGTGCCACTGCTCATAAATTTGCTACTGATATTAGATTATTGGCTAATTTGAAAGAAATCGAAGAACCTTTTGAAAAATCTCAAATTGGTTCAAGTGCTATGGCTTATAAGAGAAACCCAATGAGATGTGAACGTGTTTGTTCATTAGCTAGACATTTAGGTGGTTTATTTAATGACGCCGTTCAAACTGCTTCTGTTCAATGGTTTGAAAGAACTTTGGATGATTCTGCTATTAGAAGAATTAGTTTACCTTCTGCTTTCTTAACTGTTGATATTTTATTATCTACTATGTTGAATATTACTAGTGGTTTGGTTGTTTATCCAAAAGTTATTGAAAGAAGAATCAATTCTGAATTACCATTCATGGCTACTGAAAATATTATTATGGCTATGGTTGAAAAAGGTGGTTCTAGACAAGATTGTCATGAAGAAATTAGAGTTTTAAGTCATCAAGCAAGTGCTGTTGTTAAACAAGAAGGTGGTGATAATGATTTAATTGAAAGAATTAAAAATACTGAATATTTCAAACCAATTTGGAATGATTTAGATAAATTATTGGATCCTTCTACTTTTGTTGGTAGAGCTCCTCAACAAACTGAAAAATTTGTTAAACAAGATGTTGCTAATGCTTTGGAACCATTTAAACATCTTATTACCACTGAAAATGTTGCCTTGAAGGTTTAATCATTTTTTATTCTTCTTTCCTCCCTCCCTCTCTCCCTCCACTTTTAAATATGACTTTATTGAATATAAAGAAAATGGTATATGTACATTAAATTAATATATAAAAATTACTATTACTATTAATACATAAACAGATCCAAACAAAAAAAAGAGTTACATAAATTACAATAAGAAGAAAATAATACCAAAGGATAGAAATTGTTCATTTTTAATAGGAAGCAAATAATGATAATGAAAACGTCCCAGTTTTAATAATCTTGAATAGACATACGTCTTTTATTAACCATATCCAGATATGGTTCAGATTTAGAATTTGAAATAGAAGTAGAATCATCAAAAGGTCTTAATAAACCTAATACATTTTCTCTAACAATTGAAGATCTTGGAGTTTGAGGTAAAATAATTGGAAGTTGAGGAGGTGGAGGAGGTGGAGGTAAATGAATAAAACTTGGTGATGTATTACTATCAATTGATAGACGAGGTTGGAAATACAGTTGTTGATTAGGATGTTGTTGAAGTGGAGTAAATGGATACTTGAAATTTGGTGGAGGAAGAGGTTGTTGTTGTTGTTGATGCAATGGGAATGATGGAACTCCTTGAAGGGAATTTGAAGGATAATAATGATGTGACACAATTAATGAAGGTCTTCTACTTAATGGTGGAAATCCAACTGGTTGTTGTTGTTGTGGTGGAGGAGGTCCTGAAATAGAAGGTGGTGCCATTGATTGATTGTTTGATACCATCATTAAACTATCATCCATCGAATGAGCTCTAATTGGATGTAATTGATGTGGTGAACTGAAAGTTGATGATGCAACAGTTGGTTTTGAATCCACTACCACTACTTCTTGTTCTTCTTCTTGTTTAGGTTGATCAATAATTGATTTACTTTCAATAATGGATTTCTTATAATTTTTTAAAACATCATCACATGGGAAAGTACAATAGATATCTCTATTGTAACCAATTGATCTTTTAATTTTTAAATCATTTAAATCATCATTATCATTTTCAAAATTCAATTGAATAATCCCATTGAATAAATCTCTTTCAAACATTCTATAATCCGTATATAATGAATAATTTAAACATTCAGGTATGAAATAAATCTTCATATTTGATTTATATCTTGGTCTAGCAATAATTTTTTTAAAAAATAAATTATTTGGAACTTCATTTACTTTACCTAAACTATGCAACATTTCATCACTATTTTCTTCATCATCAATAAGATTAAAATCTCCTGGAGTAGCAGTTTCTAATTTTAATATAGTACTTCCATGAACATCATCAGTTGTTGATCTTGTTATTCTAACTAATGTGAAATTCTTAGTACCAAATAATGAATTTAAAGCAGTATCTAATGAATTAAAAGTTGGAGTTGAATTACCATTAGTAAATGATTTTAATATCTTATTTGAATATTCACTTAAATCAACAACATTATTATTAATTAATTGTAAACTTTTAGAAATTAAATTCTTATCATTTGATAAGGAATTCAATTGTTCATCTTGATAATCATTGGTATCAAACAAATTATAGAATTTCCTATTATCAGTAAATGGAATCAAATTATGATATAAAGAAAATAAATTATTTGATAATGTCATTTTAACTTTAATACCAGCTTTTAAAGATTTAATATGAAGTTTTGATTGTTTGGTATCATTTTTAATCTTTTTAGTTGAATATTTTCTTCTAATTGCTAATTTAACAAACTTCTTATTATTTAATATTTTTTTATTGATTCTTGATTTTGGTATTTGATCTCTAAGTACAACTAAAGGTTTATTACTTGTCAGTTGTTTAGTAGCTGGTGGTTGGAATGGGGAATTTAAAGTAGATTGTGGAGAAGAATAATCTAATTTAGGAGATGAATTTGAAGATAAACTTTCAGTTGGAGTAGTAATACCTGAATGTTGTTGTTGTTGTTGTTTACTAATTAAATCATCAGCATTTAGTAAATTTAATATTCCTGACATTATTGCAAAATATATATAAATATAAATATATAACTGTAATTGGTAGTTGTTGATAGGTGTTGATAGGCAGTTGATAGTGTTCCAAAATTAAAATACAAAAGAATATAAAGAAAAAGAAAAGAACTTAAATAAACACATTAACCAGAAGGAAAACACAGGGGGGGATGTTGAGGGAGGGATTATCGATATCATTTATATATAAATCCTTCCCGATTCACATTTCAACTTGAAAGAAAGAACTCTAAAAAAGAAAAGTAGCAAACATGTAAAAAACAACTAAATAGACAAGAATAGGATTTAACACCAACCTTGTGTTCAATTGGATGGGTGGGTGTGTTCATTATGTTGAACAGGTTAAACTTGTTTTAAAAAAGGGGACATTAGCTATTGTCATTGTGTTTTGTTATTTAACATCTACCCAACTTGCATGCATTTATTCATACATTAAATTTAAACACACCCATTGTAAATTATTGCAAATCCTTTTTCCTTGTTGCAGTTTGTGTAACAACCAATAATGATTCACAAAACTCAAATGGGATTCCGAGGTTTGCGATTCAACAAGCACATCACCAAAGAGAGAAGAAAGAAAGAACCAACAAAGTAAACAATAGATAGACCGAACATCACACAGAAGAAGAACAATGAAAAATATCTAGAATTACTACTACAACAACAAGAAGAAGACGAAGAAGAAAAGCTTAATATACTTTAAGCAAGTTTAATCTACCGACGGAGTAAATCAACCATCGATGATATTCTATCACCTTCTTGTAAATCTTCATGGATAGGCACATCAAAAAATAAGAAAACAAGTAGTAATACATATTGAAACAACAACTCCTACTTGTTGATCTTTAGACCCAGACTTTTGTTCCAACATCTTCAAATAATAATAATAATTCAATCAATATCTCAACTCCGAGGACATCCGCTTTGTAATCTTTGCTTTTATTTTTTTTTTTTTTATCATGAATGATTGAATGAATGTGCATAATAAGTGGCTAATGTATGGTCTATAAGGAAGAGCATATTTTCATTTTATTGAATTTCCTGGCCAGAGTCACTTGATTCACACACCGTAAACAAACGTTTCATTTAATCACCTTAATTTCCAAGAATGAATATATACGTATACACAAACTTACCTAAATAACAATAGGAGTTCAACTAATCCATGCAATACTATAAAGAAATCTCAAAGCCATACTTCCACAAATTTAAGAAAAAAAAAACGCAAATTAAATAAGCTATCCAACTGATACTGATTATTGTTCTTCACATTAGTTAAAAGAAACAAAAAGAAGGAAGGGGGGGGGAGAGAGAGAAGAAAAACTTTGGGCCATGGGTTTATTATTAAGGGCTATAGATTAAGGTTATAGTTAGGGTTTTTTAAATCTATTAGGTTCATAAGGGAAAAATGGATAGAAGAAGATGGAAAGTAGATCATTGGTTCCGGAATATAGTATCATTAAGAATGTTCCGGAACCGGAATTTAAGGATAAAGAATATTGATATCAGATTCAATACAAGAAAAGAAAAGAAAAGAAAAGAAAAGACAAGTAATCCAGATATTGCATTTGCATGAGTAAGTACTGTATATTGGTAAATGGGTTATATATAGTCTAAATGTATGTGAATTATGTACAATATGGTCCATGCGGATAAGGATGAAATTTCGTATAACATCCAGCAAAACACAGACATACACACATCCAGTACAAGAAGAATAAGCAAGGGATAGCGAAGGGTACTCTTGTATTCTTTATTTTGCAAATGAATAAATAATAATAAACACTAAATTATACATTAGTTTCTGTTTCTTTGGTTAAACCAACAATAATCTCCATCTTGTTCTGACTAGGAAAACAACAAGTATACAACAACAAATATAACATAATCAACTTATGCATCAACAACAATTACCAACAGATAATCTTTATTGTTCATCTGTATTACTTTGTTGATGGTTTATTTTATTTTGCAATCATTTTTCTTCATTACGGAACAAAAGGGTAATAGACAAAAAAGAAAATTCAAAAACAAGAAAACCCCCTAAATTCAAACCCCAAAAATAACCATAACCTGTAAATAATTGTCAACACTTTCCCAATATCATCATGATCATCAAATGAATATTAATCAAAATTTCAGTTTAGTGACAAAATAATAATGGAGATTTTCCAAAATTTTTTTTTATTTTATTTTTTTTTTTTTCATCCTATATCTCGTGCACTTCTCCTCGAACCATTTTTACCGAAGTAATTGGATTTGACACAATCACGTAGAATTAAAGTAACTTGACCCGAATCAAATTCTTGATCAATTAATAAACCAGCATTAAAATAGTTTGATTGGTTTTCGGTAGTAATCCGAGACTACCATATTACCTAAAATGAACTTATTTATCTAAATTTAGGGGGTTTACTGTTGTTATTATTCACAATATCATGGTTATGAATAAAATTGCAGTTAAATCTAGCATCATAACTATAGCCGCCTACTAACCTTCCCAAAATGTAGTTGTTTTATTTATTTTCCAAATACTGTTCGATGATATGTATAATCCAAAAAAAATAGAAAGGATTGTCTAATATGGCTTATGTGTGAACTTACAAAAATGAAAAGTTTTCATTCACCACATGGTTATAGGCGGCTCTTGTAAATAGATGATGAAGATGATGATGATGAGAGTGAGGATTGGTGGAATAAATCCTTTAGTGTAACATGTAACACGGATTCATCCAATATTACATTTACATTTAGAGGAAAATGCACAATGACATAAATAATGTTTAAACACAAACACACAACTAGGAGTCAAAAATAACAGACACCTAAAGGAAACCAAAAAAAAGAGCAAGAAGGGGTCTTTCAAGAAAATAGCAAGTTGAACTAGAAGAAGAAGTTAGTTGGAGATTTCAAGAAAAATTTTCATAAATTTCAAATGATATTTCAATTAGGGAGAGGGAGAGAGAGAGGAGAGATATGCAGTTGATATTGCTATTAATCTTGTTAACCTGTAAATCAACAGTTTTTATTATTAACCAAGGATATATGAAATTCTATTGTTCATGTAAGATTTATGATTCATATGTCGATGATGATGTGGATTTTAATCTTTATACCATGTTATTATCTATTATCTATTATTATTATTGTTTTTATTTTTAATAATTATCTACACTAAAATAATCGCAACAATAAATCCACCTTCTTGTTAACACACAAAACACTTCGGAGAGTTTTGTAAAGTTCTTTAAAATCTAAAAATATCATTATCTCCGTATTTGCTCGTGGGGGTAGCCTTGGCCGTGGTGGTGGTGGTAAGAGTAAGAGTAAGAGTAAGAGTAAGCAAGTAAGTGAAGAGATGTTTAGTCTTATTGATGGTAAACTGCATTTAAACAGAAATAAACGTTTGCTGTATTGAAATTAGTAGCGATTATGTGATCAATATTTAGAATTGTAACCGCTCATATTGTCAGATATCCTTGAATCATCCCATTATTTTCATACATACTTACATATTCACACACACCAACTATTCTTTCAACCCCTCCTCTTTTCCTAATAAAGGCCTGGATCTAAAATTGAAATAATAGTATGCCGGAGTCAATTAAGCCTTTTGTGCAAATTATAATTTTGATCAAACAGACAATACGTTAAAGATTTCAATTATCTTTCGAGGATGTTCTATTATATGATTTTCCCATATTTGCCGTACTTTTGCTCTTTTCTTTTCTTTTTCTTGTTACAATTTTCAAAATTGGGTAAGATCATCTGTCTTTACATGCTTATCCAATGAACGGTTTTACAAAATATAGATACTAAGTTTGTGGTCTAGATTTCTTATATTCAGGATTAAATAGCAATTCCGTCATCACTAACACTGTTACGAATAAACTCACCCCTTGGCACATAATACTTGATCCATTTGCCATTTAGTTTATTGTAGGACTAAGCTATAAACTAACTTTAGTTTTTTGACTACAAAACTTTAAATCCCATTAACAACAACATCTAGTTGGATTATGTGTGTGGGAGTGTTTTTGTATTGCTATTCACAAAATCATGGTCAAATTTTTCTATTTGGGAAAAATGGACCGAATTGAATTGACCCCAATTTTTTTTAAAAAATAAAAACTCGAAGGAACAAGCGAAGTTTCCTTTAAACCAAGACTTTTTAGTTTAATTCCAGTACGATTTTCTTACAAAAGTGAAATTATTGTTGGTTGGTGATACTGTAATAATGTTAGGGGGCGGAGAAACAAAGAGGATGAGCGAGAATAATAATAATAATAATAAAATATATAAAAAAATACCCCTTTATTATTTGAGCAAGTATCAATACAATATTACAAGGGATATTTTAATAATAGATGTATGGATTTTTATACCAAATGAATATCATTATACTATAGAATGAAATAAGTATAGTCTAATATTGATTGCTCTTTCAAAGAAAAAAAAATAAAATAAAAAGAAACCGGGATAGTTTTTCGTAATCCATAATTCCCGAGGATTTCAAAAAATCAAAATCAAAAACAGGAAAAACAGCAAGATTTACCTTGAGTTGTGTTAATTGTTTGCTTGTTTGAGAAGAGATATCCGACTATTCCATTCCAAATACTAGAAAGAGCTATGAGGAGCTCGAAGAATGATAGAATACTAACAGAGAATCAGCTGATAAATAAATGTAAGCCAATGAAAAAGAGATGACGAGGTAATACGACAAAAGAACATGAAGTTGGATCTAACATCTAGCATTTAGTATCTAATAGTCAGTCATTTTATTATATAAAAACAAGGCAGGTAAGTTGATGATGTGTGAATTAAAAAAAAAAAACCAATGAAAGTTAAAGCACAAGTGTAGACCTAAAAAAAGAAAAACAACAAAACGGAATGGAATGGAACTAAAACTAAAAAATTGGTCGACCCAAATCTCGCCATTTCTCTCCGCAACCAGTAACAAGCACCAAGCAACCCGCACTGAACTCGAGCGCGCGCGTGTGTGTGTGTCTCGAACCAAAAAGAAAAAGAAAAAAATAATAATTTTAAAAACGAAACAATATCGCGCGTTGGTTTTGTATAATACTGCTCCACTTGTGTATCATCAACAGTTCAGTTTCCCTCTGTGGGGAGAGGATAGGAAGAAATTGTTATAATATTAGTTAGGGGGCAATTAAAATTTTTTTTGCTCATCTTGAGGTTTCCTTCAAACCCCCCCTTGATTATTGATTACGGAGTCTACTCACATGATTCAAACTCAAGGCGATGTTACATTTACAATCCCTACTTGTTTCTTTTTTATTTTTATGCTCAAAAGCAATATTAATTAATTAGAAGAATAAAAGGGCTAGACCAAATTGAAATTTATGTTCAAAACAATCAAACTTCTCTCTAACCTGTAAAAATAACCTCAATCATTGTGTATGCACAGTGTGTGTGTCTGTGTGTACTTGTGTGTGCGTGTGTGAGTGTGTGCGTGGAGTTATATTTTAATTGCTACGATATTCGCACCCATGCATGAATTTTTTTTACCCGCGCTCGCCTCATCTTCTCCATTTTTATGCCCTCCCCAATGGGAAAGCTTATGCTTATCCCTTGTCATTGTCAAGTGTTATTGTTATTGTAACAACTGCTCGTACAGTATTTTAGTTTATACTTCTTTATCACCTGTTCCATTTACTTTGAAACCAAGATTCAATTTCTAAAAGCATTTAAAAATTAATAGCTATTTGATTCACCGGTGATAGGAATCGTTCATAGTACAATGCTTAGTTAATGTAGACATCTCCGGCTATGCTGTTGCGGATAATTGGCTCGGATATTCTTACCAATTTCAAAAGGTTTTATACATTTAAGTATCACTACCTGTTTATGATCCCATTAATTCTTCCATAATTTCTTTACATCTGCTTAATTACCGCCCTGCTGTTAATAATATTGTTGATATTGACATTGTACTTCCTTTCATTTACTCTTTGTCTAGCCGCAAGTTCCTTAATCTGTTTTTTTTTTTTAGAACAATAAGTGATTATTTGTCATTTATCTACTGGTTTCGATTCGTTTATTCTGGTGCTTTCTATCTTTATACCCAATTACTACTCCTATTTTTTATTTCAATTAATTATCCAGAACCTCCACATGTAGTTGAATTATTCCATATTTCCCGGGTAGAAGTCAATACTTTTGCCCCTTCGTCTTCCTTTTTTTTTGATTTTAATAAGCCTTCTCCATTGTTCTTAATAATAGACGTTATCACATGAAGTCGAGGAATACGGACGGGTAGGAATATCATGTTTAGATTAAAGTTATTCCGAGAACTTATCAACTTATTCTTTTACATATTATCTTTATTGCGATAAACCTTCTCGATACATTTCTCTGTTAGGGGATTTTTACTTTTTAGCTTCCCTTTTTAAAGTTCAGGCAAGTAACTTCCTTCTCTTCCACTATTCACTTCCTTATCATCCATCTCTTATCTCACTCTTTCTCATATCAATTTGCTCCCCCCCACATACACATGCATAATAACTACTCATTGTTTTCATCATCAATGCTCCATATACATATGATTAAACAATTTCTTGAAATTTGTGGGATGAATGAACACATACTCAAAGAAATTACAAAACAGGTAATTGTGTAGTTTCATACTTATAATAATTATATTGATAGAAACAATATCTGGATTTGTACAATTACTCAACATAAATAATTATCTTCATTGTTTCTATTTTAGGTCATATCTCTTTTGATATTTATTATATTTTAATCCTTAGTTCAGATCGTTCACCTCCACTTTCTCCTCATCGTTGTCATTTAAATAATAATATTATTATTATTCTATTAATTGGATCTCATGAATTTGGAGGATAATGGATGGGGAATTTAAGTTAGTAATTACGGGATAATTATTATAATTATCATACCTTAGCACGGCGTTTCAGTCACTATGTTATCAATTACGAATTAAAATCCTAAGTTTTATCATTCGCAATTATGGTTATATAAGCGCTTAATTCAACTAGATCCAAAATCCAAAATCTAAAAAAACCAATAAATCTTCAATTCCCTTGTCTAATGCATTCTAAACCTTGGTGTGTGAGTGTGTGTGTGTGTGTGTGAGTTTTTTTTTTTTGGTTTTTCGTATCTGTATACTTTTACATTTTATTGTTTGGGTTCTAAATCCCCATTTTTGAATTGGATAAAGATTCCGAAATGATCTTGAATCTAGATCTAGTCATTCAACATATACGAATTATTGCAAACAAAACAGAACAAACAAAATAAAATAAAAACGATTTTCTTTATATTATATATATGTATATTCTTTTAAACTTATTAATAGTATCAAAATTTAAACATTGATTTATATCCTTGAAAATTATGGATCACAAATAATCTTCAATTTTGAATTCTTGATTACTCATTCTTGCAAGTTTAGCTTCAGGACCCCAACCATTTATTGGAGCATTTAATCTAAATGGTTGTAACCAATTTGTAATTTTAATGAAATTTCCACTAGTATTAAAAATTTCAAAAATTAAATCTTCAACACAACATAAACCTAAATCATCACCAAATTTTTCTTCAACCAACAGATTATCATCTAATTTGATTATTTTTTCTTCTTCTTTTTCATCATCATCGGTTTTAGTGGTGATTTTAATGGTTGCTCTTTGTTGGAATAATTTTCGTATGGAATTTAAAGATGGTGATCCAATTAATACATAAGGTTCAATTAATTTCAATATATTTTTGGTTTTTTCACTTGATTTAATGAAAACTCCAGTATTAATTTTAGTTAATCTTAAAACTTGTAAAATTTGTAATACTTTATTTGGAATTTTTAATCCCTTAGTATTTTGATTTGGAATTCTAACAACAAATAATAATTTATATTCTTGATTACCTTCACTATCATCTACTTTCTTTTCTTCAACAACATCATTATGCTGATTTTTAATTAAATTTTTAATTCTTTTTCTTTCTAATTCATTTGATTTATGATTACTTATTAAAGTTTCAGGTCTAATAAATTTAGTTCTTTTCTTTTTCAATGTCTTCTTGAGAATTTGTCTTTCACGGATTTGTTCTTGTTTTTCTAATCTTTTTCTATCAGCATTTTTCCTTTTACGTAAAAGAATTTCTGGATTTGAATTTAATATAGCCATGATGCTGTGGTTTGGTTCTTAATAGTTACTTGGGTTGGGTATTGGGATAGAGAGATGAGATGTTTAGAATTTTTTTTTTTTTATTTTGGCGATGAGAAAAAAAAAATTTGGGAAAATGAGAAATGGTCGTGTAAACTGGGGAAATCATCCAACTGGTAGCATTTAGTATTATAATATTGGAAATCCCATTAAATGATTGATGATAAACAACCATCTTGAATGATGATCTAATCCAATTGTCAGTGTAACACTATTTAAAATGTACTACAGCACTGCTCTAATAATGGATATTATTTGGTATAATATTAAAATGTTGTTGACGAACCTCGTTCCTGAGAGTTGTATACTTGAATTTGGAATTGGTCCTCAAAAGAAGTATGACAACCAATTGTATTTATACCAAGAATGACTTAATTAAAATTGTCATAATAATTCTTTAGCATACTGTTGGCACTTATTCGTAATTATTTTATTGGTCCGATTCGTGTATTAACCATTTTTTGGCATTCTACAAATATACTCTTCCTTATTTGCAAAAACCAGTCATTAAACCTTCCGGAGTCAAATGTAATACCCTTAAATCTCACGAATTTATCGACTGATTCGGTATTCTATTGTGAGATTCGATTACCTTTGCTACAGAATTTTATTACACTGCGAGTAGACCAATCACCATGAAGTGTAGTAATATCCATAACGGAGATAACAGATTCTTCGTAATGGATCTTGAACAAGATCCATTCCCTTTTGAAAAAAAAAAACGAACTAAAATCATGTCATAATTCTTATCAAACCAAAATCAGTAGACATTACTTGACAATACTTGACTTATTGAAAAACAAAAAAATTCATCTTGCATGAAAGAGAATTTTATTCCAAAAGTATCGTCTAAATTCTTGTTGAAAATTTTTCTCTTTTTTTTTTCAATTTGATAATTAACAAATATGATCTCATAGATAAATACATTTACCGAATAAATCATGATTGAATTGTTGGCTTCTCTTGTATATGTTTTGATCTATCTTAAACTATTTCTTGTCTTCTTAAAGAAACAATCGTCATGATCCCCTTAGCTAACCGATTCCTCCCCTTAACGAAAGTAAAGGTTCTAGATCAAGGTTGTAAAGTTGTCCCTGCATGAAAAACATATCCTTTGTTTATTTTGATTTTGTTCAACTATAAATTTAATTTCCACAACTTTTTTGATTCGGGAAAAAGACAGAATTATACTTTTTTTTTTTTTTCATAAACTCAAAGTAGAATATCCATTGACTAATTAGGCAGCTTAGATCACGATTGAATCTGATGTATGATTCGTAAAACGGAAATTGACGATTTAGTCAAATAAAATTACACATTCTTTTGAATATTTATAACCCCGAATTTTTTACTGTCAGTATGACATTTCATACATTCATAGGAAGAAAGACCCTGTGAGTTACATGAATCGAGTTATAATATTGATGAAATTGGAAGTTATCTTCTTAAATATGTATTTATTCGCCACGTTTCATGCACGTCATAGACAAAATGGAAATTATTATTACACCAATTATTATTCTTTCGTTTCGGGAGGATTGTTGTACAGATCAAATTATGGGATTATTAGTAAAAATAAAAAAAATATTGAAATTCAGAATAGGATTGTTCCCAGTAATAAAACAAACATCAGATCAATAGAGTAAAGTAAAATAAAAGTGAAATCAATATTTATGACAATGCATGTATATTTAAACTTTTTCGTTAACTCAAGTGTGTTTCAGAATATACAGAAACACGTTTGATTCAAATTACATGTCAAATTTTAAAACCAATTAATTATTCTATATATCATTACGGGATACAGAGAAATCCCACTTTTCGTATAAAACCATTAGATAGTGTATATTCCAACACCTCCAGAATATTTCCCTATTTGTTCACTTGAATAGAATTTCAATTAAGAATAATCATGTGTTTATAATTTCACAAAATCAATATGCAAGTAGGACACCGTGTCTATGTATTGTAAATCCCTTTTTCTTTTCATGCCTAAATTCATTCATTCATTCATGCATTTATTCATGCATTGTCGATCTTTTATGCCTTTTGTTTTCTTGAAAAAAACGTCTTAATTTGGATAAAATATCGAGACGCTCGAGAAAACCAGACAATGAAAATGAAAGTGAAAGTGAAATTGAAATTGAAATTGATCTCTATAAATTTGTTCTTTTAATACATCTAAGAATTCACAATTTGATCGAAAGTTCATTGTTATTGTTGTTTGTTAAAAACACGATCAGAATGATTTTCTCAAATGGCTCCAAAATTAAGAATTGTTGCTTTTATGTTTTTTTTTTGCTAGCCTAAAATCCCCTTGGATGCACTTTGCAACACATACAAATTGTTACTTTCATTTGGTTAAATATACTAAAAAAACTGAATAGTTTGTTCAAGGTTTGAAAACCCATCCATACACAGTAGTTTGTCAATTCAACATGTTTGTAAATCCTGATAAATGATACTAAATGACTAATGAACATAAAAGAAACGGGATTGAATGTATTTTCATGTTTATCAATGGTCATCTTTTACTAAAATTTAAATCAAGCAAATATGAGCAATTGGTTACACTGTTTACTTATATCTCATAGTTTCAATATCATTTTGATTTGAATTATTAGAATAAAAAGAATAGGAGCAAAAACAAACCTAACACAGAATCCATACATGGTGTCCGTTGTAGTGGTGTAATTTTATATTTGCGCGTTCATGGAACCTCTTAGCAAATAATAATGTAATAGGCTTGGTTGTGAAATCAATCACAAAGGTGGATATGTCTATCGAATTGAATGTATACCTTCGGCGGATACACATAGCAATCGTTTGAATAAGTAACAAAAATAGATTGGTTTGAATTTTTACTACTCTGATTTTTGATTTTGTAAGTTATACGAATCGGTACATAATGAACCTCGTGGAGCAAAATCAAAGAAATATTCTAATAAAAAGTAAAGGATGATGAGGAAGAAGAAGAAGAAGAGGGGTGGACATTGTATTGGTAGTGTTGGTGATATTTAGACAATCCTCTTTAAATAAAAAATGAATGATGATGATAATATTAAAGATTAAAGATTAAATATAAATGTTACAGTTTCCATTATTTAATGAAATATCAACTTTCTTTCTTGCTGATGTTTTACTTCTTCTTGATTATTCACAAACTCATAAGTATTAAATCAATAAACGATTTGAATACATACTTTGGAATTTCTAATTATTAATTGATCTCCAATTTAGATCGTACATTCCCCCAATTAAATATATTTTTGAATTTGGCTTTGACTTTGTCTTCCTAAGATTTGATTTACATCCATAATAGGGAATAGTGGGATCCTTCCTTTCTTTTCATACTCGAATTCGAATTCAAATACTACAAAGTTCCAAGATCAACAACATATTTATAACCCAACCTGCATAATAACGGAATAAGAGAATACTAATTAAAAGGAAATCAAGTAATAAATAAAAAAAGCAAACCCTCTATAACCTCAATTTCAGGTGACTTTATGCATATTACACATGTACATATTCAATCTTTTTTATTTAAAGAAATCAAAACAAACATCCAAATCAAGCAATAATCGACCCTTCTTTTCATAAATCATTTTGCTGATTTAAATTAATTACTTTCCATAAATTATTATCCATTATACATTCTAACAATATTAAAAAAAAGAATCAAGAGGCAGGTATTTTGCATTCGAAAATTTTTTTTGAATGTTTTGATTTTTAATGTCCCACAGGTTTATTATTGAAAGAAAAAAAAAAGTATATAAGAAATCAGAAGAAAGATCATTAATTGAATTTCATAAAAGCAATTGAGAGTGAAACCAGTATTATCAATCATATCTCAAAGCCTGACAATTCTAAAACAAGTGATTACATCATAATTAATAAATCAATCACCATCTCATTTGGGCGCAAGATTTTTTTTTTTTTTTCCTTTTTTCTTTTTAGTTTGAGATCAAAAGGAGGAAATCCCAACAAGGCAATTTTAGAAATCAAACAAGAATCATACACACACACACAGAGATTGAGAAGAGTGGATTTAATACAAGAAACTACTACTAATAACAAAACAAGTGATATCACGTGGAACCCATTGACATTTAGAAAAGATATTCCATCCAACCTTTTGGCAGGTTACATTTTTATTTATTAAATTTTAAAAATTAGATCATAATTTCTTAATAATTATTTTTATTACCAGATCAAAACTCAAAGGGAAATAAAGGAAAAAGGAACATCGTGGGTTTGTTTGTTTATTATTATTATTATTATTATTACTAATCTTTTCATTTTTGGTTAATATCATTTCATTTACATGTTCACCACCACCATCATCATCATTACTACTATCGCAAGATCAAGATCATCATATTGTTATTTTTAGAAAGTGTATTCCCCTTTTTTTCTTTGTTTGCAGTAAATCTACATACACACACACACATACACATTTATATTATACACACACTGATTTGTTATATTAATGAATTTAAATCAGCCACATCAAGGTAATTCACTTGAAGGAGAAGATAATATACTGCATCATCAACAACAAATACAAGATCAGCAACAATTATCAATGTCTAATCTACCCAATTCTTCTACGTCTTCATCAATACAACCCCACATTCATCAACCAACACATCCACAATTAACTCCCTATCAAAACCCGCCACAACCACAACCATCCCCTTCTAATTCATCTTATGTTAAACTGATGGACATGAATCAGCAGTACAATTCCCCAAATCAGCAAACACAGCCACCACTTCCTCCACAGGGGCAATATCAAAGTAATAATCAACAAACTTCTCCATCCAATTATTATACCCAACCAATTTATAACCCACCTCTTCCTCCACTACCGGCTCCAGTATCATATCAACAACAAACACAACAACTACCGACAACAACCATCACCACCACCACTAGCACATCATCAGCATCACAAGTACCACAACAATCACTGTTTCAATTTGATTATTCTCATTCATATACTACCCAACAGTCACATAATTTCCCTTCAACTTCATCAAATACCCTGTTATCTAATAATTTCCAACCTTTCCAACCAATACATGAATCATCTGCTCCACAACAACCACAAGTTCAGGATTCCTCAGTAACACAGAGGAGAAAAAGACCAAGACGACTGGATTCAATACATTCAAATACCGGAGAAAATGAACTAAAACAATTGGCTTTAAAATCGTCTGATGTACCATTATCTGATTTAGCTCATAAAATAAAACAATTGGAAAATGATGTAATATCGCATACTTCAACATCAACATCAAATTCAAATTCAGATCAGTCTAAATTGAAAGAAAATAAAGAAACTCAACGACTGTTATTTGGCATGGTTTGGCTATTAAATTCTTGTGAATTATCCCCTACTGCGGTTATACCAAGAAATAGAATTTATGCCAGATATGTTCAAGTCTGTGCTGATAATAGCTTAGCTCCAGTTTCTCCTGCAAGTTTTGGTAAATTGGTTAAAATTTTATATCCAAATATAACTACTAGAAGATTAGGTATGAGAGGTCAATCAAAATATCATTATTGTGGTATTAAACTCAATGGGGATGAAAATATGCAACTGCAGTTGTTAAGTTTACAACAGCAACAAGCTGAAAAGGCCCAAAAACATTTACAACATCGTCATAGTCGTCAAAGTAGTTTACTTAGTGGATATTCTGGTCAAATTCAATCTCCTGCTTCATCACCAAATTCAACAGGTTCATTTGAAGATACTCCACCAGCACCAGCACCACCACCTCAACATCATCATCAACAGACATCACAACCTCATACACCTACTTTTACACCAATAAATTCTCCAAGTATTTTATTTTCAGCTACTTTAAATGATCAGCTTCCCCTGGTTCTGCATATGAAGTATATTCCAAATTTATTTCAGTTATTAAACAGCAATGCTGATCCGAATTCCAATCCTTATACTCCTATACAATTACCGTCAATTTATCCTTATTTAACCCAAGATGTTGATTATGATATTGCAGATACATTATATTCATTATATAAAGTACATGTCAATGCTATTTTTGAATCACTTCGATACATGCAATTGAAGAAATTATTTTCAAGTTTTAACAATTTCAATAGTATTCTTACTGCTCCGGTTTTCAAGCTTTACACCACTGATTCAGTTATAGATTGGATTATGCGATGCGATTTAATCATGTATAAGAAAATGATTCGAATGTTGACTAAATTACAATTGCAATTATTAATCCCACAAGAGCAATTATACCAATTGAAACAAATATCTAATGGATATATTAAATCATTGGCATCATCATTAGTTAATTCAAAAGTTTCGGTTAATTTTGTTATAATGAAATTAAAATTAGCTAAACATTTTATTAATTTATTAAATCGATTAATTAAAGTGATTGAAACTGGTCAACCTGCATCAAGAATATTAACTGATGATGCTGAGAAAAACTCCATGATTCAAGATTGGATGAAATTGAATTTACTGGAAGTTATCAATAGAGAAATTCCTTGTGGTGATAAAAATATTGATAATTTAAATCAAATTTTAATTAATGATGTGATTCAATTAATCAAACCTGACACTTCATCTGGTAACAATACAGAAGAAGATTCAATTAATCCAACTTTAACAATGAATAAATTTGCAAATTATGTATCAAATTTACCTTCAAGATTTCCTGATGTTAATGCAAGATTATTTCTAATATTATCTTCAAATTTATTAACCACATGTTTAAGAGAAATCAGTTTACTGGGAGGAGAAGGATTTGGAGCATGGTGGATCGTTAGATGTTGGGTTGATGAATATTTAGCTTGGTCATTTGAAGTTGGTGGATTTTTTCAAGATGATCTTCAAGAGGCAATGGAGCAACAGCAAAGACAGCAGCAGCAGCAACAACAACAACTACAAGAAACCCCAAATTTATTACAACAATCAGTAGATCAACAACTGTCATCAGATTATCAATTACAACAGCAACAACAGCAGCACCAAGAGGAATCTGGAGATATGATTTTTGGAAATATTGATTTATTGGAAACATCATTTGATCTTGATTCCAAAACTCTAAGTCAACAATATTCTCAACAAAATCAAGCAGCTGAATCATTATTAAATTTCGATACAAATATAGATAATTTGTTAAACTAAGAAGATGGTTATTATCGTAAGATACGTGAATGGTTTATATTTATAGAGTTTGTTAGCATTTATTTTTCATAATTATTATTTCTTTCTGAAATTGAGGATGAATATTTAGTATATCCTTCATTTTTTCTTTTGCATTTTCATATTGTATTATCAAGTTTTTATATATAGGTTTTGTATTAGATTTAATTTAATTAATAATCTTCATCTTTTTTTTTTTTTTTTTGTTAGCATTACAATTATTTGATGGTGGTTTGCTTGTAGTGGTTGCAAAAAATAACAAATGACAACCATAAAATTGACAACCGTAAAATTGACAACCAAAAAAAAATAAATTATGCAATGTAAGAAAAGAAAGACAACCAAATGGCAACCAATCAGCAACAACCGTTCAATGAGATAGACAACATCCTTGTAACTTATAATTTATCACCCACATCAATCGAATCATTAAAATCAATAGATGAATCAGAATATTGGAAACGTAAATTAATCCAACTTTTAATTATTCAACCAATTTATATTTTTCCCAATGATGAAAATTCAACAAGATTAATTCATGATGGTTTATCAGATGGGAATATTTGTATTTATGGCAAAGAGCTCAAACCCGGTAATAGAGGAATTAGAAGTTGTAAATATTCATTAGCTGGTTCGATAATTATGAAAATTAATCCAAAAGTTGTATATTATTATAATGAGAATAATATAGATGGTGAAGATACAAAAATTTGTGATTATTTGATTAAATTTGAAGATGTATTATTATCATATTTAAACAATAATAGTAAAAAATTTGTAAATGTTGATAAAGGGATAATGTATTTGACATTAAGATTGTTGTTTGTCTATTTGAATGATGATGAATTTCAATTGAAGTTGTGTAATTTATGCACCCATCAAAGAGATATTAGATTAGATAATGAAAAGAGATATATTCTAGAACCAATCAAGAATATAATTATCAATTCAATCAAAGATTTTTTAAATAATCATGATATTGGGAATTCATTAATTAAAAAAAATTTAATTAAAATTAATAAAAAAAATTGGAAATTTATTGATGATTTAATATCAATTATTTTTATAAATTATTTTAATCTATTTAATTTTAAAAAACAGCCTTTTGCAATTTGTCTTGATCCTGATTTTTCCCTTATTAATCATTCATGTTTACCAAATTGTACTCAGATTACCAATTCAACTAATGAATTTCATGTTGTTAATACTTTACCAATTTTTGAAAACGAAGAAATTACTGTTACTTATATACCATTAGGATATCCTAAAGAAATTCGAAATTATCAATTATCACTGCAATTTTATTTTCATTGTCAATGTAAATTATGTAAATTTGATGATAATAATGATCCATTTTTCAATATTCAATGTAATAAATGTGGAATTAGGATTAAATCTCCTTCATTTAAATTAATTTTAACTTCTCCCAATCTTGCCATGAGACAACATATTTGTATTAAATGTTTAAATAATTTAAATCAATTAACATATCCTAAAAATATTAAAATTAGAAATTTTTTCATGTCGTTAATAATTTTTTATAAAAATTTAATTGGGTTATCATTTAATGATCAAGATTATTTTAAATTTTTAAATAAAGAATTTGTTAAATATATTGAAAAATTCACCCTGTTTGAATTAATTAAAATGTTAAGTAATGGGATTTATCAATTTGAAATTCCAAAATTAAGAAAGAACTTAATTAAAAATTTAATTGAAATTATTGTAAATGATAAAGTTTTCCCATTACATACTTTTCCATTTAATTTAATAATTAGAGAATTAGATAATATTGAAAATGAATCATCAAGTGTTATTTCATCAACCGATGGAATATCAAAATTACAATTAAAACTTCAAAGAATATTTGGTGTTGATATACCTTCTGATTTAACTTCAATGCTAAATTTTGATAATTATTTGTTTTTAGATTTAGCGGATTTATTATTTCAAATTATCAAATTTATAATTAATCCCAATTTTATCACTAAATCAAGGGAAATATCAACTTTATTCAATGGTAGCAATAATTCAAATAATTTGACCCTTGGAATATTTTGTCAATGTTGTTTTTATTTTTATAAACAAGTTAAATCAATTAATGAAATTGATTTAATTGAAGAGAAATTAATTGAACTATTGAAAATTTATCAATCAATTGAATTGACTGAAAAATTAACCATACATTATTGTTTACATGAATTGTTTAATTTTGGAGGATTATATATTAAAATCACTGAGTCTCAATTTGCTATTAAAAGCGCTATTGGATTTTTAATTTATTTTCCTTTAGATAAAGATGATTGTCTATAATATACTATACATCATTTAATGCCACACACACAGCACCTTTATGATGTCCATTATACTGTCTTACGGTTTCACTATTTGATAAATCCCATAATCTAACATAATGATCAGAACAAGCAGTTACTAAATAAGCACTATCTGCACTAAAAGCACAATCCCAAACCCAACGTTGATGACCTTGTAAAGTAGTTTCCAAATTGAAATTTTGTTCAGTTGACCAGATTCTAGCAGTATGATCAGCTGAACAAGTAGCCAAATGTTTCATGTCTGTAGATAATAATACTCTTGTAATATATTTCAGATGAGATCTAAATTTAGTCACGGGAGTTAAATTGGTTAAATCTTTTTGATTTTGCATCTTCCAAACATAACAATTACCTTTGCTATTACCAGCAACTAACATTGACCCATCACTAGCAACACTAAGAGAATTTATAGGTACATCATCCTCAGGGATTAAATGATGAGTACATTGATTTTCACCAAGATCCCAAACTTTTATATTACCATCTTGATCACAACTTATTAACTCCCCTTGATTTGGATGAATAACAACTTCATTTACTGGACAATGATGTTTATAATTTCGCTGTACACTAGGTGATCTAACATCCCATACTTTAACAGTCCCATCTTCCAGTGATGTAACCATCCATTTATTATCAGCTTGAAATTGTAAAGATGTAACATTAGTAGTATGTCCTTCAAATGTCATTACTGGATTATTATTTGAATTGTTTTGTCCTGTATTGGATGTTGATGGTGGACCAACCATTGCATTTGGATTATTATTATTATTATTGTTAGCATTATTATTATTAGCTATTGTTGTTGTTGTTGTGTTATTTGTTACATTTGTTGATGCATTTGTTGACGATGATGATGACCCAGTATTTATATTACCATTAGGTCCATTACCTGAATTACCTGTTTGTCGTATATCATATAATCTAACATATGGATTTCCGGCTGCTGCTAAAAATCGTTTATCACTAGTTATTTCTAATCTATTGACTTGGGATTCTGTATGTTGAATTGTTCTTGAACAAACTCCTGTTAATGCATCCCAAAATCGAATTGTATGATCATATCCTGCTGATGTTAAAATAACTGACATCTTGATTTAATGATTGCTGTTGTTGTTGTTGTTAGAGTAGTGGACCTGTTGTAATAGGTAATCGAAATTGTCGTGATTTTTTTTTTTTTTTTTACTTTCTCGTTTTGTTGTTGGTTAAGGTTTCAAATTATCGCGAATTTATTTCAACCATGTTCTAGTGTTGATAACAAATGATAAATGTTGGTTTCTTTTAATGATAAATAATCCATAGCGACGGGGTTACCTTGATGATAGTAATAACGAATCATAAAAGAATTACTAAAAGATTAGAAAAAAAAATAATATATATATATACATTTAAAGTACCCAATATTTCCTAAATCATGAATTTTTTTTATATAATTATTATTTCATTCTATTATTGTGAACAGATAATGTCATATTTAAATTGAATCAAAAGTTTTCTTGTATAGCTTGTTTTTGAGCTGGTGTTAAAGAAGTTGGATAATCAACTTTGTAAACTATTTCTAAATCACCTCTTTGACCAGGTGTTTTACTTATTGGCATACCTAAACCTGGATAAGTTGAAACAGTACCTGGTTGTATTGGTTGAGTTCTTGATAATGGGATTCTTCTACCATCTAAAGTAGTAACATCTCTTTCAAACCCACATAAAGATTCTTTAAATGATAATGTGACATTCATTTTCAAATTATTACCATCTCTTTTAAATACTGGGTTTGGTTTTTCTTCAATGACAAATTGAATAGTTTGTCTAGCACCACATTCAGGTTGATAATCCCCTTCATTTGCAAAATTAATCTTTGTACCTGATTTCCAACCTGGTTTAATATTAACTTCAAGGATTTTTTGTTCTTTTGAACCATTTGAATTTTTTCTAGTAATTTTTAATTTCTTAGTAGCACCTTTATATAAATCTTCCAAAGAAACTCCCAAAGGCATTGATACAACATCAGGTTCAGGTCTTGCTTGTTGTCTACCAAATCCACCTGGCATACCACCACCAGCTCCTCCTCTAAAACCACCAGCTCCACCAAATGGATTACCACCACCACTTGAACTAAATGTAAAACCATCATCTCCCATACCAAATCCACCCATTTGACTAAATATATTAAATGCATCAGCTTGTGAAAATCCTCCACCTGAACGGAAACCACCTGGTCCACCTGAACTGAAATTGAAATGTGGTCCACCTGCTCCACCACCGGCACCACCAAATGGATTGCCTGCATCAGCAGCAGGAGCATTACCTCTAGCTGCTTCTAAACCATAATTATCATATACTTCTCTTTTATCGGGATTAGATAATATATCAAATGCTTCAGAAATCTCTTTAAATTTCTCAGTATCACCTGTTGGTTTATCTGGATGATATTTCAATGCTTGTTTTCTATATGCTTTCTTAATTTCTTGTTCACTTGCGGAAGGATCTATTCCTAACAAATCATAAAGTTTCTTTTCCTTAACCATTGTAATTGTAACTGTAACTGTAGTTGTTGTAGTTGAGTAATACTAAATAATTGTAATATCAATTGACAATAAAAATAAAAAAAGAAAGAATTAAAAAAATATATAATCTAATTTTTTTTTTTTCAATCAAGGGGAAAGAAGGAGTAATAAGAAGAAGAAGTCTTTGTTGGCTTTGGTTGAGTTATATTCTGTTTTTAGTTGTGATTTTAAAATTAGAGCAAACATCTTTCCCATTCCATCAAACGAGAAAAATCAACAACGAAAAAAAAAAAAAAAATTGTTCGAAGATTCTTTCATCTTCTAGAATCTTCTATTCCTCATATACACAGGTACAGATGTAGTTATCCTATACAAGCTAATCGTTCTTTTCAGCAGCAGCAGCAGCTAATCTGGCAGCCTTCTTCAATGCCCTGTGACGAATGGATTGGTGCATTTGCAAGTTCAACTTGTTGGCGATCTTGGAATAAACCCCAACAGTGCTTTCAATACCAAATTCCATTAAAGCATGACTCCAGTATGGGGTACTAGTAGCATATCTTTCTTGAGCACCTCCACGACGTCCAACGCTACTCAATGTAGATCTAACAAATTGTTTTGGATTTGGAATGGTGACAGATGAACGTTTAATCTTGGACATGGCTGAGGTGACCAAGTAAGAAATAACCAATTCAACATCAACATTATCTCCAGCTAATTCACCTGCTAATGCAGAAGACCAAGATTGTAAGAATGCCTTTGAACCAGAATAAGTAGCCAAATAAGGAGTTGGCAACAATCCACCAAATGAGCCCATGGTTAAAATCAATCCTCTCAAACTCTTTTGTGGACTTCTTTCAACGGTTGAAACAATAACTGGAGCAACAATTTGTGTGATTCTTAAAGTAGCTGTGTTATTAATAGTAATGATATCTTTTAATTCTTTCTTAGTAGTTTCCAAAAATGGAACAGGAATAGAATGTGATTGTCCAACATTATTAATCAATACAGTAATAGGTAAATCAAAAATAGCTTTTTCTAAAGTCAAATAATTCTCTTCGTCATCAGTAGAAGCATCAAATGCAACAATTTTAGTGTTAACTTTATAAGTAGTTTCAATTTCTTTAGCAATTAATTCCAATTTAGATTGAGTTCTAGAAACTAATACAATGCTTAATCCTTTCTTAGCCAATTGTAATGCATATTCTTTACCAATTCCATCAGATGCTCCAGTAACAACAGCCCATTTACCATTGCCTGCTCCATATTTACTGAAATCAACAGCTGGAGCAAGGAATAAATCATAAATTAATGATCCAAATTTAAGTAAGAAAATAGTTAAATTTAAAACACCGATTAATAAAGCAAAAATCAATCCAATTTGAACCAATTGGTTATCTGAATAAGTATTAAAGAATTGAGTAAATGACATATCGTGTCGTTGAATCTGATGAAACAAGAGAAGAAAGTTTCAGCCAAGGAGTGTTTTGCTTTGTTTGAAAATTTTCTAAATGGCGAGAATTCACCAAACGGGTAAAAAAAAAATAAAAATATCAATCCTCCTTACAAAAGAAAAATTTAATTATCCGTTATATTCACGTGATTAAAAGTCACACGTTCATATACTATAATAATACACATATATACACACACAGATTGTTTATAAATAAGTAAACTCTTCTAGTTTTTCATTTGTTAATTCAACATGTAAACTTTCTCTATCAATTTGTTTTTCAAGAACAGACATTGACAATTCCAATTTTAATTTAGATTTCTGTAAATCACTTATACTTGAATCGATTTTTCTTAATTCATCATAATTGGTTTCCAATTTATTTTGAGTGGTTTCATCATCAATTTGTAAAATATTTATCCATGGATTATTAAAATTTTTGATTTTATTATCTTGCATCATCATCATTTGATCTTTAAATGATCTATTTGATCCATTTAAACTACCACCTCTTCCACCTCTATAACTTCCTCGGAAATTACCACCTCGAAAAGATCCACGATGAAATCCAGATGAACCAGGTCGCGAGTTATTCATATTTTCTTCCCCTTGTTGTTGTTGTTGACCATTAGATGATTCATTCTCTAGATTGTTATTATTATTATTAGTAGTAGTGGTGTTATTATCATATCCAGATGAATTATTTCCATAATATCCTTGGTCACGATATCCAGAATATGATCTTCCACCTCTACCACCATGATGGTTATAATATCCACCACCTCCATATCCTCCATGTTTATGTCCATAATATCCATTTCCACTACCTCCTCTATAACTATTATTATTATAATATCCATTATTTCCTCCTCCTCTTTGACCTCTATATGAACCTCCATTACCACGACCATGACCTCTATATCCTCCACCTCGATAGTTATTCAGATAATATTCATCTCTTCCATATGAGTTATATGAATCATAGCCATCTTGACTATTATTCTGATTGTTGTTGTTGTTGTCAAATGACATGTTTACGTTGTATCAAAGTAATAAAGAGCAAAAAGATAGGTAAAGCAATTTTTTTTTTCTCACAGTTTTTTTTTTTTACAATCACTTTATATAAAATTGGTTATTATCCTTTTGTACACGACCTTAAATGAAGAATACCAATTGATGCAAATTGTATCCATTGCTAGAAATTGTCAATAATACAATAATTATACATATATATATTAATTAAAATCGAGAAAGAAGTTTTTTTTTAAAAAAGAAAGAGATATTATCTAATTGGAAACATTATCTAAAGTATGTAAAATTTTTCTCCGCTTAGCACTCAGCAGATATTCTGTTTCTGATTTCAGTCTTTGTAAACTAGGAATTCTAGTTGGTGAAGTACCAGCACTTCTATGTACTCTCACTGCTCTTGAAGGAGATAATGAAGGTTTATTAAATTGTGAAATATTAGAAGTATCTTTAATTGGTGATATTTTAACTGTATTAGCATCAAACTGTTGGATTTCATTCAATTCTTTATCTATCTTATCCAAATTAGTTTCAATCATTTCATTATTTTGTTTAATATTAGTTGTTATTTTTGACAATTTGCTAAAATTTGGATGATTTGATAATTTGATTTTATGGTCTTTTAATTGGTTCATTCTCTTGAAAATTTCATCACTTGTAGATATGCTTTGTAACTTAGTTTTACAGTCTTGATGAATTCGAGTATTAGATTCTAATTCTTTTTCTAATTTAGGTAATATTGTTTTTATTTGATCATTCCATGTATTTTCCATTTTTAATGCATTGGCTCTTTCTTTTGAAATTTCTTCATTTGATATTTCACGATAATCTTTCATAACTGTATCTATTGTTCCTTCAATTTCGTTCATCATTAAGTTTTTAAAATTTTCAACTAATGGTGAGAAATTATTAACAAGTAAACTACCAAGACGGGAGTTTAAAGTTGTTCCAAGATTGGCCAAATAATCATCTTTCAAAAAACCTGATAATTTTTCATTAACAATACCAAAATCTTGAATAACCTCTTGAGTTCTAGTATAAAAATCTTGTTGGAATGTTAATAGATTATCGAAATTTTGTTTAAAAGTAGTAATATAATTTGTTAAATCCTGATTCATCACTTCGCCAACATTCTTCTGATACTCTTTAACTTGTACATCTATTTGTGTCTGATAATCATGTAATTGTTTACCAAGTTCAGATTCAAAATTAGTCAATTCATCTACTGAGTCATTATCTGTCTGTAGTTTCTTGATATCACCAAGATATCCAATAGATGACTTCAAATGATTGGATAATAAATTAACCAACATATTGGCAGAACTGGATGATTTTTCAAATGCTCTTTTCAATTTCTCATTCAAAGCAGATATGGTTGCTTGATTGTCATTATTAGTGTTCACAGCTTGGCGATACTTTTTTTCAATGGTATTCAATTTTGTCTTATAACCCAGAATTTCTTGTTTCAACAGATCAATTTCCTCTTTGTTTTCTAATTTGGTAAACTCTAGGGTTGCAACTTTGGCCTTTAACAGTTCGATTTTTAATTTATCTTCCCTTTCTTGAGTTTTCAAAGCATTATTTTCTTGAATAAGTTTATCATAATTTTCAGCATCCAAATAAATACCATTTTTGTTTCTTGTAGCAATCAAGTCCATATTCATTTGAGTCAATTCCTGAGCCAAATTCTTCACCAATGTCTTCTTCAATATTACTTCTGAATCATGACCAACCCGTGGTGTATTCTTAACATTCTTGGCTTTACTAGCATAATCTAATGTTGAACAAGTTTCCAGGAAATTGACTTGAGCAGGAGATATAGTAGCAATTAAAGTTGTCTTTGTATTCCCGCCCAAGGAATCCTGTAATATATGAGTTAATTTAGATTCTCTATAAGGTATATGCAGCAATTTCTTTTCATTCAATGAATTTATCACACGACCCAACGTAAGCAAAGATTGATTTATCCCACCAGCTTCTTTAACTATTGACCCTGATCTACTAATATTTTCTGATCCTGCTAAATCCACAAGGTTCATTTTGGAAATTCTGTATAATGAATCATCATCTGAAGGGATTTTCTGGAATAATTGTACTGAAAATATAGTATGTGATCGAGATGAAGAATCGTTTAAATTAGTACTACTAGTTTTCTTTTTCTGTAAACCCATTTTCAAATATTTAATACCTTGATTGTAATCACTAATACAAAATTCTGTTAGATTCTGGATTCCAATGGATTTACTTTTACCTATTGTCTTTTCATGAATTCTAAGCTTCCTATTATTCCCATTTCCATTACTCAACAAATCAATCAATTCTTCATTATATATTTCCAAATATGATATTTTAACCATATAGTCTTGTTTATTTTCATGTTCAAGTTTATTCAATTTCTCAAATAGTTCAAATAACAACCTAGGTATTATTCCTGCAATATCTGAATTTTCATCAAGAACATTATTATTATCCAATCCACTCATAGTATAGGTTTTACCAGTCCCAGTTTGGCCATAGGCTAATATTGTGACATTGATGCCTTGTAAAAAATCCGATAGTAAAGGGTGGCCAATTTGAGAATATATCAAAGATTGATCAGCTTGTGATCCATATATTTGATCAAATTTATAAGTTCTCTTCTGTCCATTTTCTAAAGATGGGGATGTAGCACGAACAGGTTGATTTAAAGTAATGTATGGTTCAGTTATTGAAAAGTTATCATTGGATAATTCCACAACTATAGGGGATTTTGCTGTTATTTCTTGAGAATTTCGTCCTCGACATCTAACTATCACTTGAATATTTGACATGTTATACAAGAATACCCCTTAAAGAAAAGTTGTAGCTATTGTTGATTGTTTTGATAGAGTATGTTTTGATTTCCAAAAATTTTTTTTGTTTTGTTTGTTTTGTTTTGTTTTGTTTTGATTTTTTGTTTGATTTGGTTTGGAGTGGTGCAGTGCAGTGCAGTTCATTTGCCCATACAAAAAAAAAAAAAAACGCGACACTGAAAAACGAAAAAAAAAAAAAAATGAGACACGCTATATGCAGGTATATATTAAACTATATAGACATATGACAACATCCAGATTAGTCAAAGAAATCATCATCATCATCACCAAGATCATCGTCATCATCAAGGACATTCTTTCTATCAAATGTAATCTTAGTTTGTTGTTTTTGTTGAGTATCTCTACTAATACCATCCAAGATTTGCACAACATCCTTTTCCGTCAATTTTTGACGAATTTGACCCATTGAATACAATTTCAAGATATAATTCTCAACAGCCTGAGCCCTGTCTGGTCTAACAATTCTTACTCTACTCAATCTTTCTCTTGCTTCAGTTTCTAAAACTCTTCCTAAAACACTTGCTGCCATGCTATTATTAGCCAGTTGTTGTGGATTTGAGCCACCATTTCCTGATGAACTTCCTCCTCCACTGGCATTCTTCTGTAGTTCTGCTAATCTTGCTTGTCTAATTGCATTTAATTCTGCGTCATCCATGATTGTTTTATGTTAGTCTTGTCTTGAAAATGAGGATCAACTTGCCTTCTATTAGTATCACTTGTGACATCTTCATTAGAATTTTTTTTTCTTTTTTCTTCTTCCCTCAACATTTTGTTCTCGCCAAAAATGCCACCAAGCCATAAATGAAAAAAGAGAAAAAAAAATGATTAAAAATTAAAGAAAAAGAAAAACAACTGCAATTTGCCTGGATTGGGTTTGATCTAGATCAATAAACATACCGACTAATACTTGATAATAATATTGTTATTAGAAAGATAGAGATACTTATATAATTAATATCGTTCATTGTTTCAAATCATGAGTTCAGACAAATCAAATTTACTAAAGAAATACAAGATTGTTTTCCTTGGAGATCAAAGTGTTGGTAAAACTTCATTGATCACTAGATTCATGTATGATACATTTGATGAAACATATGCTGCTACTATTGGTATTGATTTTTTATCTAAAACTATGTATTTAGAAGAAGGTAAAACTATAAGATTACAACTATGGGATACTGCAGGACAAGAAAGATTTCGATCATTAATTCCATCATATATTCGAGACTCACATGTTGCTGTAATATGTTATGATATAACTAATAAGAAATCATTTGATAATTTAGATAAGTGGATTAAAGACGTTAAATTAGAAAGAGGTGATGATGTTATAATAGTATTGGTGGGTAATAAACTGGATTTAGCAACTGATAAACGACAAGTT
The DNA here is from genome assembly GCF_000006335.3 of Candida tropicalis MYA-3404. Lineage (NCBI taxonomy): Eukaryota > Fungi > Ascomycota > Pichiomycetes > Serinales > Debaryomycetaceae > Candida > Candida tropicalis. The sequence continues at coordinate 1,358,857 of NW_003020038.1, read as the reverse complement.
AGTTTAGAAGATGTTGAAATTTTACAAAATAAAATTGGTGCTAGATTTTTCATTGAAACTTCTACAAAAGCCAATCATAACGTCAAGTTGTTATTCAAGAAAATTGCCCAATCATTACCTGAATTTAATCAAGATGAAAACTCTGAAGATGCTAATAACAAAAATAATCATCCAGAAACTGTTGATATAAGTATTGACAATAATACAGACACCAATCAAGGTTCAAGTACATGTTGTTAAACATCATTATTAGACGGGATATGAATAAATGTACATTTTTAAACAAGCACTACCTACAAAAACAAAGCAGTAATTAGAAAACAATGAAATTATATAAATATATATATAGTAACAACAATCTTAAATGATTATATCAACTCAAATTCATGATTTGCATTCTGTATGCTTAACGACAAAGAATTTAGCTGTTTATCAAACTCATTTGAAATCTTATGATACTTCACAACATCGGCATACGCCACATCTTTTATTTTCTTATTACTATATCCTCGAGTTATGATACCGTTATTAACAATTCTAGAAGCCGAATAACGTAGGGCTTCAAGTTTACTTACATCTGCCAAAGCTTGGGTCATTGATCTTGGTGTGGGATTATCTAGATATTTAAATTTGATGATATTATTAGTTGTTTGAATTCTTATTGATAATTCAATTAATTCTTGTAAAAGATCTTCATATTCTTGAAATAATTGATTTGGATCAAATGGAGGTTCATCACCTTCTTGTGCCTGACAACATTTTTCTATCAAAACAGATAATTCATTTGTTTGTTTGGTTAATTGTGATTGTAATTTTAATGCTTCTATCAAATTCATGATTTATAATGTATATGTATAGTAACTCGATAGAAAATTAAATTACAAAAGAAGTGATTTGATAGTAGGATATAAATATAGTGGATTCAAATCTTGTTTGTTATTGTTTTGATGACTAATCGCGATAGTTTGTTGTTTATTTGTTGTTGTTAGTCATATTATCTGTTTATTATAGATACTATTGCTATCTGCATCGTCAAGATGATGACTCACTTTAACTTACAAACATTATCAGGTCATCTTGTATACTAAACAGACTAGTAAGGAGATGTATAAAGAGAGTTAAATAATGTGGGGGTATAAATACGGGGTTATTTCTCTCTTTCTCAAAACCCCGTTTCAATTCTTTTAAATCATTAGCACAAACAAACAATCATAATCACCAACTATAACATGAAGTTAGCAGAAGCCTTGAAACTACGAGAAGTGTTAAATTCAGAAACTTCTAGAATAGACTCAAAAATTCGTCAATCGTTGATTTTACAAGAAGGTAAAACTCCATTATATAATGTTGATAAAAAATATGACGAATTTGTTGCTAAAACTACTGAATTGTACCGACTAGCAATGTCCACAAATTATACAAATAACACTGTTGAAATAAAAGATGGAACACTTTGTCTAACAAAGGCAAAGACTATTGGTGAGGTTTTAATACACCGCAAGTTCTTGAAGAAAAAGTTAGAGCTACTTGAGAAGATTGTCGAAAAGGGCCAAGAGAAAGACTTGGAATCCATAGATGAAATACGGTTTAAATCATTTGTTGACATTGAAGTATATGATACTAAAGCTGAAGATGTAAGAAAACAAATTCAAGAATTGGATACAAAACTACAGGAACTTACTTGGGAAATTGATTTGATTGAGATTTAAATTTGTATTATTATCACACTAGCATTTTGTTGGTACTAATTAACTTTTTCCTTTTCTTTCCTTTCCTTCCAACCACCTCCCCCCTATTACCTAATAGTTCTATTTTTCAATTATTTTTATCAGTTATTCAGTAAATTATTATTATTCAGATTCAGTTATTCAGTTTATAAACAGAAAAAATTATCATATTTTTTTGAAAACTTTGATTGTTTCCTTTTGTCTTCTTCGGGAGCAAGAGGTTTCGATTTGGAAGGGAGGAAAGGAGAAGAAGAAGAAGAAAAGTGGTTAATTGGGAGGGTGGGTCTTGGGGACAATTGTTATAGTGCAATATATAATCATTATTGTAAATAAGAGTACGTAAAAAACGTTGTAGAATTTATGAATGTAAATCCGGGGTATCGAATTATTTTTCGTACAGAATATTGACCAATTTATATTCAAAATCAAAACAAAATCAATTTCTATTGGTAGCTGTAAAACCAGGATGATTTGAGAATTGCCGTCCTGTGTTTCTCAATGCATTAGTTTATACATTTTGCACCCAAACTATTATATACGACTGGTAAACCATATTGATTAGTCATAAAATAAACCCAACTTTCCCCCGGGGGCCAGGGTACACGACCATAATAAATTATCACCACCACAGAATTTTCTGGAAAAATTTTTTTTCTGTTGGTCGCTCTCGTCTCTAATCCCGCCCTCCTCAAACCAGCGAGGTGCCAGTCGTCTTCTTCTTCCTTTGTCCGCTCAAATATCCGAAATTTTTCATCAACTCAGAAAATTTTTCTTTCTTTCAATTTACTTCTTTTTTTTTTTTAATTGAAAAAACTCTTACTGTTGTTGAACACATTTTAGTATCATCATCATCATTGTTTTGAATTAATCATGTTAAGATCCAACACTAGATCATCTATCAAGACTTTTGTTCGTCACTTGTCCCACAAAGAATTGAAATTCGGAGTTGAAGGTAGAGCTGCCTTGTTGAAAGGTGTCAACACTTTAGCTGATGCTGTCTCTGTCACTTTAGGTCCAAAGGGTCGTAATGTTTTGATTGAGCAACAATTTGGTTCTCCAAAAATCACCAAGGATGGTGTTACTGTTGCCAGATCAATCACCTTGGAAGATAAATTTGAAGATTTGGGTGCTAAATTATTACAAGAAGTTGCCTCCAAAACTAATGAAAGTGCTGGTGATGGTACTACTTCTGCCACCGTTTTGGGTAGATCCATTTTTACTGAATCCGTTAAGAACGTTGCTGCTGGTTGTAACCCAATGGATTTGAGAAGAGGTTCCCAAGCTGCTGTTGAAGCCGTTATTGAATTTTTGCAAAAAAACAAAAAAGAAATTACCACTTCTGAAGAAATTGCCCAAGTTGCCACCATTTCTGCTAACGGTGACACTCACATTGGTAATTTGTTAGCCAGTGCTATGGAAAAAGTTGGTAAAGAAGGTGTTATCACTGTTAAAGAAGGTAAAACTTTGGAAGATGAATTGGAAGTCACTGAAGGTATGAAATTCGACCGTGGTTTTATTTCTCCATACTTTATCACCAACACCAAGACTGGTAAAGTTGAATTTGAAAACCCATTGATTTTATTGTCTGAAAAGAAAATTTCCAGCATCCAAGACATTTTGCCATCCTTGGAACTTTCTAACCAAACCAGAAGACCATTGTTGATCATTGCTGAAGATATTGATGGTGAAGCTTTGGCTGCTTGTATCTTGAACAAATTGAGAGGTCAAGTTCAAGTTTGTGCCGTTAAAGCTCCAGGTTTCGGTGACAACAGAAAGAACACTTTGGGTGATCTTGCCATCTTGACTGGTGGTACCGTCTTTACTGAAGAATTGGACATTAAACCAGAAAATGCCACCATTGAACAATTGGGTTCCGCTGGTGCCATCACTGTTACCAAAGAAGACACTGTTTTGTTGAACGGTGAAGGTTCCAAAGAAAACTTGGAAGCTAGATGTGAACAAATCAGAGCTGTTATTAATGACACTGCTACCACTGAATACGAAAAGGAAAAATTACAAGAAAGATTAGCTAAATTGTCTGGTGGTGTTGCTGTCATCAAGGTTGGTGGTTCTTCCGAAGTTGAAGTTGGTGAAAAGAAGGATCGTTACGACGATGCTCTTAATGCCACCAGAGCTGCCGTTGAAGAAGGTATCTTGCCAGGTGGTGGTACTGCTTTGATTAAAGCTTCCAGAATTTTGGATGAAGTTAAAGAAAAAGCTGCCAACTTTGACCAAAAATTGGGTGTTGAAACCATCAAATCTGCTATTACTAAACCAGCCAAGAGAATTATTGAAAATGCCGGTGAAGAAGGTGCTGTTATTGTTGGTAAGATTTACGATGAACCAAGCTTCAACCACGGTTACGATTCTGCCAAAGGTGAATTCACCGATATGATTGCTGCTGGTATCATTGATCCATTCAAGGTTGTCAAGAACGGTTTAGTCGATGCTTCTGGTGTTGCTTCCTTGTTGGCCACTACCGAATGTGCTATTGTTGATGCTCCACAACCAAAGGGTGCTGCTGCTGCCCCAGCTGCTCCAGGAATGGGTGGCATGGGTGGAATGCCAGGTATGTTCTAAGAGTTTTGTTGATTAGACTACTCGTAATATTTATAATGACACGATCTGTAAATAGTATAAATTATTTTAAAATTCAGTTAATTTTTTTTTTTGTTCTTTGTTGAATCGAAACCGATTATTGATAATTGTATTAAGTTTCTTTTTCTTTATTTTTGTATTGATCGGTATAACTTTTCATCTTCTCATCTCAAAAGAAATCTTTAGAAAAAAAAAAAAAAAAATTCATAAACAATTGATCTTTTTGATTGATGGATCCATCTTGAACTTTATCTACAGACGACAAAGAAGAAGAAGAAGAAGTACACATTAATACTATGAATAGAAGACTACATACCCTATGTTTGAAGATATAACGTTTCGAAATAAAGACCATATTAGAGTGTCAAGAACCTCGAGACAATTATTAAGTAAATATAAAGAACTTAAAAAATTCACAGAAATTTATAAAAAATCAAATAATTCAAATAAACAAAAACTACGACGACATAAAGGGAAAGTATTGGAGATATTACATAATGAATTGAATAAAAAATTAAAACCTGAAGAAACGTATGAAATTTGGCATGATTTAGCTAATGTTTTGAATAAAAATGTTGCTAAGAAAGTTAGTAATAACAATACTAGAATGAATAATAAAAAAAAGAAGAAGACGAAAACAGATATGGAGATGATTATAGATAAAGAGAATAACAGTGATACTGTTATTGATAAAGTTAATTCATTTTTGGAAAAACTGGGAAATGGAGATATTGAAGAATTTGAAGAAAATGATCATAGATATGAAGAATATGATATTATAATGAGTAATAAATTGAATCAATTTTTAAATAATTTTGATAATTCAAATCGATTAAGTAAATCAAAATTTATAATTGAATCAAATGGTTTAGAAATATTACCTATTGAAGATGATAAAGATCAATCTAAATCAATATTTAATCATCATTTAAAAAATTTAACTAATTTATTACATTTACAAATAATGAAACAAAATTGGAAACAATCTTATAAAATTTTTAGTATATTAATTAGATTTCCACAAGTTGATTTAAGATCTATTTGGCCATTAGGTATTGAAATTTTATTACATATGAATGAAATTCATCAAAAGAATAATTTATGGTCATTAAAAGTTAAAAAATTTTTCAATTATTTATCATCGTTTTATCTGATTTCAAATGTTAATGCAACTACTAATTCAAAAGTGAATAATAGAAGCAATGTTGCTCCAGTTTGGAGATCAGGTAGTAAAACATTGACTCCAATGTATATTATTACTTCATTATGGTATTTATTTATTCTTCAAGATTATGAACAAGTTATGAATAGAATTAATGAATTAATTTTAGAACCTCCTTATAATTTAGAAGGTGTTTTATATTTTATTGCTAGTCTATGTTCATTATGTAATGGTTTTAAAATTGTTGAAGCTTGGAAAATTCAAAATGAAGATATGGTTAAATTTACAAATGAAATGAATCAACCAATAAGATCACAACATCAAGTATCAGAGGAGTTAAATAAAATTGAAAAAGATATCATGAACTATTTAAAAAAATGCACTGAATTGCAATTCATATTTCCTAAAGAACAAATAGAACAAGAGTTGAAACATTTACATCATGCAGTTCAAGAAAAGAAGAATATCACTAATGAATCAAGTTCAAGTGAGAATGAAGAACAAGAGAATGAATCAGATGATTTAGATTGGGGAGCGATTAGTTCCGATTCAAGTGAAAATGAGAATGAAGAAGAAGAAGAAGATGATAAAACAGAAGAAGCAAGGAATAAATCTCAAATATCATTATTAGCATCTAATCAACCAACTCAACTTGATGATATTAATTATAATCACTATAGTGATCATGATGAAGAGGATGAACAAGAAGAACACGAAACAGAAAAGGAATCAAGACGTGAAAGTTTAAAACAAATAGATATGACAGATGATAATATTACCATGAATGGACATTCTCTTGAAAAAGATGATGTATCATTTGATGAAATTCCAGCCACTCAGCCAATAATATTACCAGATACACAACCGATAGAATATCAGGATTATCAGAAAGATATAAACATGAGAGGAGAGGATGATGATGAAGAAGAAGAAGAAGAGGAAGAAGATTATGTAAATAACAATAATAATTTTGGATCTTTTGATACCAGAAGAAACAGTTTAGAATTATACAGTACAAAAAGTTCAAGTGTTGAACCAGATTTAAAAAGAAATATTCAATCTCAAAATGAAAGTCAACAAACAATGCTTGATTTTGATTTTGATTTTGATTCTGATTCAAATTAAAGTAAATAGAATTAAAATCAGTATTTATTATATATTATATATTATCATGTTCGTTTCACTATATAGGAGGTGATTCTTTTGGAACTTCATAGACTTTAATATTACGGGTAATTGATTCTTTTGTTTGTAATTTCATGTTTGCTTTATGATGAGTTGAAAGACTCACTTTATAATCAACGTCTCCTTGTTCTCCTTCTTGTGGTTTTTCTAATGGAAGTAATAACCAACCAGGAGGTATTAATGCATTGCTTGGTAATGATAATGCTTGATACAATGGTGGTGTTGAGGATCCACTAGTAGATGACGACGCAATCGATACTGGCTGTTGTGCGTCTCTCGAAGAACCTTCTATTGGTTCTGCAGGTGTACCAGTACCTGTTCCTATTGGAGTTTGTACATGTCCTTGATTTGGAGTTACTCCACCTTGGTTTTGTGGTTGCTGTTGATTTGCTTGTTGACGTTGAGGTTGGATTGTGTGAAGAAATTCATTGATTTCTCGTAGTCCTCTTTGAAGATCAACATTTGCTGGTGGGTTTGCAACATTGGCTTGTGGAATAATTGGAACTGGACCAGGTTGTGGTTGAGGTGGAGCTTGCGCTTGTGGTTGTCCAGGTGCCGATGCAGGGGTTGATGCACCTACATCGTCAAATACTTTTCTTCGACACAATGGACAACTATCAGATCTTTCTAACCAATCTTTCAAACATCCCAAATGCAAAATATGTCCACATTTTAATTTCTTTGGTGATCTTCTTGCAGATTGTGGTTTATTATAAATCCTTTGATATTCTTCAATTGAATGCATATCTTCACGACAAATAATACATAAATTATCAGATGCTTCTAAATCTTCCAGATTAGCATTGGCCAATTGACTATCCAATCTCTTTGATTTCTCTATAAATGTAAGTAATTGGGTAACTTCAATCCAGGTTTTTCTTATTGAGGAATAAGTCCCTTGTAACATAGATAATGGCAAGGAAAGTCCGGAATGAACAGTTAATAAATAAAGGAATGATAAATAAGAAATAGAAGTTAAAATTGAAGATGCAATTTCAACTCCCTTGGTATAGTATGGTTTATTATCCCAAATAAGTTCCAATTCTTCGTCATCATCTTCTTCATCATCATCATCTTCGACATCTGCCTCACCCAAATTTCCTGATCTAAAAGATTCACTTTCACCTTCTGGAACTTCATTTTCTGTTTCAACGGTCTCTCCGACTTGCTGTCCTCCATCTATTTCATTCTTTCTTATTCTGTAAAATACAATTTCATAAATGCCCAATGCCAATTTTGCAAAAAAAGTCAATGCATTAACACCTTGAACAGCAAATTGAAATCCAAATAAAAGACAAGTGACAGAATTTATACCTTGAAAAACATCATAAACTAAAAATTTAGCTAATGCAAAATCAACAAAGATGAAAAATAAATTTAACCAAAAATTAATCAGTAATCCAAAATGTTTTATCACATCACGTAAATCTACTTGAGATTCATGATTATTAATCTTGTTCACAATTAAAATATTTACATAATCTAATCGATCAAACATTATGATATGGAATACTTTAAAACTAACACTTAACCCCATGAGAAAAACATTTAAAATCATGTTATTATCACCCATAGTTAAATTTAATAATAAATTAATGGCAAAAATAGGTAATTTTTCAAATAAATGTTCCACTTCAACCATTCTTAAAGATCCAAATATCAATACTTGTAAAGTTTTATCAATTGCTAAAAATAAAAAAACCATGACATTAATCAAGATCCCAAGTTTGATTCCATCCGTGAATTCTACTATAAACATAACAAAATTATAAGATTTTGATAAGGAATCATAGATCGACCAACTTAGTAGAGCCATGGTTATTGCTGAATAAGCTATAAGATATTGCTGAGTTCTATTTAGTAGCATAATGAATTGTAAATCTAGGAATTAGTCGAATATAAAAGAATGTCAAAAAAATTTTAAGCTAAATGACGTGAAATATTTTTCTTTCAGAAATTATTTTAGATAGAATTGCAACAAATTTGGATAATGTTGGGTATAATCGACCTATCTGGTGAGTTAATTTAATGTTGGATAATCAAGATGTTGTTGGGTTGTTGCTGTCAAATCTCGTGAAAGTGGCCACAGCATGGGAGACAGACAAAAAAAAAGGGGGGAGACGTGAGCAAATATTTGTATTAGAGAGAGAGAGAGAGAGACAGCCAAACAAATTGTTGGCGTGTGAGTGTTGCCAACTCATGAACTATTTTTTTTTTTGGCAAACGAGAGAAAGTCGTGTATAATTAGACAACTATGGTAATACACTAAAATCTACTTTAATTCAAACCTTTCTTTAACACCTGGGATAGCTAATACTCTATTGTACCATTCTTCAACATGTGGGAATTTGGTATCATAACCCTTGAATGAAACATCATCACCAATAAGTTTACAAACTTCATTTCTTCTATGATGACCCACAGCAAACGCCAAATCAACAAAAGTGAATTTATCACCAACAAACCATGTGTTCTCTTTCAATTGATCATCCATAACCTTGTAAGTTCTTTCAAATTCATCCAAATAGGAATTGAATACATTCTTATCATTTCCCTCAACCTTAATATAAACATTGAATGATTTCAAAGTACCAGCAAATTGAGTAGCTTGATAAAACATCCATTTCAGTTGTTGCCAATATTCAATTGGATTAGTAGCCAATTTGTAACTAAATTTCCCATCTTTATCATAAGTCTCAGCAAGGTATTGTAAAATGGCATTACTTTCGCAAAGAACCAAATCACCATCAACCAAAGTTGGAATCACCCCATGTGGGTTCAATTTCAAATACCAATCTTGTTTCAATTGATCACCAGCAGGCCATTTGAACATATGAATTTCATGAGGAATATCCAATAACTTGATAAATAACAAAGGCTTACGGCCATTTCCAGTTGGAGCAGTATATAAAGTCAACGTCATTTCTTGATTGCAGATAATCGATGAAGATTATTGGACTGATGACTAATATTAAAAAGTGGATGAAATTTTTCTCGTGTATTTGTTTGAGTTTTTTCATGCGGGGGACGGAGGACGGAAGTGAGCCGCGTGAGTCGGAAATAACGCGGCGTAATTATTCCTGCATCGCTTTAAAAACCTTAAACTTTAGCAAGCTCAATCATCATCATCATCATAATACACAACTGTTTCACATTTAATCTCTTTGATGATTATGACTTCTTCTCATGATATTCTTTCTTACTTTCCAAATCCCGCCAATTTTCATTCGTTTCTCTTCAAAATTAACATATGGAAAATTGAAATCATTGGTTTTCAAACCTTCTTTGTTTCTTCTCTTTTGTTTCACTGAATCTATTTTAAGATTAACTAATTTAGGATGTAATACTTCACAACTTGGTACTTCTCCATCTCCTCGGACTATCATGATACTATAACCTTGTTTGATTCCCTTTTGGAGTTTTTGAACTACTGAATCAGGAGCATAAATATTCATGTAGTGAGATTGTGGATTTATACTATGAATAATTACCAATCCACCAAATTCTGAATCAACTGTGAAAACTTTATCAAAATCTTTTTGATTTAAGAAATATGGATGATTTGGATTTGTTGGTGATTGGGGAGTGACCAAGGATTGTTTTGTTAGATAAACACCACAGATAGATACTTCCATTAATGAACAAATATCAAAATCTTTTGGTATGTCAAAGTTTAACACAGTTACTGAACTCACAATTCCGGTTGTACTAGACGATTGTGATGGACAATTATAAGACAACTTCAATGGTGATGCATCTAATAATCGTTTTGAAAAATCAAACATTCCTTGGGCTTGTGGTGATGCATGGAAATATAACAACTTATTAATTGATCTAATTTCTGGTGCTGAATATTTTGAAAGTTGATAAATCCCTGGTAGTATTTTAACATCGTAGTACTGTAAGTCTTGTAATAAGTAAACATTATCAGGATATTCAATATTTAAATTATTTGAAAGAATAATTAATTTATCAGGTTGAATCAATTTAGTAATTTCATTTAATAATTCTTTCCCAAACCCTTTTATATATCCTGGAGTATTTATAATTAAGTGATTTTTCCCATCATATTTTGAATATAAATCTTCGATTATTTTCATATATCTAGTTGGTGAATGAATTGAACTTGTAAACCCAAAATAATGATCATATTTTTTATCTTTCCCTATATTAGTACTTGAACTATTAAAACCAAATTGAAGTTGATTTATTTTAGAAAGGGATAATGTATAAGGATGTGAATATTCAGATTGTCCTGGATCCAAATCAAGATAATCAACACGAGATTGTGGTACTTCAAGAAGTAATTCATTAAGTAAAGTTTTACAAAATGTGGATTTCCCAGTATTTTTATTTCCAATAATCATTATTTTCAAAGGTTGATAACATTCTTTTAATGAATTTAATTCATCTATCCAAGTAGGATTTATATCCAATCCACATACTCCATTATTATCATTAAACACAATTTCAAATGAATAATTCTTGAATGATTGATCTTGATTTTCTTCATGTTTGACAATATTTTTCAATGGTTTACACACTTTTCCAATATTCTCTAATCCATTATATAAATTGATTAATTCAAATGTGGATTGTTGATTATGATACGCAATGATTGGTAAAGACTGTGATTGTAATCCAATTAAATCATAACTCACGTCTCCTGCTTTTAAAACGTGACAATTATTTAATTTAATTTCACCCAGAAGTATTTTAATTTTACATTGTCCAGATATAAGTAAATATTCTAAGGGATCATTTAATGTTACAATTACCGAATTTTCATTAAATTGAAGATTTTCTTGAGTTGGTATAAAATTTGATATTGTAATTCTAGCAGTTTGTACAATTGGAGTCGAAGACGTACTGGTTTCTTTTTGTTGAACAGGTAGTAGTAATCCATAATCTGGGGAATCTTCTTTATCTTCATCATCATTGATTTCCTCATCGGATGAATTTGCTTGATATTGAATTAATCCTTCATCATCTTCTTGTTCTTCTTCACTATTATTTAAAGTACTAAATATAGATCCACCATTTGAATTTCCTTTAAGGGCAGCAAATGCACTCATATTAAATAATATAAATATAGCAAAGGATCTATATTTCTCAATACTAAATATATACAACCTGATGGAGGAGGTGGGTTTTCTTTTTTTTTTTTTTCATGTTTGAACTTTTTCCGATGTCGTGCATCTTTGCAGAAATGTCGTAAGGACCTGTTATTGTGATAATTTTGTAACCATAAACTAAATCTTATCTTGCGACATTGATCTTTTGTTTGAATTCTTAATAATTTTAGAATACTTTGCATTCTCTTATTCAAGTGATAATTTTCATTTATTGTATTTCATAATAATGGCGGTGAATAAACCAATGAATTGACAGAAACGTATGTTGAGCACAAAAAGTATACTTCGTCAAAACAATGAATTATTCCAGAATTGATTATTTCCATAGAATTAATTAATCAATTGGACAGTACTCATAACGATTGAGGAATACAAAACCATAACTGGTCTTGGAGTGTTAATTTGCTTGCATCCTAGAAGTATAATTACATCATGTGTATTACTAAATGAACTTAACCCCATACGCGATTTATAATTACCTGAAAAAGGATAGGGAATGTTATAACCTTATTATTTACTTATTCTAGCATAACCATTGATATGTATAAACTAAAAAAAAGAGAGATGAACAACAATAATAACGGGTTACTTGCACTGTACTTTTGACCAAAATGGGAATTACAGCGTGGTTAATTGAGGTTAATTGGGTGAATCAATAGAGTATTGAAAGACGACTTTATTGATAATTTGGAAAGAGTCACCTTGTGGGAACAAAAAATCAATTGATATTGGTATTATAAAGGGTTTGTTTCAATTAGCAAGTTAATAATTGCTTCCATTTCGATTGTAATGTTTTCTTTATCACAAAAAAATTATATAAAATATAAACAACACAATCTTTCCGATATTCCTTTGTTATGAAATTTGCTTTTTTGAAATACACAAATATCTAACTGGTTAGAATTCAGTATCTGCAAATACAGTATATTGTTAATAATAATAATAATCACAAATATAATCTGAATAATAATAACAATCAATACTGCGAAAAATATCTAAAAGATTCCAATGCATCGTTTATTCTTGTAGTTTTTACGTATTCATTTTTGGTCTTGTTTTTTGAAATATAAGATTGTTAACATATTGTCATTTGTGGGTTATGAAACTACTATACATAGATTAATGATGTTGATGTTGATGAGGCAATTTGAAATTTATTTTCTATATTTTTCGGCGTTTTCATCGGTAGATTAATGATGAAATAACTCATCATACCTGTCAAAGTGAAATAGCTAATATTATGAATTATGAAAAAAAAAAAGTTCACTGCTGTTAAGTTTGAAATTTTAGTGTAATTAATAGGGTACCCTGCAATATGTACATACATACTAGAGTTTCATTGAGAGGATGATGGAAAACAACAAATTTTGAAATATCTTTTACTTTTCTAATTCACGGATAGACGACATATGGGTTAGTAATTTATTTGCTCTTATTTGAATGAAGAATTCTAACCCTAACGATCGTATGTTTTTATTCAAATAGTGAATATAATCTTTTATTTGAGATTGTTTTTGAAATACAAGGTAGTTGCATTAATGTCCCATTTCTATGGTTTTTAGTAAACTCCGTAAATACGATGATTCAAAAAGGATGCTTTTAGATCTTTCAAATTATGATCTTTTATTTATGCATTTATTTTTCGGTCGATTCGATCACATCCGGGGATGTAGTATTTGGATTGAACCAACGGGATAAGAAGTTAAAATCGTTTAGCGGTATCGGAGTAGTGTGTGGAGGGTGGAAGGGGAACCATTATTCATCCCGTTTGTACTAATTTTGAAGGTGGAGAAATTGGAAGAAGGTAATAGGATTGCACTTACGAACTTCATCGTCAGCATTAGTCCTTTAAGGTGCAAAGAGGAGTACAGAGATCAGGGGACAAGAAAAAGCAAGGTGCAAATACAATAAATCTAACATTGTCAATTTGAACTCAACAGTGTATTTTGATAATGTCACGCTTGATTTATATAACTTTATACTACACGAATTAGACAGTAAAAAAAATAAAAAAAGGAGTAATAACGAGGGGAATGGATATTGGTTTGTTGATCATTCACACAACCTTCATGTTTTGTAAATCTTAAAAATGATCTTTTTCTTCAGGGCAGTTCTAGTGGGGAAAAAAAAAATAAGGTGTAGATCTAGAATTAACTACTTAGATTTGTGTGATTATCTCTCGATTGAACAATAGTCACTCCACCTATTGCTCATATCATGTTCTACTTCATCCCTTTAAGATGGTGATTTTCTTTTTTTAGATTGACCTGGAACTATTCGGATGAGTTTTTTTTTTTTTTTTGGTCATTAAGAAATGGAACAACAGGAACAACAATACAAAAACAAAAAGATTAAAAGCTTAAATGATACAACGAAAGGTTATTCTCCTTTGATGACGATACTATAAACTTTGTGGGTAATGTAAAAGCTATTTTTTGGTTGTTGTTTTAATCATCTACTAATCCTCTTTTTACCCCCTAAAATGAGACAAAAATTGTTTCACATCGAATAAAAGTAGATATTTTAGTTATTTACAAGTACATTAAAGAGATCAAACAAAAGCTGGAATGGACTCATTTTGTCTTATTCTTGAATATGTTACAAGATTACAAATAGTCACATGATTCAAGTTGTGTATAACCATTGTTTTCTTGGTAGCTGTTTTCTTAGCAAGGTTGGTGTTGAAGAAAAGAAAAAACGACATTTCTTTATTCAATAATCATCAATGGATATAATGTAAATGTAAGTGATTAATAATTCCGGCATTCGCTTGAAAATATACGCCTGTGTGTATACTACGAAATGGTTAAAAATGTCGAAGAACATCAAGGCGGATTTATGAACACACTCATGATAATGAAATTACCATACAGATGAAATTTTCAACAAAAACAAACAAAGTGTATCAAAAACTCGATACGAAATACTGCAAAAAAAAAAAAAGAACCAATTGTTATTTTAATCACGGCACGGCATTCTCTATTAAAATCAGCAAGCAAGTCAAGCAAGCATGGATTTCATGATGATGTAAGTATGGATAATTTTTTTTTATTGTTGATGTTATTTTCTGTCCAATGAAAAGTATCTAAAAATAATATAACCAAGTTGTACATGCACCGTTAATGTCAAAGTAAGCCTCATAAAAGTAAAAAGATTTTTCTTTGGTAAGACAAAAGCCAGATGAAATCCAAGAAGAATTGCTATTGATGGGAATAATAATAGAAGAAAAACTTATCTTACTTACGGGAACGATGGGAGGTGATGAGAATAAAGCAACTTAATAATAAATATTAAAAATAACCAACCCACTTGTTGCAATTATATGATAGTTCTAGATCTATGTAGATTACGTCTCTTTTTTTTTTCTATTTTATGGTTGTTTTTTTTTTTGTTCAACTTTCCTCCTACTTTCCCCTTGTTTGACTTTAAACATTTAGTTTTAGTTTTTTACCGCTCTTATTATTACATCTTTGAAATTACCCCAAAGAGGTATAAATTGGTTTTTGGGTTAGTCATTGCAGCGACATGAAGTGTGTGTGTATATATATACATATTTGATTTTAGTTTATGTGCAGTATGGCTGGAATTGTCGCAGTGTCAAAAAAAAATTATTACATAAATGAAGTTGTTTCATGACACTAGATATAGAGATTCTATATAATTAAGGCAAGCATGAGATTTATACATCACAAGAAATTCGATAATGTAGTCGTTTATTGAAACAACTAAGCTGGTTGTTGTGATCAATGTTGATGTTTATGGTATGCCCTAATTGGATCTTCGTTAAGGGCTTCGTTTTTTTGATTTTCTTTTTCATGTAGTCAGCCAGTGTTTCCTATTTCCCCCTTAAATTAAAATAAAAGAAAAAAAAGGGGAAGTGCACCTATAAATAATAAAATAATGATCAGCTTAATAGGTAACAGCAACAACTAACAACCAATATCAATATCAATATATAATACCAATTGCAAGCTGCATCTACTAAAATTAGTTGCTACTTTATCCTATTCCATCACTTCTTTATCAAATCCAGCCAAATTACTGCAAAAAAAATTTTTAATAAGAATAAAATAAATACTTGACAGGTTTTTAAAATTCACTTCTAAAGTAAGGAAGAAGAAATTTAAGGCACAATAAACTGTTTAGTCGTACAGTCGGCGATAACATGTGTGTGTGTTTAGTTGGGGAGGGCGTGTTCTGATGTTGGATTATGATATCTAAAACTTCTTTATGTTTCATAAAAAACGAAAAGATTATTAATTTAACAAAGGGGTAAATCTTTCTACATTCTATCCTCAAACATTAAATCTGAAATTATTTCTTTGCAAAAATTACATTGATTAAATCTAATGAAATAATTACTCAACCACAAGCCCATCTTGAATGTCGTTTTAATAATGGTATAGATAGATATATAATATTTTATAAGTCTCGATAATGTCAAAGGGAGAAGAGAAAGGTTCTAGAAATGGTTATATAATTCCCACTCCATTGTGGTTTTGAAGTGTCCAAAAAAATAAATTATTCTTTATTTCCATCGATCCATTTTCGTACAAAATGTCGTGTCACAAGTTTATATGTATCTGGTAATATATATATATACACATTTGTCAATGTATCATGCATAATGTGTTAGTTGCATGATACGACATTTTTTAGGAGAATAAGAAGAAGAAGAAGAAGAGCGTTTGTGAAATTATGAAGAGGAACATGGATGAATATTTACTGGGTGGTATTTTTTTTCATTATTTTGTATTTTAGTTTGATTTTAGTTCACAATTATTTGAACTGCCTGGTCTGTGCATAATGGGTTAAGTTGATTGTGTTATATTATTAATCAACTGTTTTATTAATTCATGTACAATTTTTTTTTTAAAGTATCCAGGTTGTAGATGATTGAGTTACAAAAATGTTTATGTATGAAAGTTTCTTGTATGAATGCTTTGAATTGCAATGAAATGACAAAGTGAAAAAAAAAAAAAATTTTTTATGTATTTATTCTTTCTTTCTGTAGTTTCTTTTTTGATGTGGTTGTTGTTTCTCCTTGTTCCTTGTTTTACTATTTCATAATTGTGAATATTGTATTATTAATCTAAAATTCTTTGTATTCTATTATATGACATATTTGGCTGTACTGGTTGTTTAAGTTAATTATATAAATACTCCAACAAGTTTCACATCTGGTTTTTTTTATATTTATTTATTTCAAATTTTCTTCTCTTTTTTTTTTTGATCTCTTGTTTTCTTTTTTGAACTTTTATTTTTTGTATACTTGTAATCCTTATTTGTGTGTTCTTGTTCTTTACTACATCCATATATCTATTTATATACACACTTTGACAAGCAACCTGTTGGAAGAAATTTACCCTTCTACTTCATCTCAACCAAATACACACACACACACATCATACATTAAGGTTTCTCAAAAGAAAAAGCATCATCCCCCTTTTTTTTCTGGTTCCTTAATTTCATTTCCACCTATACATCACAACTATCCCATCAAACAAGATTCTAAATTTAGTTCAAACTTTGTCCTCGTCTCATTTTCACATTTAAATTGATATCGTCTAATAAGAAAACAAGTCGTTTTATATTATATTTTTTTTACTATTATTATTTCTACTGTAACGACATTCAATTCAATTCAATTTAATACTCGCCGTAGCATTTTTACTTTCCTATCCCCCACTTTAGTCCCACTCGCTTGATTATTTTGTACGGCCACCCCACCTTAGTACAACCACAACCACAACAACGATCACAAGCTAAGTACCCTTCATTATAAATTGGTCTAGAGATTGTTGACTAATCCCAATTGTACTTCAAATTCAACTCATCACAAGGAAATTTTTTGTTTCTTTTTCTTACTAAGGAAAACAATCTGTTTTTTTTTTTGTATAACATTCCCCTTAAATTTTGGTTAATTTTTTTTTTTTTTTTTTTGGTTTTCTTGATTCCTTAACTGTTTCAAGTTATTTTTGAAATATTTAATCTTTATTTAATTAAACCCGAAAGGAGACCCAAGTGTCAAAACGATTTTTCTATATCCAATCCCAAACAATAGAAGAATCACAACCATCATCTACTACCTATCAGTTGAACAAAAAAAAAACAGTGATTACACGAGATCTATCAATAACCTAGACGTGTGTAAATTGTCTCACAGATTTCCATTGAATTGAGTCTTTAGTTGTCCTTGTGTTTTTTTTTTCTTTCGTGTCGTCTGTGTTACATTGTGTGCCTTTCTGTACCTCATTCACAAAGACAAAAAAGACAAAACTTTGTGGCAGTTTTTATTATCATTGTTTTTGTTGCTACTCGTCTTCCAAAAAAAAAAAACCTGTGCATCTATACACGACCATCAACAATTAACCCCTTCTGCCCCTAAAAATTGAGTGTCTTACATTCCTCCCCCAAAGAATACTTTATTTGTACAGGCAAAACTTTTTTTTTCTGCTGCTGTTGTTGTTGTTGTCCCCCTCGCATTGAAATTTTCTGTTGGTGTTGTTTTAATTTAATTTTTATTTATTTACAACCACTTTTCATCCATATTTCTACATTTACAACTCATTGTCATAATTACAGCCACTGAAAAATTTGACAACACTTTACTTCAACTAATCAACCAATCAACTAATCAACAAATTCATCCGACAAACACGTCTAATCAATCATAATCTTTTATCAGTTTGTCGTACCTTTACAATATTTTCATTACAACTTTTAGTTTTGTCAAATTGAGTTAACTTTGAAATCGGAAACCAAGTCAAAAGAAAACAAAAAAAAAAATAAGGAGTTTAAGTTTTATTTTTAATTTCCAAGTCTACTGTTTTTTTTTTTTTAATTTTCTAATTTTCCCTTTTCCCTGTTTCCATTCTGATTATAATTTCCCCCTGTTAATTGTATTGTCAATCTTGTTTTGAAATCAATAGCCGAACTACTAAGAGATTAAGATAAGAACAAGAAGAGGAACAAGAATAAGAACGAGAACAAGAACAAGGAGAACAAGACGAAGAAGAATAAGAATAAGAAACAAAAAAAATTTGACATCCTTTCTTCTCCCATTCATCAAAAAAGAAAATTAAATATCATTATCATTTACAAATAAGAAGTTGTTTTCATCATCTCTCCCCCTCATATTTGCTTGATTTTTTTTTCTTTCTTTTTAGGGTTATCTTATAATGTCAAGTAATACTCAGGTATATCAGAAAGAACTGCCTCATTCACAGCCTGGCCAATCACTACTCCACCATGGTCATGGCCATGGTGTTAACAACAATAGTTTACCACCTTTACCGCCAATACCTCCTCCACATTTACCTCCTATATCTAACAACAACAATAGTCATAACTCGAGTACAAATAGCGGAGCAAGTATAGCTCCTCCTCCTGTTATACTGTCGTCTACTACAAACCAACAGCAATACTATCCTTTACCTGCGTTGCGTGCTCCACCTCCACTAAATGCCATTTCTACTGCCATCAATTCATTACCGGCTCTAACACCTACTATGACTAATGCCACTCATTCTACTATGTCATCAAATTCATCTGCCGAGTCAGTAGCTTCGTCCAATTCCCCTAATTCAATTACAAAGCCAAAATCTAAACGATCTAGTAAAGGAAGAGTGTTTCAATGTACTGGATATCCGGGTTGTAATATGTCATTCACAAGAAGTGAGCATTTGGCTCGACATAAGCGGAAACATACAGGTGAAAGACCGTTTACTTGTCCTTATTGTTCTAAAAATTTCAGTCGATTGGATAATTTACGTCAACATAAACAAACAGTTCATGCTTATGAAACTTATTTAACTAAAGATAATTCCGATAGTAAATTGTTGATTGAAAGATCCAAGACTAAAAAGAAATTGAAGCAACAAGAAAAGAAACAACAACAGCAACAAGCTCAATTGAAAGCACAAGCACAAGCTCAAGTACAACATCAAGCACAAATGCAAAGAAACCAACAATTTGGATACAATTTCCAACCACCATTCCCACAGTTTCATAATAATAGTAATAGTAATAATGGTCAATACTACAATCCACCACAAGCATCACCTGTATCTGTTGGTATGCCTCATCCACATGCACATCCACCACAACAGCCATCTTCATCACAATTACCACCTCCACCTCCACCACCTGGCCCAACTGTATCTCAACCACTTGCACATGCAACAAGCAGTTATTTTGATCAATATAGGCAAACACAGAATCATTTGACTTCATTACCTCCTCCACCAAAGATTTCTGCCCATCCTTCCAAACCATTGCCTCCATTACCACATCAAATTGATCATGAAGCTCAAGGTGGATTGAAAATTCCAGAACATTCGTTTAATCCAAAGAGGAGACCAGAACCATTATCTTTGATGCATTCTAATCATTCTGGAGATAATATTGAAAATGCTCCACCAGTTGTTAATGGTAATACTTCATCAGTTTTATCTGATGCAGTTTATCCACCTCCACCAAAATCTGCAACTTCTGCTGCTTCTATGACACCCAACTTGGCCAGTCCAATCTCTCCGTTGTTTCAACTGTCGTTTAATCAAGGAACTCTGAAGAGTGGTAACGGTAATAATGCTGGGGTTAGTGGAAGTAATCCAAGAGCTTCAACAATAACTACTTCATCTGTATCTATCAAATCACCAATGTCACAACACTTTTCTATCATCAGCTCATCATCCAATTGGACCAACAATACCACAAATAGTTTACCATCAGTTAATAATCTACCTCATCCTAATTGGGGTAGTGGTGGTGGTTCAAGTGGAAGCTCAACAGGAGGTTATAATAAATCATTCCATGAAAGACAGAGTTCAGGATTGAGTGATTCAATACTGGTTTTTTCAAACAAGGATGTTAAAAGCAATTGGCTTAGAGGAGTATTGAACGATGAAGAAGAAGCTAAGGGTGATGGCGATAATGATTCAATGATGGTTGATAAAGAAGATGATCAGGAAGATGAAGAAGAGAATAAAAATCAAGAGGATTGTTCGATAGCCAACAATACAACAAGTAATAACAACTATTCTACATCTACAGAAGTTATTGATGAAAGTATGAGAACATCTACACCTTCGATTAGATCAGATAATTCTAATGATACAATTCATAGTACAACAGTTGTATTGAAGAAAGATCATCAAGCACCTTCAATTGTTTCTACATCCCATGTGTCAAAGAAACCTACCATCAATAATTTGATTTCCCAGTCACCAAATGAACCTGTTTCGATCAAAGAAGAATGAAATATTTAATACATTCGTTTAATTTCAACTGAATGAAAAAAAAAAAATATTATTATCTTTATGACTTTTTTTTAATGATATTGGAGGTGTTGTTTCCCTTTGTTTTTGTTCATATATTTGCATTTCATTTCTTATTATTTATTTTATTTATTGTGTGTTCCATTGCCAAAACCAAAAACTTGAAAAAAAAAATGGAAAAATATTGTTAAAAGATTTATGATGTTTTATTTTGATCTTTCTTTCTTTCTTTCTTTCTTGTATATGATGATAATTAGCGCGTCTGTGTAATTTTTTACTTAATTAATTTTTAATACAAAAATTTTTCATATATATCTTATTCTCATTGTCGGTGTGTGATGTAATGTTAACTCTGATTAGAAACAGATTCTTACACATGGGTCTCTCTTGAAGTTCGTAAGTTAATTCGCCTGGCAAAACTATATAAGTGAACATGCATACGGATATTAATTATCAAGTTATCCGTAATGAACATATGTAACATTTCCTAAAATACTACTCAAAGAAAAATGATATTCATATTGAAATTTCATTTGTATTATAAATATATATATATAAATATATGCGTTGTAAATCCTTAGATTTTCATCTATAGTGAATGTTTCATCGATATATGTGAATAAGAAAAAGGATCTTCAATTAATGAAAAAAACCCTCCTCCGATAATTAATAGACGATTTTAAATATTATTAATCTTAAAATGAGTTACAATTCAGGAGTAGAAGAATTAAAGAAAAAAAAAAAAAAAGAAAAAAAAGGGGGAAAGAAGAAAGGGGAGAGGAGGTCATTCAATAAAATTGTATAAAATCATCAAATCATAAACTAATTTAACTCTATTATAAAGTATAATACAATGAATAATAATGATATCTTGATGACGATGACGATGACGGTGATGATGATGTTGAATAAATGACGCCTAAATAAAGACATAAATAATTGTTCAATTTCCGTTTGTTCTAAACGCAGGAGAAACTAGACCATGCAAATTTATAAGGGAAAGATGTTCCTATTTCATGAACTAGAATCATTAAATTTTTGTTCCCTTTCTTTTTTTTAGAAATGTATTTTGATGATGTTAATGATGAATGATTTTTTTATGAATACTTTTAAGGCACGCATGAACCGGAATTTACCGTGATAACCCGTGTGAATGGTACAATGCAAGAAGAATCTAAAAATAAAATAATAATCACACAAAACAAAATGTCGTATGAATTTTCATTTTCATTTTCTTTTTTTTTTTTTTCACGCGTCAGGGAAATACTGAAAGAAACTAGAGAACGTGCGCCACCCTCGCACTTTTAATTTGGAATGTGAACGGCGAAAATCTAGGGCCAGGGTCAAGGGTCATCGGCCCATAATATGGGCCGTGGACTAGATGGTCAACTCGTTCCGTATTATTAGTAACAAAGCGAAACAATACAAAATTGGGTCTAGAAGCTGATGTAATGAATTTTCAATTTGTATAAACTAAACTAAGATCATCATAAAAAAGTTTTCTACTGTTCTTCTTCTCCATTGGTAAAATTCAATGTTTGTATGCATGAAAAAAAAAGCGAAAATGATTTTGAATATCGCGTGTTTTAAAATAAAGAGTCAGAAGACTATACTCTATATTGTAAAGTTTGTTTATGTTCAAAGAAAAAAAGCTTACTTAGATTAAAATGATTGATCATGAAATATTAGACGATAAATCTCTATAGTAAAAACATTGCATTTATTGGTTTGTGATTTTTGTAAAATTTCAAATTCCCCTCAAGTGAATATTGGTAATAGTACTAAACTCACATGAAAATAATAGATATTCAAGAAATTATCAAATGATGAAAAAAGGGGGAGAATCGATGGGAATGTTTATTATTAATATTCAAAGAATGAATTAATGAATGAATGCAAAGAAAGATCCTCATTTGAAAAGCATCATGAATTATATTTATTCTTTCAAAGATTTGTTGATTCTCAGAATGTTGATTGTTTTATTATAACAGTAATTGAATAAGAATCAACCCAACCATTTTACTCGTCTATTCATATCTTCTCGATCATCTTCATCGTGATGAGTAACAGTACATCCAAGAAATGCCTAGGATCTATTTTTAGGAAATAGGACAAAAGACATGAACATATTTCCATGGCTACATCTCTGTACAAAATAAATTGTAAATGAAACGGACTTAGCGCGATTAAATCCGAGCATAAAATGAATGTCGTTTGTTTCGATTACATAAACCACAAAAGAAAAAGGAACATGTGAGTGAGTATACACTTTCTTTAATCATTTATACATTATACATAATCTAGTGGCTTTTCTATAAGCAAGTTTTGGTTTTCAAACTTCACACAAAAACAGTGCATCTTCTTTCTTTCTTCCTTGCCTCCATCTGAGTGTCAAAAAAAAAAAAAATAGAAAATACACCATACGACATTTCCATATTTTATGACATTGAATAATTGAATGAACCCCTATTATCGTAAAAACTATTCAAGATTGTATTAAACATCCGTGTCCTTGTTTCATTGATTCATCAATTCACATAATGTTTTCAATTTATCAAAAATATTCCATACAAATCTAACATAATTTAAATAATCATTATAAATTTGATTAATAACAACATGATTTTTTTTATCTTCTAATGATTTAATCATATTATTCTTATTTATTAATATATCATTAATTAATTGTCTTAAACCAGGTAATAAATTATTAATTATTTCATCTTGATATTTATTTAAAATTTTATATAATTCTTTATTTCTTAATTTTTTCTGATATTGAATTTTTTTCAATTTATTAATATCATTTAGTAGATATTCAATATATTCTTGAGAATTCTTCAATTTATTTGATCGTTTAGGTAGATTATATTTTTGTTCAAGTAAATAATGTAATGGATCATTAATTATATTATTACCATTTGTTGTTGTTGTTGTAGAAGAAGAAGAAGAAGAAAGGGTATTTTCTTTGATTATTGTAGATGATAATGAATCAAGTATCGTTTGATTATGAGTGATTTCTTCAGATATTTGATTTATTGCATCTATTAATGGATTTAAATTCTCTGTTTTTAATAAAAAATAATAATTCGTTAATGGATAGGAGGTAGGATCGGGCATTTATACTCTTTAGTTGCTGATGATGCTGATGCTGATGATAATTGATCTGATCTAATCTGTCTGTTGTTTTCTTTTGTCTGTTTGTTTGCTCTGGTGTTTTTTTTTTTTTTTTTTTTGAATGTTATTGTACAAAATTACACGAATCATCCACGTGACTATGAAAAACGTAGATTATATAAAATTTTATTGAAAAAAAAAATGTATAAAAGAACTATAATTAAATTGAAAAAAATATTTTAAAAAAAAAAAAAAAAATTAAAAAAATCTCTGGAAAATTCGCCAAATATATATTTATAAGTTAATCACATCAATTATCCTTCTAGACTCTTTTGAAGTTTTCTTTCTTGTTTTTCTTTTTTCATCACTTGTTTCAACGCAACACTATCCAATGGATCCAATAATTCAAAAGAACATAATAAATCTTCCAGTACTCCCATAACTGCACCCCAATTATCAAATTCTCCACAATAATTAGGTGCTGAAAATACTGTAACTAATGTTCTATCATTGAAAAATTCATATCCATCTTCAACAACCATATGAGCTCGACAAACTAAATCAAAATTAAATTTACTTAGAAATTTATTAATGGCAACTTTGGAGAATACATAAGAAACTCCTCTTTCGTTATCTTCCCATTCATTTATTGTATCTGCTGGATCTGACCATAACAAATCATTCAATAATCCAAAATCAGGCACATCTGTAGGTCTAGCTATATTTCTAATTTCATCCATTGAATTCAATACTGGAGATAATCCACCATGAACACAGAAAATTTTACCAGCAACAATAGCAGCAATTGGCAAAGTATTAAAAGTATCAATAAATAATTTCCAAGTTTTAATATTGCATCTTCGTTTACATTCATCATAAAATCCATAAACTCTCGTAACATTTGCACATTCATGATTACCTCTTAATAAGAAAAAATTCTCCGGATATTTGATTTTATAACACAACAATAATAGAATTGTTTCTAATGATTGTTTACCTCTATCAACATAATCTCCTAAAAATAAATAATTTGTCTTTGGAGGAAACCCACATTTGGAGAAAATACGAATTAAATCCAAATATTGACCATGAACATCACCAACAACTTTAACTGGAGGCGATAATTCTAACAATGAAGGTTGACTCAAGAAAATTTCTCTTGCTGATGAGCAAATAATTTCAATTTCGGAATTTTTCAAACAAACATTCTTGGTTCGCTTACTATATGCTGCATTAATCAATTTATCTATCCATACATCAATCTGTGAACTATTTGTTATAGATGCAGAAGTTAATGAAGTAGAAGTTGAATGATGTTCTATAGTTGGATTTCCTTCTAATTGTTGTTGTTGCTGCTGTTGCTGTTGTTGATCTTGAGAAAATGAAGATGATCTATTTAGAATTGAACTTTGTGATGTAGTTGACTTAATTGAATGTGTCATCGAATGGTTTGTAGATGTACGCGAGATTGAATGAGTTCCATTTAATGGATTTATCGCGGGCGAACTGGGGAAACTATTACTGTTGTTATTATTGGAAGAATTCCCATTCATGTCGTGTTGTATTGAATTGCTTGGTACTGAAAGACTATCTGTGGTACCATTTCTAGAAAATGAAGGTCTTTTATTATTATAATTGTTGTCATTATTGTTGTTATCATTATTATTGCTATTATTATTATTGTTCTTCAGGAATGATTTGGCCAGCCTTGACGATAATATTGATCGTGAAGATTTGACTGAACTTGTGGAAGCTGTGGTATCAGAACGTTGAATTTGTGGTAAAGACGAACTGGAAGATCTTGCTGATTTTGAACTTTGAGAACCCATAGTATTGAATTAATGACTATTTTGGTATTGATGAATATAGAATAAAAAAATAGATTGCTGGAGTATAATAAAAATGGATATACGAAACTAGAATGTAGGAAGAAGAAGAAAGGAAAAAAAAGGTATAGCAAAGGATATGTCAATTTTCTTTCTTATTATTGT
This sequence comes from Candida tropicalis MYA-3404, assembly GCF_000006335.3. Classification (NCBI taxonomy): domain Eukaryota; kingdom Fungi; phylum Ascomycota; class Pichiomycetes; order Serinales; family Debaryomycetaceae; genus Candida; species Candida tropicalis. The sequence continues at coordinate 1,332,664 of NW_003020038.1, read as the reverse complement.
TTCTTGTTTCTTTGCCACTTGTTAATTGCTGTATGCTCTTGTATTTGACAATAAAAAAAATTGAAGAAGTATTTAAGTTGGTTTGGTGTAGGATTGAAACAGTTGTTGCTGTTCTTATTTCTTATTGTTGTTGTTGTTGTTGTTGAAGATTCTTGGGAAAAGTTACGTCCAACTGTATGATTAATTTTTTTTTTCTCATTCTTTTTCTTTTTCTTTTGGAGTTTGAGTGTGAGTGTGAGTTTGAGTGTGAGGCGGATTTCAATTTTGTCTGCTTTCTGGTTTCCCCCTAATACAAATTGTGTGCGTGTACTTGTGTGTGAGTAAGTGTAAAATGAGAGACAGAGAAAAAGAAAGAAGTTGTTGCTCTTCCGGCGAGCAAATAATGCAGTTTACTACGATGGTCACCGCCACCGCCAGTTCCTTGTTTTTTGTTCTACTACGCTGATTAATCGTTGACGGACCGAACATTTAAAAACACGTATTGTGTTTCATTCCAACTTCTAGCACCAACAACGCCAATACCACCGCGCCAGCACTACCACCACCGCAGCCAATAAACATTTCTCTTGATCTCCCCACTTTTTCGTTTTACATTCATTTCTTGTTCAAACTTGGTATTCACATTGCTCCTCCTCCTCCCTCCCTCCCTCCCCGCTGTACACACCAATGTACTATCGCTGGTGACAAGATCTTAATCCGCTCAATATCAGCTAATCTCTTCAGTTCTATCCTTACACGATATACACAATTTTCAACAAGCCTTGTAAGATTATTTTTAATTTTAAACGTGAACTAAAAACTCAAATACTTAATTTCTAAAAAAAGACTGTATATATGTAGACCTTGGCTCTCCTTGAATGTATATACCACAGCCCATATTATGTTTCTAAAAATAAATATCTATCTATCTACACACAATACACACACGCATACATCTTGCAATTATCGGTGTGTCTCTTAGTTATAATTTTATTTTGCATTCTAAACCGTACATTGTGACATACAGACGGCAGAATGATAGTGAAAGAAAAAGAAAAAGAAAAAATATTTTTTGATTCATAATGAAAAATCATCATGTCAATTTCTACCGCCTTACCATTGATTAGTGAAGCATAACCTAAAATTATCACTTTAAAATGTCTTTACTTTCAAACAAATAAAATAGACAACACACAATGTGTCACATAGTACCTTGTTTAAAGAACAAAGAGATTATTTGTACCTGTAGTATACTTGAATATATCAACTATTGTAAGTCATTCGTAGTTAAAATGTGGAGACTTTTTTTTTCTTAGTTTATTGTTTCATATTCAGGAGCACGTGCTTGTGATTGGTTTAGACGATAATAAATAGAATACAAATAATACGAATATAGGTGCAAAGGAATATGTTTTAGACAATTTGAAACAATATAGAATGATTTATATTGTTTAAAAAGCTATTTGGCTAGTTTATGTGAAAAAAAAAAAAAAAAACACATCAAAATCGTATCAAAGTACTCGTTTTGACACTATTATTGTTATCAAAATTACAAAATACAATAAAACAGAATAATACAATATTATAGTACAAAACAGAAATATACAAGATCTCTAAAAATGTTAACTTCCTCACCTATTAATCTTCTATATCCGCCCAATCAATATGCTGTGATTCCCATTCCTCAAATTGTTTAAGCAATTCTTTTTGTCGTTCCTCATCCTCTTCCTCCTCCTCTTCTTGTTCCTCATCAAGTTCCTGCTTGAGTTGCTGCTTAGCATGGTCATGTGGTTTATTAGTGTTGTGTGAATGACGTGGTCTGTGACTGTGTCTATGTTCATCTCTATGGTTGTGTCTGTGTTCACCTCTGTGCGAGTGGTTCTTCTCTCGTATTGATTCTGTGCCACGTTCATGATGACGATGATGATCCCGATCTGCTCTTCTTTTCTCTGCAGGTCTTGATCCCAAATCCTTTCCAAGATTCAACATGTCCAATCTCAGTGCCAATGGGTTTGCACTGTCTATCTCTGCCGATGATGGAGGCGTGGGATAGCTAGATCTGTGATTCTTCTTTGGTGTACGAGGAGGGGCTCTTGGTCCCTTAGGTCTAGTGGTTGCATGTTTGTCTTCCACTACTTCAGCTTTCTCTTCATCATTATCATCATCATCATCAGCGTTGGCCCATTTGCTAACTAAGGGTTCCGATGCTTTGCTTGTTATTGGTTTATTCCATTTACTATCCTCAAGACTGTTGTGTTTGTGGTCGTCATGTTTTGAGTCTTGCTTGAGTGCTTCTTGAACTAATGACTCATCAGTAGCCCATTTGGATACCAATCCTGACATGATCTCGATAGTTGTTGATTTGTACAAGAAATGGCTGGTTGATTGATTGTTGGGCTTCTTTTCTCATCTTAATCTTTTTTTTTGTTCTCTATTCAATGCAGCGAAAAAAAAAAATTGAAATTTCATCTTCCTTGTTGATAATTGCAATTTTCTACAGTGCTGCAAAAAAAAAAGTTTAGATTGGAGTGCAATACAAATTTTGAGGACTAAATGAATTGAAGATACTTCTTGAAAATACAAACTGTATTGTATTGATAATAGTATCAATGTATGATTGAAGTGTCTTGTTTGTTTTTTTAAGGGGATTGAGCTTTTCATGAAATTTGAATAGGCTTATTGATCTGTTCACAAGTTAAATCCCTCAAGAGCGCTTTTATCATAGATTTCAAATGCCGCCAACAGTATGTCATAATAAACACTTGTGAATAATATTCATCAATTGTATCATTATTTAAAATCTAGAAATATTACTTATCTGTGATCTGCATGAATTGTATAAACATATGCTACTGCGCAATTGGAATTTCCTAATTTCTCTTCATTATCATACCAATTTCAGTATAAAACTAACTTTCAAAAGTATTGTTGAATTAGGAAGTCCGCTAGTAAGATCAACTACCCAATATGCTCCAATGAGACTCCTCACTTGGCCCATTCAATGGAGAGGCAATAATAATAATAATAATAATAATAATAATAATAATAATAAACAATATCACAAAATAACCACTGAGCCAAGTCCCACAACAACAAATGAATAGGTCCATTTCTGACGTCAATCAAACACGTCTCCTTTTGTTTAACTTATTTAATGGTAAGTCACGATGTCTTCGTTTTGCAACATGAGTAATAGGGGTAAAAGGAGAATAACCAATTGTTTGAACGCAATTTGCTTACTCCCAGATACAGAAATTCGTAATTGCGCCTTTCTTATCGTTAGTGACCCATCCATCACACATACACCAAAAAAAATAGGTGTAGATGATAATGTTCTACACATCTTTTTTTTTTTCTTACTCTATTATTGACAGGAAGAAAAATAGTCCAAGATTTTAAGATCGTTACATAGTTTAATAAATCCTCTATCAAACAAGATCCATCATATGGTAAGTTTTATAAATTGTTTGTTTAGAATTCTTTGATTAAATCCATTTCAGTTATCTATTGAAGCCCCGCGGTTTCAGTGGGGATTTCGGAGGAAATGCTTTTTAACACATTTGCACTACCACATATGCTCACGCGGAACTAGGCTGATGTATGAGTTTTGTGATCTATTGTTATCATTCTCACTTTATCCATTTCTACATTTCTTCTATAACAGGTTATAAATACACCATTTCATTCACTTCAATAAAACTTTAATCGGGGAAATATCAATTTACTTTGCTGATATATTTGTCTTGAATTTTTCCATTTGTGAAGACGAAAAGTTTTTGAAAAATCCCATGTTGTTGTGTCAAACTACTCCTACTACTACTTCAAGTACTACCAATTCAATTCTTGAACAAGAATCAATTGTTCCTACTACAAGTACTTCAAGTTCATTGAGTTCTAATAAAAAACCAAGATCGAATAGTTTAGAAACTATCTCATCTAATCCAAAACGTACTCGAAATTCAATTCTTGAAGAAGCTGCTAAAAACAGTACCATTAACACTTTTACACCACCTACTAGATCTTCATTTTCTATTCCTAATCAATTAAATATTTCAATTGAAAAGGCAAGTTTGAAAGATTATCGTAGAGTTGCTAAAACTTTATTACTTGCATTTGAAGATGATCCATTTACAAATTTCATTCTTAATACTACTAAATATAATAAATCAACTACTCTGGAAAATACCTATAAAAAGAAAAAATTAGATTTAATGTTATCATATTTTGAATATTCAGCTTATGATTGTTTATCTACTGAAGGTACTGTATTTATTATTAAAGATAATAATTTTGAAAAATCATTAAATGATTTTGATATTAAAAATACTGATAAATTTCCTTATTTAGGAGTTGCATTATGGAATCAAATTTATGGTCAAAAAATAAGTGATTCAAGTTCAGGTTCAGATTCCGATTATGATGATGAAGATTATTTTGCACCTGAATCGTCATCAATTTTTAATAAATCATTATTAAAATTTAATCTTAAAGCAGTTAAAGGACGTTGTCGTTTTAAAGTTTTTAAAGATAAATTACCATATTTGGTTAAAGTTAGAAATGAAGTTTTAATAAGTCAATTATTATGTCGTGAAGATGATGATCATCATTTTCCTTGTGATTTAGATATTTGGTATCTTGGTGATATTGCAACTTTACCTTCAATGAGAGGTAAAGGTTTAGGTAAAATTTTAATGAATTATGCAAGAGATCAATTTTTATTGGAAAATGAAAAATCTTATATGTATTTAGAAAGTTCAAATCCAATGAATAGAAATTTTTATTTGAAAATGGGTTATACTTTAATGAAAAGTTATTCGATTAGGGATAATAAATATGTTGATCTGGAAAAAGTATTACGACTAGATCCTAAAAATAAAGCTGTTAATATGGATGCAATGTTATATTATCCTGATTTAAAATAAATGAAGCAAAATAAAAAAGCAAAGATTATTGTGCATTATTAGAAAGTATTGATTTGATTTAATAAATAAATAAATAAATAGGTGTTATTATATGGTTTATTATTATTATTGTTATTATTACATGTTAGTATTCTTACAAAAGGATGAAGGGTATAATTTGTAGACCATGTAAGTCACGTTTGCTGATACTGTTCTTTGCAACCAGCCAATGGATTCCAAAAAAAAAAAATATGCACATATATTACTTCCTATTATTCAAATTAATAATCTCAAAATAAAGTATATAAAAAGAGTACAATAATAATAAACATGATGATATTTGGATTTACCGTATTAGCATTATCTAAGTTCACAACCTTGTCAATACCATCAATATTCACAGTTTGTGCTCCCTCGACAGTAACATCATTATCGATATTCTCCAATTCGTCATCTTGTCGTTTATCCATAGTTGGTGTTTTCTCTTCTTCACTATCCAATAACCTAACATCATCTTTAATATTACTAGCTATTTGTTCCACAATTGGAGTGGTTTCAGTTGACCAATTTAAATCTTCCTGTACTTCCGGTTTTGTCAATTCTTGTAATACCAATTCATCATCATTATCAGTCAAGAATGTCAAGACCTGCTTGTCATCCTTTATATTAATTGTTCTGTTTGAATGAAATTTATCTCTATAATTAACCAATTCATCATTGAAATTCAACAATTCATCCCGGATATTTTCAATTCGATCATAAATATTATCATTACTTTTAGATAAACTTTTCAATTCTTCTAAATCTGAACTATTCTTTCGTTTTATTTCTGCCAATTCTGTTTCTAATAAATTATATTGTTTATCTAATTTGGTATGCAATAATTCCAATTCTTTTAATGCTACTCGTAAAGTTGGTTTTGTCCAATTAAAAATCATATCTCGTTGATTCATATTTTCTGTATCTTCTCGTAGTGGTGAATTTTGATTCATTTCCATAAGTGTAGCTGTTTCATCATAATCATTTTCTTCTGATATTGAATCACTCATAGGCGGATCAATAACATCTCCATTTCTTCTTGTTCTACTTCTTCCTCTGGTGGTGGTGGTAGCAGTAGTGGTAGGATTATTAGGATCTAAGAATTGAATATCTTTTAGACTATGACATATAATATTAAATGCTTGTTGTTTATCAACTCTTTCTAGAAATTCACTTTGTTCAACAATCCGAGATTTAATTATAAAATCATTAGTTAAAAAATATGGATCAATAGTAGTTGAACTCATCAATTCAATCTCTAGATATTTTAATAATCGAAATAAATCATGCACAGGAATAGTTTCTTCATTAGTAGTTAATGACCAAATATGATCAAATATTGAAATATCTGAAGATGGTTCAGGAGTTGATGTGGTAATATTATTATAATCCTCTTCTAACTCTAATGATGAATTGAGGGGACAAGGAGAAGGTGGAGTTTGTGGAATCCTTGAAGTTTTAGGTACTCTTGGGATCCTACTCTTTTGAGGTGTAACTGGAGGTGAACAACCAATATTCATGAAGCCAATAAAAGTATTTATATAATGATATCTCTGTGTGTGTAGATCAATGGGGTAGAAACAGATTTAAAATATATATGAATATATTAGAAAAAAATAGAAAATCAAATCTGTTGGGTTTTGCTGTGATTTTTCTTATAGTTTACTAAAAACTGTGTAACAATTGTTCTTTTCTGAAAAAAAGAAATAAACAAGTCAGCAATGTGAAGAAAAGGAGTGGATGTTACTTTGTTTCAGTTATAAGGAAAATAATAATCAAACACGTAATATATAGATATATGTACTTAATTTATAATTGAATCCTCCTTGTCTCCTGCTTCTTCTTCTTCTACCTCCCTTTCAAATCACTGATTCAGATCGGAATGAGTAGACAAGTAGAAAAAAAAAAATTTAACGCTATGTGAGGATATCAAGGAAATTTCCTAATTTGTTATTGTTTTGACCTTGAGTGCACGACCAATTATTTCTTAATTGGGTGTTTGAGATAATTAAGCACTAGCGATATCAATGGCACACAAATCTAGATCCACATGGGAATACACAGAGAGAGAGAGCAATGAAATATGGGTTGTTTGTTTAGTGTTTTGTTGGTCAAAACAGGTAGAATGAACACGAGAGTAGAGTTAGTAGGTTGTTGTTAACTATTGCAGGACAAACAACGCAGACAGTTACCCTAACTATTGTCATGACAAATCAACTTCAGACAACATCTAAACGAACTCTTTTACAAGTCAAGTTGTCATAAAAACAAGATCAACTTCCAGTTAATAATAATAATAATAAATTCCCTGTCGAATTTACCAATCTATCTATTATACATTCATCTTACATTTTTTATTTTTTTTTTTTTATTAATCTCTTTCAACATCTATATTCACTTCTATGTCGTTTTCTTCATCTTCTTTTTATCCAGCCTATTTCCATCATTTTCAGATTCATCAGATTTTTCATCATTATTAGTATATCCATCAATAAAAGTTAAAACTTCATCACGTAATTTCAAATTATCAACAATAATAACAACTAATCCATCACTTCCAACTTCATATTTAATATGTGATTCATTAGGCATAGCTATATTTTCATCAAATTTATCAAAAAATAAATCCATTTGTTTAAAACTTTGTATTGAATCTAATAATCTTTCTTCCATTTCATTTAATTCTTTATTTTCTGGATGATCAATTACTAGAATTATTCTTAATGGATTATCTAAATCTTCTTCTTGATCTAGTATTGGATTGTTTGTTTCTATATCTGACATGATCTATTGTTTAATGTAAATATATTAACCGTATTTGGCTTGAATATGAAAGTGGTTCCAAGTTGATTGATAGTTTTAATGTTCTAACTATTTTTTTTTTTTAGTTCTTTGCTTTCTCATCGTGGATTTGATTTTTTTTTTTTTTTTTCTTCCTCTGATTTTCACACAATATGTTCCTGTTTCTGTTCCTGTTCCTAACTCGCAGTAATTAAATTTGCAACTATCTACAGTTAATAATTAAAAATTTTGAAACGTATTATAAAAAGAAAAGAATGGTACATTTTATAAGGTGCGTATCAACACACGTCATAAAATAATCTATAGAAGAAATAAGAATATAAAGTTATCTTTTATATATGGTAAAAAAAAAAAATTTAAAAACACATTGATCGTCACTTTAAAGAGAAATGCTATTTCAAGTATTTCTCTTCTTCTTTTTTTCGGGCCATTTAATAGAAAAGTAGCTTAGATATATCAAAATTAGATATATCATTCACAACTTGGTGGCTAGTTAAGCTTCCCATTTCTTGAATTGGTTAATCAAACCGTTGGTAGAAGCATCATGGGTAGCAACTGGAGCTTTGTCATCCAATTCTTTACCAATGACTTTAGCCAAAACTTTACCCAATTCAACACCCCATTGATCGAAAGAGTTAATGTTCCAGATAGCACCTTCAGTGAAAGTAACGTGTTCGTAGTAAGCAATCAAAGAACCCAAAGCAGCTGGAGTAATCTTTTGAGCCAAGATAGAAGTGGTTGGTCTGTTACCAGAGAATTCTTTGTGAGGAACTAAACCACCAGTGGCACCTTCGGCTTTAACTTTAGCTTCGTCTTTACCAACCATCAAAGCTTCAGCTTGAGCAAAGAAGTTGGAAGCCAACATTCTTTGGTGCAAGTTGTTTTCAATTGGGTTGTGGGATTGAGCAGCCAAAATGAAATCAGATGGAATCAATTTAGTACCTTGGTGGACCAATTGGAAGAAGGAGTGTTGAGCGTTGGTAGCTGGTTCACCAAACAAGATGGTACCGGTTTGGTAGTTGGTGAAAACATTACCTCTGGTGACGGATTTACCGTTGGATTCCATAGACAATTGTTGCAAGTAAGCTGGGAATCTGTGCAAGTATTGGTCGAATGGAACAACCAAGTGGGTTTGAGCACCGAAGAAGTTGTTGTACCAAACAGACAATAAACCACCAATAACTGGGATGTTATTTTCCAATGGAGCAGTCAAAAAGTGTTGATCCATAGCTTCGGCACCCTTCAAGAAGTTGTTGAAGTTTTCAAAACCAATGTAGATGGCAACAGACAAACCAATGGCAGACCAAACAGAGTAACGACCACCAACCCAACTTTCGAAACCAAACATGTTTTTGGTGTCAATACCGAATTTTTCAACTTCTTTTTCGTTGGTAGACAAAGCAGCGAAATGCTTAGCAATGTGTTTTGGATCTTTAGCAGTAGCCAAGAACCAGTTCTTAGCAGAGGTAGCGTTGGTGATGGTTTCCGCAGTAGTGAAAGTCTTGGAAGCAATCAAGAACAAAGTGGTTTCTGGGTTCAAGTTCTTCAAAGTTTCAGCAGTGTGGGTACCATCAATGTTGGAGATAAAGTGGACATTCAAACCTGGTTTGCTGTAAGCTTTCAAAGCTTCAGTGACCATAACTGGACCCAAATCAGAACCACCAATACCAACATTGACAACATCGGTAATAGCTTTACCAGTGTAACCAGTCCAAGAACCGTCTCTAACGGAGTCAGAGAATTCTTTCATGTGTTTCAAAACATCATCAACTTCTTGGGCAGTATCTTTACCATCGACTGGCATTTTTCTCAAAGCACGGTTTCTCAAAGCAACGTGGTAGACGGCTCTGTCTTCAGTGGTGTTGATGTGTTCACCAGCAAACATAGCATCTCTCAATTTTTCGACACCAGCTTCTTTAGCCAAGGTAACCAATTGGTCCAAGATTTCCTTGTTAACCAAGTTCTTGGAGAAATCAAACAAGATTTTAGAATCGTCGTAGTTTTCGTAGATCCAAGAGAATTCTTCAAATCTGTTTTTGTCACTAGCAAAAGCATCTCTGACACTGAATTTTTCACCAACAGTTTTGTAGGTTTCTTCCAATTTTTTCCATTCTGGCAATTCAGTGGCTAATTTGAATGAGGACATTGTTATATTGGTATGTTGCGTATGTGTTTTCTAGTGTAGATAATAAATCAATTGATTTGATATATATAATCTAACGGTCGATATCTTAAAAAAAAAAAGAAAGAAAAAGGAAAAGAAGGAAAGAATGAAAGAAAAAAAAATTTCTGATCAAGGGGAGTGGTGTGGTATAAATGCAAGTTGGAACAGAGGGGAGGGAGGTGGTTTGTGTACACCAAAATTAGTACAACAAGAACAAGAACAAGAACAAGAAGAAAAAAAAAATTACTTCTGAAATCAATACTAGTACTAAAATTTACAAGGATAAGTCGGTTCCGGAAATTAAACAATTACCTATTTGCAATTGTTGCTTTCATAACTACTCCTTAAAATCATGTCTATCTATCCTTTCCTCCTCCTTCCCCCGGAATTCTAATTAGAGAATAACTTCATGTAGTTTCTTTTTTTGTAAGGTATTATTAATAAGTATGGTTGACTAAACCATTATTAATCTTTCACAATTTTTCTTTTTTTTTAAAGTTTGTCGATTCCGGAAGTCAATTCGCATCCTGCACAATGGTGAGTCGGATTGGCGTCGACCATTATTCGAGTAGAGTTGCCCCCACGATATCCAATAGCTCAAACCAAACGATGTGAGGAATATATGTGTGTATATATATACGACGAGTAATTGCCCTTTAGTGTGGAAACAGTTTTCTTTCAAAAGAACATTCTGTAATTAAGTACATGCATTGGTCAATTTTATTCAAGAAGGTATTTGCCACGTGAAATGTGCCATCAGAAGATACACACACATCTGAATTTTTTTTTTTTTTTTCTCTTCTTCCACTCATCAGTTGATTGTCATTTCCGGACTAGGGTCACCGGAAAAATGAACCCCACTAAACAGAGAACGAAAAAAAAAAAAGAATCCCACACCCTCGGGCATGTTTACAATAGAGGAAGATTAAACTTGGTATAACTGTCAAATATCATGATAGCCGGAAATACAACGGTTGATTCGTATTCTCTCGAGCATCAGTATCCGAAACTGACTAAATTGTGAGGTTAATGTGTACCGTTTTTGTAATTACGTATGGAGTTCCTACTAAAGTGCGTCATGTTTCTAATTTAATAGGAATCACAAAAAAACTATCGGTACTTCAAATACCATCAAGGGATTTGTAATATCCAAAGGGAAACAGTAGTGGACATTGGATATTGGCAATTTTGTAACATTATCAGGTCTTAAATTAAAGGTTCGATAGTTGGCTACAGTTTAAGTTCAAGACAGTTGTTGGCTGCTGAAATCTTATAAGGAAACTACACTTCTGTGGAATTTTCATAAATTTGACAGTGATACTACAACATCAACAACAGCTACATATAACCTCAATAGATATTGCCAATAGTGCTCTCTATCAATCTCGAACAATCAACTTTATGAATCTAAACTTTTTTTTTTTCTTTTTGCAACTCCACAGAAGCGCAACTGTTACGGAAAAATTCAACCGTTACCGCTGCATGGAGTAAACTGAGAGAGAGAAAAAGAAAAATAAAGAAAAAGAGATCAGGATGAGAGAGAAAACTCTCTAATCAACCAGCCATTTCTTGTACAAATCAACAACTATCGAGATCATGTCAGGATTGGTATCCAAATGGGCTACTGATGAGTCATTAGTTCAAGAAGCACTCAAGCAAGACTCAAAACATGACGACCACAAACACAACAGTCTTGAGGATAGTAAATGGAATAAACCAATAACAAGCAAAGCATCGGAACCCTTAGTTAGCAAATGGGCCAACGCTGATGATGATGATGATAATAATGAAGAGAAAGCTGAAGTAGTGGAAGACAAACATGCAACCACTAGACCTAAGGGACCAAGAGCCCCTCCTCGTACACCAAAGAAGAATCACAGATCTAGCTATCCCACGCCTCCATCATCGGCAGAGATAGACAGTGCAAACCCATTGGCACTGAGATTGGACATGTTGAATCTTGGAAAGGATTTGGGATCAAGACCTGCAGAGAAAAGAAGAGCAGATCGGGATCATCATCGTCATCATGAACGTGGCACAGAATCAATACGAGAGAAGAACCACTCGCACAGAGGTGAACACAGACACAACCATAGAGATGAACATAGACACAGTCACAGACCACGTCATTCACACAACACTAATAAACCACATGACCATGCTAAGCAGCAACTCAAGCAGGAACTTGATGAGGAACAAGAAGAGGAGGAGGAAGAGGATGAGGAACGACAAAAAGAATTGCTTAAACAATTTGAGGAATGGGAATCACAGCATATTGATTGGGCGGATATAGAAGATTAGAAAGTAGTCAGTTTAACCTTGTACTATTACTTGTAACAATAAATGATGATTGAGTCTGTTAAATGGTGTTTGTCTCACCCATTATAAAAGAGAAGCAACAAAAGAAAATAAATCTCTAACGCGAAATAAGCACTCCACACGCACAAACGATCGATTAAATTCCAATGACACTCTCTTGAACCCGCCCCCTTATATGATTTTCCTTTTTCTTTTTTTTAACCATCATTTATCCTCTGTTCAACCATAATGTTAACAAGAAATCTAACTAGAATATCATGTCGAAGAATATATCGTCTGGGGTATATTATACCAACTAGGAATTATTACAATGATCGACAACAGAAAATCAATCAAGTTATTAAATCAGCACTTCTGAACTCTACTAGATCAAGCAATTTTCAAACCATTCCAATAATGAACCGCAATAGACTTCCAATACGAACAATTATTATTTTAATAGCTGCATCAAGTTCATTTACAATGATGTTCTATGTTATGGTCCAGTATAAAAAGTTCCAGGATGAAGTTGTGGAAAATGATGGTAAATTAAGAAAACGACTGATATTTTTGCCATTATGGGCAAATATGAATCTATTTTATCAAAAAACTTACAAATATCCAATTGGATTGAAATATTTCGATACAGATTATTACGAATATTTAATTACAGAGATGGGCCAATCAAATAAAACAGGAAAACGTGAAAACAGTGTTGAAAATTATCGAAAATTATTACAAGATGAGAATATAAAATATTCAGTTTTGGAACTGTTATCAGCAAATGCTAAAATTAGACAATTGTTTGGATTACCATTGAATATGGAATTGAATTCTGATGATTTTAAAATTTGGGTCGAGTCAAAGTATCCAAGTGTTTCAGGATTACAGATTGATATAGTTGAGAGATCAACCAAGAGTGGTAAATCTACAGAATTTGATACCAATTGGATAGTGAAACCAATTAATGCAACTTCAATTGTTAACGACACGTTGGTTGCATTGGGATTAAAATTGGATAGGTTGGAGAGATCTGATGCTAGTATAAAAACACACGAAAAGGCAAGTGGAAAGATTCATGAGGTGAATGTAAATGAGAAAGTCAAATTGAATTCCAATCGTGATTATTCTGTTCGATTTGAAGGTAAATTTGTTGTTTCAGATAAGTCATTCGTTAATCTTGGGGTCATTAACTATTCTGGAACACTCGATTTTGATCATTTAATGATTAATAGGGGAATTAAGGTAACTGGATTGGATTTGGATTACGATGGTGTTTTGTATAAGATTTTATAGTATGTTGTTTTTGTAAATATGATTATCAAGGTTTGAAGAATTTATACATAAATTCATAACTTATGAATCGTATTATTTGATTTATTTCCCAGTTAGGAAATCTACACGATTGAACTTTTTTTTTCTCTTCTGTTCAGAATTCTTAAAAAAAAGAAAAAGAAAAAGAAAAGGAAAAGGAAAAAGGAAAAAGGAAAAAAAAAATCAGAAACGACTTGTTCTTTTTCACCAGTATTTGCCAACACAACTATAGACACCCATGTATAATCCTTACGGTAATTCAGCTGATGCATATCAGCAACAACAAAACACTCAACTGCAGCAGCACATGTCAAATTTACAACATCCACAACCAATTCATCATATGACACCTCAAGCACAACAAGCAAATCAAATACCACAACAAGCACAGCAACAATCAATGGGTTCCCAATTCAATTTTTTGAATGATCCAGCTGCTGCTCTAGCTTCACAATTTGCACGTACTGGTTTTGAACAATCAAATCAATACATTCAAGAAAATTTTGGAAATATCCAAGGTGATATCAAATACTATTTTCAAGTTAGTAATTCGTATGTTTTGAAGAAAATTCTTTTGATCTTGATGCCATATACACATAAGGATTGGAATAGAATTGTCACTAAAGAAACAGGACCAAATCAATTCTTACCTCCAAGTCTTGATGTCAATGCTCCAGATTTATACATTCCATTAATGTCATTTGTCACTTATATTTTATTATGGGCAGCTTTTCAAGGTTTAAATGGTGAATTCCATCCACAATTATTTGGTTATTTGGCTTCCCAAACATTGGCATTTTCTATTTTGGATGTTGCTATATTTAAAACCGGTTTGTATTTGTTGAGTTGTCCACAATCAAAGATGTATGACATTGTAAGTGTTTCTGGATATAAGTACGTTTCAATTGTTGTTTTGTTGTGTGTCAAACATCTCGTTGGTGTATACTTGGGATCATTTTATTACTTGATTGTATTGGCTTTAATTGCTAGTTTATCTATTTTCTTGATGAGATCATTAAGATTTCTTATATTACCACAAGGTAATGCAATGAATAATACCATTAATAGCAAACAAAGAAAGATCAGAATTCAATTTTTGTTTATTTACTCGGTTATTATTCAAGGTTTGATCATACTTTATATGTGCAAATAGACAAGATAAATGAAAGAGATGATTCTTTTTTATTTTCCGTTTTGTAGAACTGATATGTAAGCAATATGTATACATAAGCCAACTGCCATCCTCCATATACACATTTCTATTTACCTATCAGTATGCTATCAACATCATCTAAACTAATGCTATTGATCTTGTATTTTCTGTTGATTCCATGGATAGCTTCCCCAGGACCTAAGTTATACACAGTATCAATGTCTGATTTCTCCAATAGTGACATGGATTTCAACCATTGAACTGGTTGATAATTTGCCTCCAAAATGTTATGGATTGTATTGTCTGTTTCTTCTGAAATCTCTCCATTTAGATTTGATATTATAGGAATCTGTTGAGGTTTAGTCTTCCCCTCCAACACCAAGGCTAGTTCTGGCACTATTGGATTCAAAATATCACTATGGAATGGAATTGAAACTGGTAATTGTACAGCTTTCATTAATGCAGACTTGTTGACTTCCTTGAGTTTTTCTATAAACTTTTGTAACTTATTGACTTCTCCTGATATTACGACTTGAATAGTTGAATTGATATTCCCTAAGACGCTGTATTCTTGAGCTAATTGTATCACTTCATTGATGAATTTTGGTTTTATTAATAATGCAATCATTCCGTAATTCTTACCATGACATAATTCTTCCATCAACAACCCTCTTTTTCTAACTAGTTTCAATCCAGTAGCAAAATCAATAACTCCACTTAATACAAGAGCAGAATATTCACCTAAAGAATGACCTAAAAGATATGATGCACCCAGAACCAATGGAACATTACACTTTTTCTCCACAACTTTCAGAATAATATAGGTAGATGCTAGCATAGCTGGTTGAGCATTTGAAGTTTTACTCAACCATTGTTTAGCATCCAATTCTTGTTCTTTAGCAAATAGGTGGTTAGAAAAGTTCTCATTTAATGTATCATCGATTTCTTGAAGATATTTTTGATATAAAGATTTATGGGTTTTAGTTAACTCTAAAAGTCCATTCCTGTAAAAACCTTGACCTGGACATGTAATTGCATATTTAATACTTGCTAATGATTTCATGGTTCATGCAAAGAAATGTGTGGGGGACTTGAGAATGATTTTATATTTTTTTTTTCCATGGCAGATTGTTCTAATCTTTTGTTCTCTTTGATTCTCGCTTTTCAAGAAAAGTGAAGAAAGTTTAAACTTGAACCAACGGGATTAGGATCGGTTTTAAAAATTGAACAATCTACCACAGAAAATTCTACAAATATGTCTACTATTTTTGATTTTCCCACGGAATTATATACACTTATGGAAGTAAAGTTTCAGTATTGTAGTATGTTCTGGTGGTAGATTCGTGTTAACCCGTCACAAACTATCAAGGGGATAAACCTCCCAATACGAACGCTCTGACCCGGCCATTCCCGGTCAAAGTTAATAACAATAATAACTTGGATCTACTATCTTGAATGACTTTTTCCTTCTCCCTATTGATCTAAGTCAAACAAGACAGACATCAAATGATAACTTTAAATTACTTAATTTAAAAAATCCCTTGTTTACATTATTACGACGCGAAAACTTTCTTTTATTTGTTTATTTAATTTTTTATTCTCGCGTGTGTGGTAATTTTATTTAGAACTTTATAGTGCGGCAATTTATGGTGGTGGTGGTAGTAGTAGTGGTAGTGGTGGTTCTATTATTTCCTAGTCCTTAGAGTATTTCACCCGACGGGGATGAGGCAAAAAAAATAGAAAGGGGATTTTTTTAAAACGAATGAGGCGGCCACTTGGGGCGGAATCTGATTCTATATTTTTCCTTTGTCTCGCTTCTTTGTTGTTCTTTGATCGACACATCCTCGCGTAAAACGTTCCTCCCGTTTCCACTTTCTTTTTCTTTTATTAGTCGGCGTTTTTTTTTCTCGTAGTATCCGCCTCCTTCGCGTGTCGCGAATAAAAAATTGGAAATTATTGGCTCGTGTGGGTTGTTTTTCCTTTGGGCGGAGAGCGGAAGAAGAGAGGAAGAAAAAATTTTCTCTCTCTCCTCTCTCTCTCTCCTCTCTCTCTCTCTCTCTCTCTGTGGTGTCCGTCCCAAGTAAACAAAAAATCTGCTCATTTGCTGTGCCCACCTCCCCCCGAACTCTCACCATTTTTTTTTCAAAAACTGTTCTACCCACTTTTTTCTTACGTCCATTCTTCCCACCAACAATTCAACCAACCCTTTGGTACCACGACCACGACAGATTACATAAAAAGTGCTCACTACCAAAAAAAAATATTTTGATTCTCATTCACAATGTCCGAAATTAAAACTGCCAAAGACACCCTTGTTGCTTCCCTCTTTTCATTGTCCAAAGCCGCCAATGATGCTGCCAATGCTGCCGTTGAATTCTACAAAGTAGCTACTAACGGTTCTGATGATGTTGCTGCTGATCAATTGAAATCAATCAGTGATGCTTTGAAAGTCGCTACTGACTTATCTTCTGGAGCTCTTAAAGTTGAAGGTGGTGAAACTAAGAAGAGAAAGAAGCAAGTTAAAGATCCTAATGCTCCAAAGAAACCATTGACTATGTTTTTCCAATTTTCTTATGATCTTAGAAAACAAATTGGTGTTGAAAGAAAGAGAAAAGATTTACCTTCCTTATCTGCTATTGATATGAACTCCATGATCAAAGAACGTTGGGATAACATTACTGCCGAAGAAAAAGCTGCTTATAAGAAGAGATATGATGATGCTATGATTATTTACAACGAAGAAAAGAAGAAATACGAAACTTCCTTGGTTGATGGTACTTCTTACCACCCACCAAAGAGTGTTCAATCTCCTATTGTTGAAGAAGTCATTAGTCCAGAACTTCTTGAAGAAATTCATGCTGAACCACCAACAAGCATTGAAGAACCAAAAAAGAAAAAGAAGAAGTCTGAAAAGAAAGAAAAGAAAAAGAAGTCCCACTCTAGCCATGGTTCTTCATAAATCTAATCAAGAAGTCAATTGTTATTGGGTTTATTTTAGTTTCTTCTCTCTTATTTTCTAAGTTTTGTATTAATTTTGAAAATTTTATTTGTTTTACTTCCAAATTATTATTATTATTATTTTAATTTCTGTTTTAATTCCTTTAAGTTGCAAATATTGTCTTTGTTTTATATATGTATTTGGCGGCTTATTTCACTTCTAGGTATTAAATAATTGATTAATTCCTTAACATGCTTTTTTTTTTTCTTTTAATATAATTTATCTATATTGTATATGTGTATTAATTTATTACGAAGTGAACAATAAAACAAAATAAAATAAAATAAAATAAAATGAATCTGCCTGTATCTGTATTTACTTCTACATCTAATGACCTTTCTTCTTTTGTTTCGTTATATGAGCTCTTAAGACTTTTTGTCTATCACGTAAGGAAAGTTTTTGTTTACCTTGAACAGCTTTTTTATGAATCATCATAACAAAATTCTTCTTTCTGGCCTTTTCTTTATTAGTAGTAGAATGAGGAGCATCTCTTTTACCCTTTCTAGATCCGAATTTCTCACGTCCTTCTTTGGATTCTTTAGCATGAGCAATTCTTTCTTCACGTAATTGTTTGTATTTGACTTTACCAACTAATGTTGTAGAATCAACAGCTTCTTCGTTGGAAATACCCATAATTTTAGAAACACCAGCTTCAGTTCTTAATTCTTCTAATTTAGCGAAATCAGCAGGAGTCAAGATTCTACTAGAAAGCAATTCATTCATAGCTTGTTGTGGATCAACAGGTTTGGCTTCATCTCCTTCAGATCTCTTTTGTTTCTTCTTAGCAGGTTGTTCTGATTCATCTCCTTCTTCTTCATCATCATCATCATCATCAGATGATAAGTCCAAATCAGAGACGTCATTTTTATCGTCTTCTTCTACATTTTCTTCCTCTTCATCATCCTTCTTATCATCTTCATCTTCACTATCAGAAATATTAATTTCTTTATCGGATTCAACATCAACCCAATCACCTTCGATGTCACTTCCATCAGCATCTTCTTCGACTTCCCAATTGGCATCATCTTCTTCACCTTCATTACCTTCCAATCCTTGTTCTTGTCTCCATTTGGCTAATAATTCAAGACCTGGAATAGATGTAACATTGTTTTCAATACCATATTGAGGTAATCCAGATTTTTCTCCCTTTTGAAGTTCAATACTGGCAACTTTACCACGATCTTTTCTCAACAACATTTCAGGAGCAACTTCACGATACAAGGCAATCAAAGATCTTGCAGCCATCATGACTGCTTTAGATTTAGAACCTTTATATTCTGTCAAATCTTGCAATAATGGAGCATCAATAGCTAACGGAGCTCTGGACAAGATTTCTCTAATAGTGTTGATACCAGCTGAAGCAACTTCTGCAGCAACACCATCACTGACGAATTCATCAGCAATTTTACGAACCACAACTTGGATAGATTCAGGTGGAACTAAATCATGAGAAGCTTGGGCAGAAGCAGCCATAATTTGAGTAACATTTCTTTGTTTTGGTGTAAGATATTTCAAAAAAAAGGTGTAAATACCTAAAACTATAAGTTTATGTGTACCAATTAATCTTGAAATCAAATTCATAAATAAAATCTTTTGTTCCAAATCAAATTTATTTGAATTTTTACTACTCAAATGATTTTCAAACATTTGTTCAGCAAAACCTTGAGGATCTCTTAATAAATGAATAGCAGAGAAATTCAAATATGTAGCTGAATGTTTAGCATTATTTTTCTTCTTCGTAGTTTTAACAGCTTGTTCCAATTTCTTACCTCTCTTGGAAGTCTTTTTATTGATTTGCATTTTATGTCTTAATTCATTCATATCAAATCCATCTTCATCTGAACTTTCATCAAAATTATCTTCTCTTTCTTTGTCAGCACCCAAAAAGAATTTGGCACCAGCAACAGCAACTTTAACATCTGGATGTAAAGCTGCTTGAGTCATAATTTCAACTGTTCTTGAATCATCCCAAATACCTCTTCTCCATAATTCTCTAGTTAATTTAGTAGCCCATAAACCTTGATTATCTCTTTGTTCTAACAAATTGAACAATAATGCTTGAGTCGATTTATTCAATTTTTGATTCTTTGTACCAGTATTGACGGATTTCAACAAGGCAACCAAAGTAGCATAAATTTGTTTTCTCATTTGTTTAACTTGTTGTCCAGCATTATTAGTAGTTAATAATGGGAAAATTGTTTGAATTAACATTTCAGCAGAAATGATATCTTTATTTCTTAACATGGTTAAACATTGAATAATCTTTTCACGTAATTCTGGAGTTAAATCACGATGATTATTTAATAAAATTTCTTTTAATTCATTTGGAAAATTAGCTGTTTCTTTAGGATAACAATTACATACAGCAGACATGAATCCAATTAAGTCAATAAATTCAGTAGTAGAATTAGAATCAACACCAGTTGGATTAATCAAGTATAAATCTCGAAGTGATTCATAATGAGAATATTGCTGTAAGAATTCTTCATGATATGATTCTGGGTCCCTACGGACTACATTTTGTAAAAGAATAATATTAGTTGGTAAAATAGCAGCTCTTCTCTTCTTAGCCATGGTATCTGTAGTTTATTGATAAAGGAAAGTTATTATGGGTAGTAAATATTCCTCTTTTTTTTCTTTTAACTGATATTTTTTTTTTTTCCTGTTTAGAGATGAGCAGGCACACAGAGGATTTTATCACACAAAAATTATAAATCAATTTACTGCAAAAAAGAAAAAAAAAATAAAAAACATAATCAACGATAAATTTTGAATTAAAATACATATATAAAAAAAAACCATAGGCTAATCTCTATTATACAGAAAATGAAAAAAATATAAAATATAAAATAAAAACATAAATATTTAGTTTAAACCCATACCTCCACCTAATAAACCTTTAAGTGAATCATAATTAATCTTCTTAGAAACTGAAGTTTTAGCAATATATCTTTTGGCACTATCAGCAGCTGATCTAGGTGTACCATCCTCATCTAATTCAATATCACCAAAATCTTTACGAAGTTCTGGAGGAAGTGAATTTTTATTCTTCTTACGACGATTACCCCCAGATGAGTTAGAAGTATTACCAGTCAATTCATCTGCTTCCATCTTCAATCTCTTCTTTTCTTGTTCAACCATGTAGTCATGGTTCAAACCTGTCCAAATTCGTTCTTTAATGGCAATTTCTTCTTCAGTTAATTTGCTTTCCATCACTATCTCATCGTCATCATCTGAATTTAATTCCATTTCTGAAGATACTTTTTCTAAAATTTCGTCAGTTTTAGGTAAATTCTTAACCAAATTTCTTGGCCTATTCATATCCCAGATCTTATCCAAATCACTCTCTTGGCTATTTGACAATTCATATGGGGTTTTATAAAGGGAGTTTTCTAAACTAGTCTTCTTCATTTTTAATATTCTATCCATTTGCTCATTAAGAGTATCACTAGTAATTGTAATATCACTCAATATAGTATTCAATAATATTTGCTTTTGTAATTCTTCTTTATCAACTTTTTTGAGAGGAATATCATCACCATTTGCTTCTGTGATTTTAGTTAACCCTTCAAATGTGTCTTGTTGTTGCTGTTGTAACTTCTTTGCTATCTTTAATTCCATAGCACGATTCTTTTCAAAGGATGGGGGATTAGAACTTTCTAAATGTTCTACTTCTCTAAATGATTTAATAGATAATTGACCTGCTTTAGTCTTTTTAAATTCATTCAATCTTCTCTGTAAAGTTTCCTCCCCAACATGAGAAACCGCCACAATCTCTGCATGACTTCTTCTGAAATTATTCATTCTAGCTGCTAATAATACACATGCACCAGCTATACCTGCTGGACGTCTACCTTCATGGATCCAATCTGCAGCCATTCTATGAGCTAGTTTCACGGCATCTTTAGCGACTTTAGTCGCCTTATCCTTGAAATCCAATTTCTCCACAAAATGTTGTATAAATAAAGAAGGGTCGGCTAGTGGTAATGATGTGATATGCAATGCTTTAACCATTTTTAAAAATGTAGCCCCGAGGGAATAGACAGATATTTGTAATCTTGAACTAAAATCAATCAACATGTGATGAGTTCTCTCTTTACGACAGGCAACATATAAACATGTAGCTAAAACATTATGAGAACGTCTACCTTGTACAAAATTCAAAGTCAATGCTAATCTAAACCATTCTGCGGCTGCATCAGCAATATAATCAGGGATTTTCATGGCTGCTGCAATTCTCTTTATTCTTCGTTTCCCAGTATTTATAGTTTGTTCTCTACTTTCCATGGCATTCTGACGACCTCCAGCAAATGTCGCTCTAGCTTGATCAGCACCAACCATAGCCCCTTGAACCATGGCCGCACCCGAAGAGGATTCTCCAAATTGAACTTCACTAACAATGGGGTTTTCTTCAGTAACTGTCCCACATCGAAGACAACAAACATCCCCCGCAGCAGTGTATCTATTGACATCAAATTGTGTGTAACCACAATTTTTACATTTTCTTTCTTTTCTAGGTCTACTCATATTGACATAATAATTGGAAGGTTCCTCTTATATAGGTGTATAATAACTTGTTTGGTGTGGTGATTCAAATGTAAATAAAAAATGTAGGGAAAATAAAAAAAAAAAAGAGAGAGAAAAAAAATTTAGAATGTAAGACTGTCTTTTTTTTTTTTTTTTCTTCCTTAATTTTTTTTTTTGGTTCCCTTTCACTGTCAGACAGATTAAAGAATCAGACACAGACACGGAACGACATCAATTAAATTAAAAAAAAAAATTATCGCGGGCGTGGATGTGGACGTGGACGTGGACTTGAGACATGGATACACAGTGAGAGTTCGTTTGTGCCCCCCCCCTTGGTTTCTTAATGTCACGTTTTTCTCTCATCAGACACGACCAAGAAATTTGAAACCACACTTCATCTTTATTATTTATTATCCCCACCACACTTTTTCTTGAACAAATTTCTTACTGTATTGCTTGTTTAAAGCTCATAGAGTATGACTGATTCGAGACAATTGGAAGAAGAGATACAGGTATATGAAGGGACTTCTGGTGGAGAACTTCAGAGTGCTCAAGTGCTACGCCATAGAAAACCAATTAGTCTTCCACCAACTCCCAAACCTCAAGTGATGCCTCATTTCCCATATAGTTTGGTATTGAAAGTAGAAACTTCTGAGCCAAGAGATGTCTTACAACTGGAAAGAACATGCCTTACATTTGTCAGATTTTCCACTGCTTTATTTTTCACTGCTTTGGGGATCATTTTGAATTTTCGAATAGACACCTCAGGACATCCGCATGATGGCAATTCTAATAATGATAACCATCATAAAAAGAAGTTTTTCAATCATTCTTTATTCAGCACAGCAGTATCTTATATATTGTTGGCTCTTTCATTGTTCATTTTAGCTGTTAGTGGTGTTAATTATTTTATTACTATCGATAGATATGCAAAACACAAAATTGCAACAAATAGTTTCAATAATTTAACTATCATTGGTATCACCGGTATAATAATTACATTAATGGCCATAAACATCACCATGATTATAGAAGCTTACATAGAAGATGCTTAGGTGGTAATTTATTAATATATTATTCTATTTTATCTATTCTTTCTTTTGTTTCTTCTTTTTACTTGGTTTATTCTTTTCCAACTCTAGTCCATGTTTCTTTCTATTAATCTTTTTACGTTCCCCAAAGTTCTCTTTGTCCATTTCCATCATAGATTCACGTTTGGCAGCAGTGGTTACATTCAATGAATCTTTAATCACTTTGTCATCATCAACATCTTCAAGTAATTCCATTTTTTTATTAATTCTTTCTTCAATACTTTGGATTCTATCGATATCTTTTTCACCAATAATGGACACAGCATCACCTTTTCTACCTGCTCTCGCAGTTCTACCAACTCTATGGATGAAATCATCAGGATCAGCAGGAATATCAAAATTTACTACCAATTCAACAGTTGGGATATCCAACCCTCTAGATGCAACATCAGTAGCAATCAAAATTCTAGCAGCACCAGCTTTGAATCTATGTAAGGAATTTGTTCTTTCAGCTTGAGGCATTTCTGAATGTAATGAAGCAACTCTGAAATCCAATTTTCGTAAAGTTCTACGTAAAACTTCAGCGGTTATTGTTCTATTGACAAATACCACAGCAGTAGCATCTTTAAATTTTTCAAGATTCAAAATACTATTCAAATAGGCTTCTTTAACATATGAAGGAACAAAAACATATGAGATTGACAAAGTAGATGGAATGGCAACTTTATCAACAGTTTCAACTTCATGCATAAACACTGGTGGTTTTCCTTCAGTTTGTGGTTTTTCTTTTAATGCACGAACAGCATCAGTAATTGTTGCTGTAAATAATAAAGTTTGTCTCTTTTCACTTGGTGGTAAAACATCAAAACATCGTTTTAAATCACTTCCAAAACTATTACTCAATAATCTATCTGCTTCATCCAATACTAAATATTTAACTCTTCTTAATCCACTAATGGTTTCTTCCCCACTGTTTAAAATATGATCTGCCAATCTACCGGGAGTTGCAATAACAAAATGTGGTTTCTTCTGTAATTCCAAAGCTTGTTTAACAATATCTTCACCACCTACAATAACACTAACTTTAATATTCATATTTGATCCCAAAGCAGTAAATTGTTCAGCAATTTGTAATGCTAATTCACGGGTAGGTGTTAAGACTAATCCAAATACACCATATGGATCTTCTGACCATTGAGTTAACATTGGTGCTGCAAATGCAATGGTTTTACCACTACCTGTTTTAGCACCTCCAATACAATCATGTCCTTTTAAAATTTGTGGAATACAAGCTGATTGAATAGATGTAGGTTTATAAATTTTCATAGCATCAAGTGCTTCACTTAACCATTTGGCTACACCTAATTCATTAAATGACATCTTGTGGTATGTGTATTTGTTTGAAGTCTAGGGATATTGATCCGTAAAAATATCTAGATGTCATCGCAAGAATCGTTCCTAGTTTAATTTTTTTTCTCTCTCTCTCATACAAGCGATATCAGTATTTTGGTAGGTGCACGAAAAAATATTAGTGAATGTGAATTAGTTATTGATAAAGATCAATACTCAATGAACAGATAGTTGTTGAACGTTCTAAAATAATAGCTATTTGTTTATTTGTTTTTTTTTTATTAAAATATTCGGGTTATTCTTTAAGAAAATTTGTTTGTTTTGTTTAAAATAGTTGTATTGAATTTCGAATTTGCAACTGAAAAATTATCAACAATCAAACAGAAAAGAAAATTTTTCGTTTGCTAAAACTACGCATTCATCTCCACACATAGAGTTATTCACTATATTATTCAACATGATTAGAAGAGGATCTAGGTATTTCACAACTTCACGATTTTTACGTAATAATCTTCCCCTACTACAAGAAAATAATTCGACAACTACCACACCAGAAGTTCCAAAGAATTTTAAAATTCATACCGTTAAACCAAGTACCCCTGATGAATTAATTAGAACAATCAGATATGATGATGATAATGTTGTGAAGATAACAGAATTAAAACAAGATAGAAGATCAAGATTAACTACATGTACAATGTCAGTGGCTGAATATTTCTTGGGTAATACGCATCATTCCCATCATGTATTCTATCTGAATATGACACTTATAAAAGCTAAGAAAGCGGCAAAAGTTGAAAAGAGAAAATTCATTGATTTAAAATTGATAAAAATAACCAGTGGGAATGGAGGAAATGGAAGTGTTTCATTTTTTAAAGATAGTTTTAAACCATTTGGTCCTGCTGATGGTGGAGATGGAGGTAATGGAGGCAATGTATTTATTAATGTTATTGATCAACATAGTTCAAGTTTACATGGGTTAAAGAAAAGATATATTGCTAAAAATGGACAACCTGGTCGTTCTTCACAATTAGATGGGAAAAATGGTGAAGATGTTATTATTGATGTTCCTCTTGGTACTGTAATTAGATGGATTCCTGATCCTCATGATTTTAAAAAGTATGTGAGTCAAAGAGAAGGCGATTCCTTGAATGATATCTTTATGGAATTTGAACTTGATGAACTGGATAACCTTCAATTAAATAGAGGTGGATATCAACCGGGTGAAGGATGGATTTTTAAAGAGCATGATGAAGAGTATTATCAAGACAAAGACTTCTTCCAGGACTTGAACGATAAGGTGGTTGAATATGATAAGGACATTATATTTGAAGAAAGATACCATGATAGATTTCCTATTTTAGGCTTGGATTGTGACAAAGTAACTCCAAAGCCGTTATTGTTGTTACGTGGTGGTAAAGGTGGATTAGGAAATATGCATTTTACCACTAAAGATATCAAAGGTCCTAAATTCTGTAAAGCTGGTAGACCAGGTATTACCACTTCATTTTTGTTGGAATTGAAATTGATTGCTGACTTGGGTTTGGTTGGATTGCCAAATGCAGGTAAGTCCTCATTGTTACGAGCCATTTCAAGAGCCACACCAAGAGTTGGACATTGGGAATTCACAACTTTGCAACCAACTGTGGGAACCATTTTCAGAAGAATGGATGAAGAACCATTCACCGTTGCTGATATTCCAGGTATTATTAAAGGAGCATCACAAAACAAAGGTATGGGTTTGGATTTCTTGCGACACATTGAACGTTCTGGCGGATTGGTGTTTGTTGTTTCGTTAGGTTCTAAAAATCCTGTGGCTGATTTGGAAATTTTGTTAGAAGAGGTTGGTCCAAAACGTATGAAAGACAAGAAAGTATTAATTGTGGCCACCAAAGCTGATCTCAGTAAAGAGGGAGCAAACTTTAAGCTATTACGCGATTACATTGAATCCCATTACAATGATTGGAAGATTGTTCCGGTATGTGCACCAAGAGGTGAAAATATTGATACTTGTATCAGGTTGATGGGCGAAATTGCCAAGGATAATACATCACCAAAACAGGAAGTTTAGGTATACAGGCTCAGTTCTTGTAAATAGTTGAAAAGTAATATAGAGTAGTTTTATATTCCATGCTTGATTTTGTAACCATGTCTAAGTTGAGAATGAAGAAAAAAAGGAATATGTAAGGCACACACGCGGAGATTTCAATAGATAATGTAATAACCTTGTTAATTTAGCACTTGCTGTAATAAACGTACGATAGGTACCGACATTCGGCGTGTGAGCGTGAATGTAAATGTAAGAAGTTGTCGTTGTTAATTTAAAATTGTTAAGGAATGTTGAGGACGTAAAAATTTAGATTGTCCTAAAAATAAATCACATGAATTGTAAATGTGTATGTTCAGTGTGTCGAATTGACGATTCACAAAAAAAAAAGAAGGTGGATGAAGAGTATAGGGCTGGAAGATACATGTAAAGTTAGACGACAACTGCCATTAAAGTAGACTTGAGCACTGAATTCGTTATCATGAATTTGTTTTCTCTTGATGATAATGTTGTATTAGAAATACAGCATTATAAGTTACTAGACAAGAACAAAGAGGATGGGATTATCATAAGCAATTGAAACGCCATTCGCGTTGTCATCCCAAAATTTAATTGGACCCCAAGTAACAATTTGGAGTTCGGCAACAATTGCTTCCCTAAAAAATAAATTAATGCAATCTATCGACCCGTAGTGCAAAAACCAATACTCAATCAGAGACACCATAATTGTTAATTTTACTTTATTTTCTTTTTTCTTTTTTCTGAGGCTTTGTTATGAAATTTCTCTACCGGTTTCGTTGTAAATTTGGTTCCTGAAATTTTCACCTTCTGAACGAAAGAAAGATGAAACTGTTGTATTGTGGGATCATGTAACGCGACAAAAATGAACAATCGGACCATTCCAGAACCGTGTCATCATCTCCACCATATCATCATCAACATCAACAACTGAAATTATTTTGGTTTCGGCTCTATGGATTTAAAAATTATTCTGACCTTGTACGCCTGTTTGGTAAGAAATACTAGGGCGTTTCTCAATTTCCTATTGTTACCGAGAATGTACAAAAGAAAGCTCATTCTTCATTTTTTACTTTTTTTTCCCCTTCAGGGGTAATGAAAATTCAAACCCAAAAAAAAAAAAATCAAACTGTATCAAAAAATGACACAACAAGAAGTATCTAAATTGGTGTTTCAAAAGAATTACATTTCACAAATCCAACTATCATGAACGAAATACACACAATTATTTATTCACACACACAGAATTTGGGTGTTTCATCTAGATTTTGTTTGCCGTAGCATTTTGTGTTGCACTCAAGAACCCGACCAGAGACTCTCACAACGCGTATAATACCGACAGGTACTCATCACATCGCAAGTGTTTTGCAATTAAATGTTTCAAAAAGGACTTTCTAAAGTTTAGAGAAATTGACTTTCCAAACTTTGACCTTAGTCATAATCTACTGTATGGAAGAATACGACACATGAAAAGCAATATAAACTGAACATGTAATAAGCGAGCAAATGTTTGCTTTATTTAGTATTCTGAGTCCTTCCTATTCTGGTTGTGAGAGATTGCAACAGTTGCATCCACAATCAGATTATCTTTTCATGTGGGGTGTAGGTGGTTAATAATTGATAATTTGTTGCAAAGTGTAGATGTAATGTTGCTATTAGCAACATAATGTACATTCTTAGTATAACAAAAGACGAACGGAATGTGTCTGCCAACTGCAATCTGTAATCAGTTGAATTCTTTACACAGTACGAAGTAGACAGTAATTCTGACACAGGTTGACAAAACCGAACGTGGTGTTTCCATTTTGTCACATTTTTAACTAGAGTTGAATAATTCCGTTTGTTCCCACTACAAGTTGTCCGAGAGATAATTCAAGGGGGGATGTCAACGAAATAAAAACCCACGCGGATAACAGATAGACAACTAACGGAAGGAAGGGCTGATTGTAGTAATAGTGGTGCCATG
Source organism: Candida tropicalis MYA-3404 (assembly GCF_000006335.3). Taxonomy (NCBI): domain Eukaryota; kingdom Fungi; phylum Ascomycota; class Pichiomycetes; order Serinales; family Debaryomycetaceae; genus Candida; species Candida tropicalis. Next base: position 1,304,077 of record NW_003020038.1, on the reverse strand, counting down.
AAAATAATGGAACAGGGATTGCTTTTTTTTCAACTTCTTCCGTCTCTTTAAAAAAAATCGTAATGTGAATGATCCGAGATAACCTTGGAACTATGTGTGAGTTAGTAAAGGGAAAAAAAACCATCGGCTATAACCACCCTTGGATCCCGAGATATATAGAAAGAGCTAATAATGTGCATATTCTTTGCAACTAAAGGTGTTTTTAGTAATTTCTACCAATATTGTTGTTGTGTTACGTATTGAGTCCTTGGTTATTCGCTTACTGCATTCAGTTGTACTATACTAACATGTTTCACTATGATACTGTATGTATGTAAAAGGCAATATTAAAGGACTTGTATTGTATTTCTACCGTTTCGTCTACGTAAAGTGAAGTGGAATACCTGACCGCCTTGTGTGTGTAACTAAGAAACATTAAAACTATAGACTAAAATTCGAGTAAGCATTTATTTTTTTACTTCAAAGGTTTATTATTTTCTTATTGTGGTTCTTAGTTGAGTAAGCAAGATTTATTGCATTTAATTCGTTGAGGATTGTGGTCATTTTGTGCAACTGTACAAATCCTTTCCTTCCTCGTTTTGCAAGAGAAACACACATTTTTGATTATTTCACTCCCTGTCTAAGATACGGTAAGGTCAATCGCAAGTGAAAAATATTCCAAAGTCAAATAAAAAATTTGAAATTTTGCTATTCCATGATTCCATGATAGTGGAAATATGTATAGAAGTATCGGCATCGTCGTCGTCGTCGTCGTCGTCATCGTCACCATCATGACTAGTTGCTCAGCAATTCCTGTGAATGATTAAAAGATAGCCGAGTGAAAATGATTTTTTTTTTTAGGTTTGCTATTTTGTTGAACTAGATTGCTCAAATAAAATGTAAGATAATTTGATGATGGGGGTTACAAGAGAATGAGATGGAAAAATACCAAGGCTGCCCTGTTTTTTTCTCTTCTTTCTTTTTAGTTGTTTCCGTTACACAAACCAAGCGTAAATGTAGGAAAAAATTTTCTTTGTGTAATTTGTGCTGCAAAGGCGAACTACAAAATAAACAGAAAAAAAAAAAAAAAATAAAATAAAACAAAAGGCGGGTCACTATCAAATCAATTTTCTGTAATGCATGAATGGGTACTTTAAAATTCTCTTTTCTTTATTGTCAATTGCCTGCCCCCCAAAAAAAACTAGATTGAATATAAATACCCAGATCAACTCCCTGTTTTTTGATTGATTGATTCAACTTGTTGTTTATTTACGGAGAGGCTCTGTCTATATTATTTCCTTTTCATTTTTTAAAAAAAAAATTAATTTACTTGTTTTTGTTTTAACAATCAACTATCCTTAATAAAAATACATTCAACAAGCCAATGAGTACAACATGAACTACATTATGTGCAGAAATAATTTATCTCAAAGTTCGTTACCACAGCTTTCTAGTTCTGCAGTCAACGATGCCAACATTGACTACTTTTCCTTAAAACCAAAACTTTCCTTAGATACAAACAGTTCTGGCAACAGTGAGATAATCTATAGTGATTGTGATAATAATAAGAATAATAATGATGATGATGACGATGATGATGACTACAACAAAGACACATACGATGAGCTACTTGATCCTTTCGACACTATAGCTGTTAATCAACATGATTTGGAGTACTATTCTCCATTGACACCTTTTGAAATACAAAATACTTCACCGCAAGATTCTATCATATCTTCAAAATCATCTAATAAATCTAATAGTCTACAGCCATTCCCACTAACATTACCAAATTTAACTAATTACAGATTCCTAATAGTTGATGACAATATAATCAATTTAAAGATTCTTAACCGTGTATTATTAAAGTTGTATCCTAGAAGCAATATTGTTCAAGTTCAAGATTCTAAATTGGTTAATGAAATTCTACAACGTCAACATTTTGATTCTGTATTTCTCGACATTGAAATGCCAGATATCACCGGTATTGATATTGCTAAGTTCATAAGATCAGATGAAAGATTCAATCAAATGGCTGTAATTGCTGTTACAACAAGAAATAGTGCCAAAGATTTACAACAATATAAGGAATGTGGAATTGATCATACTTTCCACAAGCCATTAAATTATTCTTTGGATCTTATAGGTGGTTCAATTGACGACATTATTGAAAGAAGGAAAAGTTTATAGCTATCGAGATGGAGTTTAAAAATAGGGGGCAAGGTTATTTTATAGAGCATTATGTATTTTCTACGTGTAATTATGAATAGATTATTGGGTTTTTTTTTTTTCTTTTAGTTTATCTTTACTAGCACTTGTATTAAGAATCAAGACGGAATTTGAAATTTCAGGTTTATAGTTAGTTTTTTCGTAAATCATTTAAATCATTAAATCGTTTAAAAAGAAAAATAAGCAGAAATTATACATACATAAAGGCTGTGGTAATCTCGAAAATTTTACAAAGAGGCTGACCGCCGTTTTGTTTCTTTTCTATTTTCTTATTTCCTATTCTTGTATAGTTGTTTGTTTAATTTACGATCAACGATTATATAATCGAAAAATTCAATAAAACTCCTTAATTTTAAACAATGATATTTTTAAATGAACAAATTACTGACTGATACATAAATTACTAATCGCTACCAGCTAAATGTTTTAGTCTGAGGCTGATAAAAGAAGAGGAGAAGTCGTTGTTATAAATAGCTAATGAATCATTAATAGAAAAATGACAACAGGGAGAGGATAGTTTGCAGAAATAACCGAACAAACGATGAAAACGAACACAAGAACAATGCCAGTCGGATGAATGTAACATACGGACTTTCCGTTAAATTAATTGGTTATAATTGCATAAAAATAGGAATATGTTTACTAAAATACCCGTCGTCTTGTAAATGTAATTTCAAGTATGGTGCTTTAATCTGATAAGATACTATTTAATTGAGAATTGTTACTAATTATAAATGAAAAATACTGATCCGATAATTCCTTAAAAAATAATAAAATAACAATACCGGAAGCACATAGCATCCCCTATTATGCTGTATACATTACTATGCAATGATATTACTTCATAAGACTTCATTCATCCCATGGTTTCGTTGCACTTCTTGTTGGAATAGAGCACGAGGAGAATACGTGGATGTGAGGAACAGACACAAATCACTGGCTGTGGCCTAATGGTAAGGCACTTGACTACGGTTACTGTTAAACAGTTTCGCAATCAAGGGATTGCAGGTTCGAGTCCTGTCAGCCAGGCGATTTACTTTTTTGTCCTTTTCTTGGATTATTTTTTTCTCCTTTCCTCATTGTGGCCAAGCTCACTAGCCACTGAGGACTGGGAATATTATTTTTTTTTGTTAGTTGTAGCAGCAGGCAGTTCTCCCACGTCGTTGTGTAAGACTACAGTCATCTGAAACAACGCAGCACCCACACATATACATATATATATACATCTATCATTATTTGAATACTGTGGTAATGTTTCAGAATGCACAGGATGTGTTTGAGCATGTTTACTGGATAGCTACGCTCTGTACAGCGTGTTGTGGAGAAATATAGTAGTGGATATGAGGTGGAGGTAATACAGATGTGGGTTGGTAGGTGCAGTGAGGAATACAACAAGAAGCTCCTATGGTCTAGGGGTTAAGACATTCGATTGCAATGGAACAATTCCTTGCAATTATCGATTGGTCCCCGGTTCAAATCCGGGTGGGAGCTCTTCTTTTTTCTTTTTGTTGCCAAACCAATTTTTTTTTTCTTTTCGCTGTTGTCGGCAGCTGTGGTGGTGGTGGTGGCTCACTCAATACTTTTTTTTTCTTATCCTGTTGTTTTCTGTTGTTTAAGAACGGCCAGCACGGCAGTGAAGGAAAGGATACATTTTTTGTAATAGTTAATGGCGCCATTTTATTTTTTAATTCCATAATCATTTGTATAAAGATTCTATTATTTCTATAGAAAACTAGTCATAAAAAGAGACGAAAGGTGAAAGAAGAATAGTTACCAATGCATTTAGTTAGCAACGGTTTCGTAGAAAGATCTACCTTGAATGAAGGCAATTTCCTTTTCCAATTTGGTTGGTTGTCTTGAACCATCAGCACCAGAGAAAGTACCAGCACCGTATGGAGAAGCACCATGAATTTCTTCCAAGTTGGATTGTAAAGCAAAAGCTTTAGCGTAACCCAATGGAACGAAAATAATACCATGGTGAACTAAAGTACTCAAAGAGTTGACAATAGTAGTTTCTTGACCACCACCTTGGGTACCAGTAGCAACGAAAACACCAGCATATTTACCGTGTAAAGCACCAGAAGCCCACAAACCACCAGTGGTGTCCCAGAAAGCTTTGAATTGAGCTGGGAAGTTACCGAATCTGGTTGGAATACCAAACAAGAAAGCATCGTATTGAGTCAAAGTGTCAGCAGAAGCAATTGGGTAGTTTGGTCTAGCTGGAGCATGCATTTTAGTTAAGACATCTTGTGGCAAAGTTTCAGCAACTTGGAAGATGTCAGCACGACCACCGGCTGCTTCAATACCTTTCTTTTCTTCTTCAGCTAATTGAGCGACGTGGTGGTATAAGGAGTAGATGATAATTGCAACTTTTGGAGCCATTATGTTTGAATTGTTTTTGTTTTGTTTTATGTGTGTTATTTGAATTGAATAAGGATGAATTGACTGTTTAAAAGTTGGGAAATACTATTCTTTATATACACCAATAAGTTGGAGTTCAACATAGAATAGGGGAGATTTGAAGAAAGCATAACCGATGTTACAATTACATTTGTAAGCTTAGATAATACTTTTAGTAAGCATTACACGGTTAGAAAACAAAAATAGTTTTCATTCTCTGTTTTGAGTATTTATTGGTTTTCCGACAGCTTGTAAAACAACCGCTCCCTCGTTCTTTTTTTTTATTTTTTTTCATTGTTGCTAAATGTTCCATTTTTCTAACTTTTTTTTATTTTTCATATCGTAAAGGCAGACCAAACCATGCCAACAATTCAAAATAGTAAACAATCTTGTTTATCAGGAAAATGTATGTGTATACGATTCGATGTTGATCTTTTAGTTGTTTTACAAGCTCTAACACCTGCTTTTCGGTTGTAACAGCAGTTCGGAAATACAAGCCATTGGTTGCCAAAAAGAATCCTATTTCCGAATATGAGATACTGCTTGATAAACAAATACGTCATTGGAAAATGCAGAGAGATACGTTAACCAAGGCTTTGAGATATACCAGGGAAAGAAATACCGTTGAACTGTTAATCGAAAAATATACCACCGTTGCTCAAATGGCATCTAACTATTTGTTTAATGAATACAGTATCAAGTTTGCAAAATTAGGTGGATACAAAGAATGGCAGATCAAGCAATGGCAAATTCAACAAGAACAACTATCATCTTTTGATGATGATTTACAGAATGTTTATTTGAAGTATTTTGATTCTGAAGAGTTTGTCCAATTATCTGAATTTGAAAAGAAAGAAATCAAACTGAATTACCAATCGAGATTTGAAGAAACCAAAGAAAAAGACCCACCTGAGTTCACAGATGAGTTTACTATGGGTGATTTATATAAAATTTTGAATTTGGATTATGACTTGGTATTTAGTTCCTAATTAGGAAGTCTAATTGACTTCAATGTAAAAATGAAAAAGAAAGAAAAAAAAATTTAGTGCCATTTATTTAAGCGACATCGCGCGAAATCTGAAATTTTTTCTACCTGACAGTTCGTCCGTTTAGAGTGGCGATGATCTCTGTGCAATATGTGCAGCAAAACTGAAAGCAAAAAAAAAAAAAAAAAAACTAGCGAAAAATAGATTACTGTACCGCGAAAAAAAAAAGTAGAAGAAACACGAAATTTGTGATAGATAACATCAACCTTCATTCCATTCATTCTTATATTATAGTCAACTTACTTTATATATATATAGATACCATGGTGAAAGTAAAAGTGCTCTTTGGAGAGACGGAACAAGATTTTGATGAAAGTAAAGTGCTAAAGCTACTTCAAGAACTTAGTTTTAATTTGGAGAACTTGCAACTTGACGATGTATTAGAAAGTGTACAAAAGGGTTTACCTGCAACAGTAACTGTTTACCAACTATACACATTTATTGCCGAAGTTATTGCTAGTAGGATCATTTATAATCCCGATTACGCCATCTTGGCTGGAAGGGTTGAACTTAGAAAGCTTTATTTGAAAGTTCCATACAATTTTAGTGATAACGTGGAAAGATTAAGAAATTATAAATCACACGGTGCAAAGTCTTACTCACCCATTTCTTCCAAATTTTATGAAGTTGTTAAGAAACATAAAGAATTCTTTGATGGGCTAATAGATAAAAGTAGAGATGACGAATTCACATATTTTGGAATTAAAACCTTAGAAAATTCTTATCTTTTGAAAATTGACTCAGAACCAGCAGAATTGCCACAATTTTTGTTTTTGAGAGTTGCAATTGGTATACATCTTGAAGATTTGGGGTCAGTTGCGGAAACCTACGATTTGATGTCAAAGAAATACTTTATTCACGCCCTGCCTACTTTATATAATGCCGGTGGCGAGTTCAATTATTTGTCTTCCTGTTTCTTGATAGCTATGAAAGATGATTCAATAGATGGAATCTATAAAACCCTTCACGAATCAGCATTAATTTCCAAAGCATCAGGGGGAATTGGTATCCATGTACATGAAGTTCGTTCCAATGGTTCATATATTGCTGGTACCAATGGGATTGCAAATGGATTAGTTCCAATGTTACGTGTTTTTAACAACACTGCACGATATGTCGACCAGGGTGGTGGTAAACGTCCTGGTGCTTTTGCGATTTATATTGAACCTTGGCATGGCGATATTTTTGACATTTTAGAGATGAGGAAAAATCATGGAAGTGAAGAATTAAGAACTAGAGATTTATTCTATGGATTATGGATTCCTGATTTATTCATGCAAAGGGTAAAAGCTGATGAGTATTGGACATTGATGTCACCGAGTGAAGCCCCTGGATTGAGTGATGTATACGGTGATGATTTTAAAGAGTTGTATGAGAAGTATGAGAAGCAAGGTTTGGGAACTAAAATACGAGCTCATAAACTATGGCTAGCAATTTTAGAATCACAAACTGAAACCGGTGGCCCATATATGCTTTATAAAGATGCCTGTAATGAAAAATCAAATCAGAAAAACCTTGGTACAATCAAGTCGTCAAATTTGTGCTGTGAAATTGTTGAATATTCATCACCAGAAGAAACAGCTGTGTGTAATCTCGGGTCCCTTGCATTACCGACGTATTTGAAAACATCCGATGATGAAGTAATAGAGTTTGATTTCGAGAAACTACATTCTGTCACCAAGGTGTTGGCTAAAAACTTGAACAAAGTGATCGATGTAACATTATATCCTGTTGAGACAGCCGAATACTCAAATAAACGTAACCGTCCAATTGCCTTGGGTGTTCAAGGGTTAGCAGATTTATTTGCCGAACTTAGGCTACCATTTGAATCAGAAGCTGCTAGGAAATTAAATATTCAGATATTTGAAACAATCTACCATGCGGCTCTTGAAGCTTCAGTTGAATTATCTATTCAAGACGGACCATATGAAACTTTTCAAGGATCACCTGCATCTGAAGGTATTCTACAATTTGATATGTGGAATCATACTCCGTCTAAGATGTACGACTGGAATAAACTCAAAGAAAGCATTCAAAAATTTGGGTTAAGAAATTCCCTTTTGGTTGCACCAATGCCTACAGCTTCCACCTCACAAATTTTAGGATTTAATGAATGTTTTGAACCTTATACATCAAATTTATATAACCGTAGGGTGTTGTCAGGAGAGTTCCAGGTGGTTAATAAGTATTTAATTAAAGACTTGATGGATTTGGGTATTTGGAATTCAGCAATGAGAAATAAAATCATGATGGAAAATGGCTCCATTCAAAATATACAGAGCATTCCCAAAGACATCAAAGAATTGTATAAAACAGTGTGGGAAATTTCCCAAAAAGTAATAATTGATATGGCAGCTGATAGAGGTAAATTTATTGATCAACTGCAAAGTATGAATATTCATTTACGTGAACCAACATTTGGTAAATTAACCAGCTGTCACTTTTATGCTTGGAAACAAGGTTTGAAAACTGGTATGTATTATTTGCGTACCCAAGCTGCGTCAAGAGCCATCCAATTCACTGTTGATGCTACCGAAGCCGAAAAAGCGGCAAATGAGAAGCCAAGGGGATCATTGAAAAGAAAGAAATATTTAGAGACACCTCCTAGAAAGAAGACGGTGTATTCTACTCCAGACTCTGAAGTTTATGATATCCATGATTCAACTCCCATCACTTGTAACATAGAAGATTCAGAAAGTTGTCAATCGTGTTCTGGATAATTGTTGAAGAGGTTGAAGAAATAATAATAACCACATATACTTAAATAGAGTTTTTCCTGTAAATATTGTTATTTGTTTGTATTTTAAATTGTACATATATATATTCTCTGGTTTGCACATACTATTACTATCTTTTTAATTTCCTGTTGGCAAAATCAGCCACTTGAGTCATACCATCTTTTGTCACAAAGAATTTTCTTTTTACTTTATCTGCCCATATCAATACACCCAATTCAGATGCATAATTGGACAATATATCATATTCTTGTTGATTGGCAAAATCTTTAAATAAATAACCATCAAATGTTTGAATTCTATCAAGTTCTAATTGCCATAATTTAATCTGATCAACCACGTTTGGAGGTAGAATTTCTAACTTGTGTTGAGAAATAGATCCATCAGTTTTACTTTGTGGAGCACCACCGGCAGTATTGATATTATGACTGGTATCGAATTCAATTTTCTTATCCAATTTTTCTTTAGCCAAAATTCTCATTTGACTATGAGCATGAGTCTCCAAAAATTTGATGATTTGATCTGCAGTTATACCATTATATAATGCATTTCGAATTGATTCTCTTGTAATTTGTCCACAGACCATATTGGCAAATCTGGTTTTTAATTGAACAAATAAATTCAAAATTGCAATTTCCAATGGTGATTTTGTATATGCATATAGTTTGAAATTTGTTTCTATAATGATGGATTCTTTGGTTACAACTTGTTGTTCCTCTTCATCCATAGCCATTGCAGGAGTTTTCAAGGCAGCTGAATCCGATGTTAAAGTAGTTGCCAATCTAGTTGGATAGAATCTTCCAGATGTATCAGATCGTTGATATACCAACCCATAATCTTTCAAATCTGCCAACATACTAACTTGGGTTTCACTTAAAGTGGATACTGCATAACTCTTACCTAATTCTAAAGATCCCAAAACAAAAATAAAATTCAAAACATCAACTGGATCCATGTTTAACTCCTGAGTTAAATTTAAATATTGTAACAACAATGTCCATATTTGTGCATTCACATCTTGTAATAAAAACTGAAACCCACTATTTGTAATTCTAAGTTTATTATTAGGACCCTCCATTAATCCACCCAATTTAAGTAAACTCAACACTGAATCAGAAGGAGTAGCTGTGGCTTCAGTACCAACCATGAAATGTAAAATGGTTTCCCATTTCAGTGATGCAAAATTATCCAAGAATGCAATATCAACTTTATATTTATCAGCTGTAGTGCTAATACTTCCAAAAGCATTAGGATTCTGTGAACCCGTTAAACAATCACGGAAATTCTTTCGAAATGTTGAATGCAATCGAATATGAGAACCTTTACTATCATATTCTATCAAATGTAATGATTCTAATCTTTTCAACGCTTCAAATTCTAGTTTTCTCGCCAGTGGTTTGCACCATTTGTCGAGATCACGTAATGCAATTGGTTTTTCATTAAAGATCATGGACATAATATAGAATTTGGCCATGGGCGAAAGTAATCTGAAAATAGATAAACAGGTTGCAGGTGCCTCATACAATTTAGATTGCACTGTCTTGGGAAGACCCTCTAGGTACTCATTAACTGTGGCTTTGAACAAATGTGCTGACATATGTGTTGGTATTTATATCTGTGTATATATAGTTAAAAATCAAGACTGGGGGTGATTGGCAATAGTTGTGATGACAGTTTTCTTGATTAATTTTTCGCTTTCTGTTTATAACATTTCTTCTCGTTAGTATGGTAATTTCTTTCGTGCGAATGCCTGAAAAAAAAATTAATAAGCAGATGAGATCTTTAAATTTTTCTTTTATTTTCATTTTTTTTTTTTTCCACATCTACAAATCAACCACTACATCACTCTAATGCCACCTAAAAGAAGACGCAGTTCTGCTGCTGGGACTGCTCATGATGATACTTTCAATGAGTTGATGAAACCAGTTTACAAGGGGAAGAAATTAACTGATGAGATCAATACTGCAGAAGATAAGTGGAACTTACTTCCTGCCTTTTTGAAAGTCAAAGGGTTAGTGAAACAACATTTGGATTCTTATAACTATTTTGTTGATGTGGATTTAAAGAAGATTATTAAAGCAAATGAGTTAGTTTTATCCGATGTTGATCCTGAATTTTATGTGAAATATTTAGATATCAGAGTTGGTCATAAATCAACCGCCAAGCCAGGTGTTAAAGAAGTTATTTTACCACCACACGAATGTAGATTGAGAGATTTAACTTATTCTGCCCCTATTTATGTTGATGTTGAATATACCAGAGGACGTAAGATTATTAGACACAATGATTTGGAAATCGGGAGAATGCCAGTTATGTTGAGATCAAACAAATGTATGTTGGAAGGCATGTCTGAAGCATCAATGGCTCAAGTTGAAGAATGTCCTTTGGATCCAGGTGGTTATTTTGTTGTGAATGGTACTGAAAAGGTTATTTTAGTTCAAGAACAATTGTCCAAGAATAGAATTATCGTTGAAGCAGATGAAAAAAAGGCTATTGTTCAAGCTTCAGTTACTTCATCCACCCATGAACGTAAATCTAAAACTTATGTTATCACCAAGAATGACAAGATTTATTTGAAACATAATTCCGTTAGTGAAGATATTCCAATTGTTATTATTTTGAAAGCAGCAGGTATTACTTCAGATTTGGAAATTTTGCAATTAGTATGTGGTACCGATCCAAACTATCAAGATTTATTTGTGGTGAATTTTGAAGAAGCTGCTAAATTGGAAGTTTTCACCCAACAACAAGCTTTGCTTTATGTTGGTAAACGTGTCAAAACCATTAGACGTGCTGGTGCCCCTAAATTGTCCCAATTGCAAGAAGGTATTGAAGCCATTGCCACCACAATCGTTGCTCATTTAACTGTTTCTGATTTGCAATTTCGTGAAAAGGCTCTTTACATTGCCACTATGGCCAGAAGAGTTGTTATGGCTATGCACAACCCTAAAATGGTTGATGATAGAGATTATGTTGGTAACAAAAGATTGGAATTGGCTGGTCAGTTGATGTCCTTGTTGTTTGAAGATTTGTTCAAGAAGTTTAACTCTGATTTTAAGGCCAATATCGATAAAGTTTTAAAGAAACCAAGCAGAACTTCTGAATTTGACGCTCTATTGTCCATCAACATTCACTCAAACAATATCACTATGGGTTTAAATCGTGCAATCTCTACCGGTAATTGGTCCTTGAAACGTTTCAAGATGGAAAGGGCAGGTGTTACTCATGTTTTATCCAGATTGTCTTATATCTCCGCTTTGGGTATGATGACCCGTATCTCATCACAGTTCGAAAAGTCCAGAAAAGTTTCTGGTCCTAGAGCTTTACAACCTTCTCAATTCGGTATGTTATGTACTGCCGATACACCAGAAGGGGAGGCGTGTGGTTTGGTTAAGAACTTGGCGTTGATGACACATATTACAACCGATGATGAAGAAGCTCCAGTTAAAAAGTTGTGTATTGCATTAGGTTGTGAGCCTATTTATGCCTTGGATTCTGCAACTTTGCATTCCGAAGGGAACTTTGGTGTTTATCTTAACGGTACATTGATTGGTACAACCAGATTCCCTCAAAAGTTTGTCAATGATTTCCGTCATTTAAGAAGAAACGGTAAAGTTTCTGCATTTATTTCTATTTATACAAACACACATCATCAAGCTGTTCATATTGCTACTGATGGTGGTAGAATCTGTCGACCATTGATTATTGTTGAAAATGGTGAATCTAAAGTGACTGCTGAACATTTAGCCAAATTGTTGAATCAAGAATGGAGTTTTGACGACTTTTTGAAACACGGGTTGGTTGAATATCTTGATGTTAACGAAGAAAACGATTCTTTGATTGCATTGTATGAAGAAGATATCAATGCCAATAGTAGTACTACCGTCACACACATGGAAATTGAACCCTTCACAGTGTTGGGTGCAGTTGCTGGGTTGATTCCATATCCACATCATAACCAATCTCCTAGAAATACTTATCAATGTGCGATGGGTAAGCAAGCTATTGGTGCTATAGCATATAACCAATTCAGAAGAATTGATACATTATTATACTTTATGGTTTATCCACAACAGCCTATGGTTAAAACAAAAACTATTGAATTAATCGACTATGATAAATTACCAGCTGGTCAAAACGCAACTGTGGCGGTTATGTCTTATTCTGGGTATGATATTGAAGATGCTTTGGTGTTGAATAAATCTTCTCTTGATAGAGGATTTGGTAGATGTCAAGTTGTGCGTAAGAACACTGTTCAATTAAAGAAATACCCTAACCATACACAAGATATTCTTTCGGGTATGAGAGTTGATGAAAACAACAACCCGATTTTCCCTCATCAAGCCTTAGGTCCAGATGGTTTGGGTGAAGTTGGTAGCAGAATCCATAATGGACAAGTTTTTGCCAACAAGTGTGTTCCAACCAATTCTGGTGAATCAGCACTTGGTGGTCCACAACAAGATGATAGACAAATGGATAGACACAGAGAAGCTCCAGCTTTCTATAAAGGTCCTGAACCTTCTTATATTGATCAAGTTATGATGTCCGTTAGTGATAATGATCAAGCTTTGATTAAAGTTTTACTTAGACAAACTAGAAGACCGGAATTGGGTGATAAATTTTCATCTAGACACGGGCAAAAGGGTGTTTGTGGGATTATTGTTCAACAAGAAGATATGCCATTTAATGATTATGGTATTTCCCCAGATATTATTATGAATCCACATGGTTTCCCATCTCGTATGACGGTTGGTAAAATGATTGAATTAATTTCAGGTAAAGCTGGTGTCTTGAATGGTTCTTTGGAATATGGTACCTGTTTCGGTGGTTCCAAATTAGAGGATATGTCCAAAATATTGGTTGAAAAGGGGTTCTCCTATTCCGGTAAGGATATGTTACAATCTGGTATTACTGGAGAATGTCTTCAAGCTTATATTTTCTTTGGTCCTATTTATTATCAAAAATTGAAACATATGGTTTTGGATAAAATGCATGCAAGAGCTAGAGGTCCAAGAGCTGTTTTAACAAGACAACCAACTGAAGGTAGATCAAGAGATGGTGGTTTGAGATTGGGTGAGATGGAAAGAGATTGTGTTATTGCCTATGGTGCTTCTCAGTTGTTATTGGAAAGATTGATGATTTCTTCCGATGCATTTGAGGTAGATGTTTGTAACAAGTGTGGTTTAATGGGTTATAATAATTGGTGTACAACTTGTCAAAGTTCTGAAAATGTTATTAAGATGACAATTCCTTATGCAGCTAAGTTATTATTCCAAGAATTGTTATCCATGAATATTGCCCCAAGATTAAGGTTAGGGGATGTATTTTAGAATGGTTATGTAAGTTTTAGTTATACTTTATGAAAATAGTAAAAGAACACAAATATATACAGAAAAGAAACCAAAAAAAAAGTAAATTCAGGGAGTGTAAAGATTAGTGCAAAAACAAGCTCTGGTACCACAGTTGTATTGAAGTAAACTTTTAAACTTATGGAAGTGGTTATTCTACTTTTTTTACTTTTCATTCTTTGGGGGTTATTTGACTGGTGTAGTTTAATAAAGCATTTGTAAAATAAATGATTCAATAATAGAATAAAGTAGCAAATGCAAAACTTTGTTGAAAAAAAAAAAAAAAAAAATTGGTGTGTCACGTGTAATTGTCGTCATAATTTTAAGTATTTCCGGTCTGAAATTGTTCTTTGATGCAGATTACTAAAATTACATTGCATTCTTAGTAATGCGAAGCTTCTATTATTTTTTGGGTTTTTTGTATAAGAAAATTAACGATCGGATATTAATTATGTATGGGAAATTTCTGGACAAGAGTTCTGCGTGCGGAATTATTAGTAAAATATATCAGCAAGTCGTCGGTTACACAAAACCCCCATGGTTCTGTATTTCTTTTGGTTTTGTTCACCCTTCGAAAGTCTTCTTTTTCGGAAATTCCGACTTGGTATATAAAAATGGACGAAGTCCTGGTTGTCAAAAAAAAAAATTTCAATTAAAACTCCTTTATTTTTTTTATTTTTTTTAATCAAATTGAATTTTATTCTTTATTCACTTTAATCAATTAACACACAATGGCTCAAAAAGTTGCAATTATCATCTACTCCTTATACCACCACATCGCTCAATTAGCTGAAGAAGAAAAGAAAGGTATTGAAGCTGCCGGTGGTCAAGCTGACATCTACCAAGTCCCAGAAACTTTGCCACAAGAAGTTTTGACTAAGATGCACGCTCCAGCCAGACCAAACTACCCAATTGCTTCTGCTGAAACTTTGACTCAATACGATGCTTTCTTGTTTGGTATTCCAACCAGATTCGGTAACTTCCCGGCTCAATGGAAAGCTTTCTGGGACACCACTGGTGGTTTATGGGCTCAAGGTGCTTTACACGGTAAATACGCTGGTGTTTTCGTTTCTACCGGTACCCAAGGTGGTGGTCAAGAAACCACTGTTGTCAACTCTTTGAGTACTTTGATCCATCATGGTATTATTTTCGTTCCATTGGGTTACGCTAAAGCTTTCGCTTTACAATCCAACTTGGATGAAATCCACGGTGGTTCTCCATACGGTGCTGGTACTTTCGCTGGTGCTGACGGTTCTAGACAACCAACTAAATTAGAAAAAGAAATTGCTTTCGCCCAAGGTAAAGCTTTCTTTGAAACTGTTTTCTAAATAGATTGCTAGAGGTATTTAGTTTTTAATTTTAACGACTGGTTCTTATTTTGAAATAAATAGTAGATTGAATATTTCAATGAAATTTTCTACGTGATTGTGCTGTTTGTGGCATAGTACTAAAAAATAAACCACCCTTTCCTTCGTTCACTGCCGTGCTGGCCGTTCTTAAACAACAGAAAACAACAGGATAAGAAAAAAAAAGTATTGAGTGAGCCACCACCACCACCACAGCTGCCGACAACAGCGAAAAGAAAAAAAAAATTGGTTTGGCAACAAAAAGAAAAAAGAAGAGCTCCCACCCGGATTTGAACCGGGGACCAATCGATAATTGCAAGGAATTGTTCCATTGCAATCGAATGTCTTAACCCCTAGACCATAGGAGCTTCTTGTTGTATTCCTCACTGCACCTACCAACCCACATCTGTATTACCTCCACCTCATATCCACTACTATATTTCTCCACAACACGCTGTACAGAGCGTAGCTATCCAGTAAACATGCTCAAACACATCCTGTGCATTCTGAAACATTACCACAGTATTCAAATAATGATAGATGTATATATATATGTATATGTGTGGGTGCTGCGTTGTTTCAGATGACTGTAGTCTTACACAACGACGTGGGAGAACTGCCTGCTGCTACAACTAACAAAAAAAAATAATATTCCCAGTCCTCAGTGGCTAGTGAGCTTGGCCACAATGAGGAAAGGAGAAAAAAATAATCCAAGAAAAGGACAAAAAAGTAAATCTCCTGGCTGACAGGACTCGAACCTGCAATCCCTTGATTGCGAAACTGTTTAACAGTAACCGTAGTCAAGTGCCTTACCATTAGGCCACAGCCAGTAATTTGTGTCTGTTCCTCACATCCACGTATTCTCCTCGTGCTCTATTCCAACAAGAAGTGCAACGAAACCATGGGATGAATGAAGTCTTATGAAGTAATATCATTGCATAGTAATGTATACAACATAATAAGGGATGCTATGTGCTTCCGGTATTGTTATTTTATTATTTTTTAAGGAATTATCGGATCAGTATTTTTCATTTATAATTAGTAACAATTCTCAATGAAATTCTAATTTGTCATCCTAAACATGTTCTTTTCTACGTACTTTTGAGATCTTAACTATGACTATAGAGATATGTCTTTGCCAGATTAAAAGAAATAAATGCTTAAGGTATTATTTATTTTTTAATTATTAAACAAATGACATAATTAACAGTAAGAATTATACAAATTTTTCAATGAATATCGTTCTAGATAATGATTGGCTCAAATGACTTAGTTAATTTAGTCACTTTCTCTATCATTTGAACTATAACTATACTAACTAGACTATTTAACAATTCTTTTGGCTTGTTCTATGATTGAGTGAATAAACGTACGATTCTTTTTTGAGTGGAAAATACCTAATCATGTCGAGTTTAATTTCCCCATACATAAAAAAGTGAAAAAAAAATGAAAGAAAACCCGTAGATTGAAAAAAAAAAAATCTATTCAGTTAGCTGACTCACATTCTTGTTTCTTTTGCAGCATTCAACAGGTAAATTAACAGTACATTCAATTATAATAATGGTTCTTGCTCCTCCTATTAATATCAATAAATGGATTGAAGAAAATGGTGATCTTTTAAAACCACCAGTAAACAATTTTTGTCTTCATAGAGGAGGATTTACAATTATGATTGTGGGTGGGCCAAATCAAAGAAGTGATTATCACATTAATCAAACCCCGGAATATTTCCACCAATTAAAAGGAACCATGTGTTTAAAAGTAGTTGATGATGGAGACTTTAAAGATATTTTCATTCATGAAGGTGATTCATTCCTTTTACCTGGAAATGTCCCACATAATCCATGTAGATATGAAGATACTATTGGAATTGTTGTTGAACAAGATAGACCTGAAGGAGTTAATGATAAAGTTAGATGGTATTGTAGTAAATGTGAAAAACCAATTCATGAAGTGGAATTCTACTTGACAGATTTGGGTACTCAAATTAAGGAAGCAATTGTTGCCTTTGACGCGGACATGAATGCAAGAACTTGTAAAAACTGTGGAACTGTAAATTCATCCAGAAGAGATTAGTATAAATAAAATAAAAATTAAATAATTTCTATATGTTGCTAATAACTATAGTCTAGTCTAATAAATATTATGATAATGATTCAAAAATTAGAGGAACCCGTCACTATTCAAATTTCTTGTTGTAAAACTTTACACCTTCATCAAAGATCCAATCAACAGCGTGCTCAACAGGTTCATCAAAAATGTATGGCAAAACTGGAACAATACCTAAACCAATAGCCACTGGACCATAGGTTTTAAATGCTGGGATCTTGGAATTCTTAAATATATAAGATGAATAACGAACAGCACTATGAATGGTAAAAGCTGGCAAACCCATAGATGCTACACTTTGGAATATACCTCTTTTCAAAGCTGATAATCTCCAATCAGTATCAACTACGTTGTGTGTCGATAAGAATGTTTTTGCTGCAGTTTCATTTGCTTCTGGTTCTTTGTCCCAAGGTTTCAATCCAGGAAGATATTTACCTTCAGATTTCATTTTGGTGATCCAAGCAGCATAGGAAACATCTCCAAGAATATAGAGCCATGAAACTGCATACCCCGATTTAACCAAGTAAGGATGTGCAACTGGACGGAAAGATTCTCCAATATCTGAAGTATATGCAACATATCTGTGGGAGGCCAATAAAATAGTTCTCAATCTGTTTGCATAAGCTGCGTATCTAAGACCAGATTCTTGTTCACTAATTGATTGATCATCAACAGCTCCTTTGACTTTTTGAAGAGTCTTTTGAGTTGGTTCAACTGACATTATGTATGCTTAATGTTTAATGGGAAGTTTAATTTAAATAGCAGCAAGATGCTAATCAATCAAAAAAAATGAAAAAGTAGCAACAGAAAAAATTGTACATGTTTAGGATGCATTTATACGATTTTCTCATTTTTATTTAATTTCATTATTTTTGCCACTATTAGTGTGTAACTGAAACCTTCCAGTAGCAAGGAAAAAAAAATAATAGTCCAATAAAAAAAAAAAAAACCAAACCTGAATCGTTTCAGTTGGAATCTTAAATCCGTACTTACTCAAACAAACTAGTGACACCAATCCCCGTTGTTATATATTCATCAACAGTCATGAAAATAACACTTGTCGTTAGATTTATTAATTCACTTTCGGCATCAGATCAAGTACCCGATTTAAAAATTCCTATCGGTATAAATTTTGATAAAGACAATGTCAATAGATTAGTGAATGTCATTTGGTTGAAAGCCACCATTAGAAAGGATGTACCTCAATGTGCCAATAAACGTCTAAGATTAATCCACAATGGTCGAGTATTAAATGAAAGAACTGATTTTGAAAACGAAGTTTTGAAACATAGGTCTGAAACTGACCAGATATTTATTCATTGTGTTATAGGTGAAGAATTGACAAAAGAACAACTAGATGAAGAAAATCAATTAGATAATAGACCACAAGTAGTTTCCACCAACCCTCAAGTTATTGGTTTCGACAGATTATTACAACAGGGTTTTTCACAGGAAGATGTTGTAGATTTGCGACGTCAATTCTACCTGCTTTATGGAGGTGATAATTCAACCGGTGGTGATATTGCGGATGTGGAAGAAGATGAAAACAGACAGAATAGATTACGAGAATTAGAAGAAAGATGGATTGAATCCACGTCTAATACAGACCCACAAGCAAATGGTCGAGCTCCATTGAGTCGAGATGGTGGTAGTGGTGGCCCCAGTACGGCTACAGCAACAGGCGACGATGACCAATTCCAGGCCGCTCCTCCTCCACTGCAGTCATTAGATGTTGATGAATCAAGAATAAATCAGGATTTATTGTTAGGTTTCACTATTGGTGTGTTTTTAGGGGTCATTGCAGTTGTGTTCTTGTTGGCTGATGATTCAGTCTTCAACAAACGTCAACAAATGGCAATCATAGCTGGTATATGTATTAATTTCTCATTAGCAATTGTCAGAGGACAATGGATATGAGTAACAATAACAAGACCAAGAGATGAATGAATATATACATATAATGATACTAAGAAGATAAAGAAAAAAAAATGTATGGTCTACCGGCCCTCATTAAATACGTAAAGTTGTAGTTTTCAATGAAAGGGCACTAAGATGACCGGTTGTGTTAAGTATTTACTCTCGCCTGAAACTTGACGCTCGCCAACTCGTAGGGATTAATAGAACAGACAAGCAACACGGATATAGCTTAGGCTGCCGCACAAAGAAGAAGAAAAAGAAGAGTTAAAAAAAAGTTGAAAAAAATTTTTCATTGATTTTTTTTTCTTTTATACACTCGGTTACAAGAAAAATTGGCGATGGAGTTGAGAAGTCACGTGAAGAAAAAAAGATTAGGGTTTTCATGTCAATATCATCAAGGATGAACAAATATTTTAACATACTTTTCCTTATTATGAATCAAGTCCAATATACCTTGTTCAATTCCATCTTTTAATTGGACTCTTTTGGATACTAATTTTTCAACTTCTTTTGGATCGATTAACCCTTCTTCAAATGCTTTGACTACCAATTCAAAGTCAACTCTTGTGTAACACATACTTGCAGTGATTACAAGTTCATTTAAAGTTAAATCCATTGGGTATAAATCAACTGGAACATGTGGCCATATTGCAATGTTAGTACCAACACCACCAGCACATAATGATTTAACCATTGTTTCAAACGTAATCTTGTTTCCACAACAATCATAAACATGAGTGAAACCTGCATTTCTTTTAGTCAACTTCAATAACTCCTTAATCTGTGTATTCTTGTCTTTATACTCAAGTGGATTAAATGTTCTAACACCAAAAGATTCAGCCAATTCTCTACGAGCAGTTGCTGGTTCACTTAAGACTATATCATGAATCTTATGCCCCTTTAAAGCAAATATAGTACACAATCCAATTGGACCACCACCAATAATCAAAGCTTGTGGATTTGGTTCCTCAGAAATTCGTGATTGACGAACACCATGCCAAGCAACAGCCAAAGGTTCAACCAACGCAGCAATTTCATCAGGAATGACTTTTGGATCATATGGAATAACTCTATTTGAAGTAACAACCATATATTCAGCCATACCACCATCACTGAAACCCAATCCATAAAAGTTAATCCGCTTACAACAATTGTATTTCCCTCTAGCACAAGCACCACAAATATCTTGTTGCTCTTCTTTCAGTTGTTGTAAAAATTGTCTTTCCAAACAGGTCCCATTTGCTTCTAGAACTACGTGTTGCCCAATCTTCAAGGTATGTTCAACATCACAACCAACTTCAACAATAACCCCACATAATTCATGACCTAAACATTGACCTGCTTTATGTTTATGAGTAATTGGATTGGTTTCACCTTCAAAGAAAATAGGTCCATCAAGATATTCATGAAGATCTGATCCACAAATCCCACAATTCATAACCTTAATCTTCACATCATGTGGATGAACAATCTCTGGGATTGGTTTATCAGTAGTATACCTAATATCTTTATTACCAAAATATTGAATAGCTTGCATTTTTTTTTTGTTGAATAAAGGAGGGTATATTATTAAGGAGCAATTGATTTATGTGGGGATGTGGGCTTTTTTTTATATACACCCAAACTCCTGGTCATGATTTATTATTGTTTCCTCAATTTACAATACGACGGATCTCCTGATTAATTTAAAAATTGCTTTCTGTATCGAGCCTCCCTAAATTCTGTATTTACCCTAGATACTACTCTCCTTGGTGATAATCATGATTCAAAATAAAGGAACCAAATTGTTGCAAAATTAAAGTAGAATAAGAAATGAAACAAAAAAATATCGACACAAAAAAAAATAGAGTCTCGTGCAAATCACGTGGTAAATTCGGAAAAAATAGGGTGCCACAAAGAATTTGAGGGGACAAGAAATTATTATTACAACTATGGGTTAACTATTGGCTGCCTTTGGAATATTTGATATTGGTCAAGAGCCATCTGTTACCCCAAAGTATCGGAGAATTAACACAACAGACCCGGAAAACGATCTCCATTATAAACATTATACCATCAACACAGTCCCGTACTGTCATCGAGAACCTGTTAATAGTCCCCCTTTTTTAGTTCGCGGAATTGGTTTCTAAATTTTTGTGTTGATTTGGGTACCGGGATCTGACGCCGAAAAAATTGCGATACCGCTATATTTCAGATATCACTAAATGATCCCATCTCAATTCTTTAGAATTCTTGGTTTTTAAGTTTGGAAAACTGCATCGGTTGTATGTTCATCTTTGAATTCTCTTTTATACTTTTTATTCATTTTTTTTTTTTAATTTTAGTTTTCATATGAACAGAGTGTACGTTGTAGTTGACGAAGAGGGGTTGTGCAAGGTGATAAGTGCAATTCTCGACCAATCGTACGGTAGAAATAGGTCGCTTATAGCCCCACTTTTTTCGTTTGCTTACAATTTTTTTTATTTTTTTTTTTGGTTGTCTAATTATGAGTATCTCTGCTACACACACTAGATTTGTAAATTACTCATTAATTTAATCGCACCAAACAGAAATTACCTGCGATGAAAATTTTTCTATTTTTTTTTTTCTTTTGGATTTTAAAGTGCCCCCTCTCTTGTTAATTCTGAATTTCCTTTTATCCTTCTTTCTTTCTTGTTTTATTTAATTAGGTCTATTTTACTTTCTTTTTCAATTCTATCAATTACTTTTATACTCACAGACTTAGATCCCTCGAAGTATTCAAGTTTATAAGTATTTATTCCAAAGTATTTAACTTATCTATACTATTTCTTATCAATCTCACCCCCACTCATATCAAATATATATATACGCACCAACGAATAACATAAACCATGTCAGATCCAAAACCATTGCCATTTATTTACCAATTCATATCCGGTGCTGTTGCCGGTGTGTCTGAAATCCTTGTTATGTACCCATTGGATGTGGTTAAAACCAGACAACAATTAGCTACTAATAGTGACTATAATGGTACTATAAATTGTTTAAGAAAAATTGTTAAAGAAGAAGGTTTTTCTCGTTTATATAAAGGTATTTCCGCCCCAATTTTAATGGAAGCTCCAAAAAGAGCTACTAAATTCGCTGCCAATGATGAATGGGGTAAATTTTACAGAAACTTGTTTGATGTTCCAAAAATGACCCAATCCTTGGCTATTTTAACCGGTGCTACTGCTGGTGCCACTGAAACTTTTGTTGTCGTTCCATTCGAATTGGTTAAGATTAGATTACAGGATAAAACCACTAAATTCAATGGTATGGGTGAAGTTGTCAAAGACATTGTTCAAAAGAATGGTGTTTTGGGATTATACAAAGGTTTAGAATCTACTTTGTGGAGACACATTTGGTGGAATGCTGGTTATTTTGGATGTATTCATCAAGTTAGAAGTTTAATGCCAAAACCAAAAGATTCATCCCAAAAGACTTTAATTGATTTAACTTGTGGTACTATTGGTGGTACATTTGGTACCATGTTGAACACTCCATTTGATGTTGTCAAATCAAGAATCCAAGCTGGTTCTACTCAATACAAATGGACTTATCCATCCATATTGAAGGTTGCTAGAGAAGAAGGTTTTGGAGCATTGTATAAAGGTTTTATTCCAAAGGTCTTGAGATTAGGTCCAGGTGGTGGTATTTTGTTGGTTGTTTTCACTACTTGTATGGATTTCTTTAGAACTCTCCAAGATAAAAAATAGACTTACTCAATATATACATATATACAGACAGGCATATCTGTACATACTTACGAATACATGTATTTATTATACACCTGATATTATTCTACAATTTTAATTATTCTCGTAATACTAATAGTAATATTAATTTTTTTTAAAAACGAAAAAATTCACCTGAAAGACATCTTGGTAATACAATAACATTCATTTGTCCCTCTTGAACTGTCCCTCTTTTGTCCCACTTTTTTTTTGCGTCCCATTATTTCTCAACTTTGCATCCAAACTGAAAAAGTTTGAAGTCAAAAGAGAATGCCAGAGAGAAAAAGCAGATGCATATGATAATTTTTATCACAGCTAACTGACTGGAATATCGCGACCGACTGGTACGCGACCCGCGGAATCAATCCCGCGTGAAACACACGGATTTTTCCCACCTTTTAAATGTTCCATACTTTGATGAGGTTTCTACTTCTATTTTTATGGTTAGGTTCCTTTGGTCCCTTTTTTTTTCTCTTTCTTTTAAAGAAACTTCAGATTCAAGTCTAGAATTTTCAAAGCTTTACAAAACAAAACTGAATAAACGTAAAGCAACAAAAACTACAGCAAAGAGGAAAACAAAAAAAAAAAAGAAAGAAAGAGAAAATCTGAAAATTATAAATAGTTTGTTAATTACCACCAATGATATACTTTGTAAATTAATTTTGAAATTGTTATTTCTTACCAATTAATTTATATTATTTATTTATTTATTCAATTATTACTGATATTCCTTAGATAAATCATTCAATTGAAAAAAAAAAAGAAGATATTGCCATTCCTTTTCTTTTCCACTTATCTTTGTTTTTTTCTTTATCAGATGTCTGCTGAGTTGTCATAAATGTCTTCATCTTCATCTTCATCTACAAACAAGTACACAGGTCCCAATTTAAATGTGACTTTAACATGTCCTGATTGCAAACTTTTTCCGCCTGATTTAATAGAAAGATTCAGTGAAGGAGATATTATCTGTGGACAATGTGGATTGGTCTTAAGTGATAGAATAGTTGATACTAGATCAGAATGGAGAACTTTTCAAAATGATGATAAGAATAGTGATGATCCATCACGTGTTGGTGAAGCAAGTAATTCATTATATGATACTGAAGATTTAACTACCATGATTTCATATACCGCTAATCCTGGAGGTTCCGGATCCAAGAATAATTTAAATAAAATTCAACAGAAAAGTCTCGTCGATAAAAAGAATTATGCATTACAAGCTGCTTATCAAAGAATATCTGAATTATGTAATGGTTATCAATTACCTAAATCAGTTAGTGATGCTGCTAAACATTTATATAAAGCAGTAAGGGATGATAGATTATTAAAAGGTAAGTCTCAAGATGCAATAATGGCATCAACTATCTTGTTAGGTTGTCGAAGAGCAGAAGTACCTAGAACTTTAGAAGAAATAAGAGCATTGACTAATGTACCTACAAAACAAATAGCTAAAATTACAAGATTAATTAAAAAAATCATTCATTCACATTTAAATAGTGATGATGCTGCTGCTGCAATTGTTGATGAAACAACAAATTTAACTACTCATTCAGCAGAAGATTTAATTCGACGATTTTGTTCTCATTTAGGGTTAAATCCAATCATTACAAATGGTTCTGAATATATTGCTAGAAAATGTAATGAATTAGGGATTTTAGCTGGTAGATCACCAACCACTATTGCCGCTACTTCAATTTATCTTGCAGCTAAAGTTCTTGGTGACACAAAGTTAACTCAACAACAAATTCGAGATAAAACTGGTGTAAGCATAGGTACAATTAAAAATTCATACAAGATTTTATACGAAAAAGCTAGAGAATTGGTCGACCCTTCTTGGGAAGAACATGGAAAAGTAAAATGGGATAATATTCCTAAAAGTTGAAATTCAAAATGATAGAGAACAAATATAAAACAAATGTCTGTGCATTCTTTTTTTTTATCGTGTTTGATAAATACAATTCTGATATAACTATAAACATAAATATAGATCTATTACCAATAGTCTCGCATTGTTAAAACTTTTGTGATAAAACGTTTTGAATAATGTTCAACATATCGTGGTCCGATAATGTCAGTGTGCTTGAATGTTTCAAGGTGTCTTTATACTTGTAAACTGGCGAAGAGCCATTTGACTTCAGTGATGATTCTAAAGATTCATTTTCACGTTTCTCATTGGTAAAGGAATTAATGGCTGATAAGAATTCCAGTGAGTCAAAATCAAAATCAATAACATCAATTTTGTTCAATTTGGCATGTAATTTTGATTCTTCAGTTAAATAAAAGACATCATCAAAATATTCCATACAATGGAACAACGACTGTAAATTAGTACTGGATTTCAAATCAAAAGTACTCAACAAGGATTGGATGGATTCATAGTTAAGTAAAATATTATAAACTAAACCATAATTTATTGATTTAGAACTAGAGAATCCCAACATTGTCATGATTGTTGATGGCTCTTCTCCCGTGTCCTGTTGAACATCATTGAACCTTCCGTGCAATAATAAGTTCAAAACCAATAAACAGTCTTCAACTAAACTTCCCAATTCTTCAAAAGTAACATATTTAGATTTTATCAAGCTTTGCTTCTTGAAAAATTTAATCATACCAAATAAACTCAAATGAAAATCATCCCAAGCATATTGGGATAAATCGATTGTAGGATCATTTTGGAAAACTTGCAAAATATTATACACCAAATTCAACCCCATTGAAATGTTGCCAACATTCAATTTGTAAGTTAAATTAAATCTGAGCAAGTTTTGCACAGCATCCAAAATATAAAACAAAGAAGATTTATATCCTAATTTTCCAGTATTAAGAGATACAAATGGTACCTTTTGATGACATAATTTCCATTTGTATTCATTGATCTGGAAGTTTTGCAATGAATCCAATGGTAAATTGAACAACGTAGCCAAGGAAAGTGTAGTTAAATCCTGCATCAACGAAGACCTGTATTGGTATTCAAAAATATACGACAACAAACATAACCATACTTCAAATAATTCAACATACTCAACTTCATCTTCTGGTCGAGTATCTAATTCGTTATAATAGTCGTATTTTTGTGTAGTAAACACTTTAACAAAACTTGGATTCTCAGAAAGGGTGTAAATATTTAGAAGTGCTGGTAATAACTTTGCCAACTCAAGATGTGAATCATCATCTGCACCTCTAATAGATAACCTTGCAAGCTTGTGTTCGTACATGTCTTGTAACTCCTTCAAGTAAACATCTTCTGTAGCATTGTTTATTAAACTCAACTTGTTGTTTACTTGCAAATTGGTAATAACATCAGTGGTCAAGCAATTGACATAAAGATCAGAGCTCAATCTATTACCACTGAGCCAATTAATAAGTGAACTATTCTGAATCTTATTCAACATCAAGTCAGGACGGAATTTGTAACAATAATTGTATTCCATACAGAAAAATGGTAAAAATTTCAGATTGATTTCTTCATTGAAAAGATTCCAGTCATAAGTTGCATCAAAAATTTGCTTGTATGGATTTTTTAACGAAGTTGATAATGCTGTAATATCCGAATTGGCTTGGATATCCGGGATAAATATTGGAGGAATATTGACCAATACACCAATCAAAAGGTACAAATTAACTAATGTATCAACAGATAATATTACTTTAGGTGCATCGTACACCTCTTCTTCCTTTTCCTTTTTTTTTTCTTTTGCAGTTGGATTGGAAATTTTTATGATTCGTTGCAAAATGTTACTCAAATCAACTTCGTAAAACGAGAAAAGCAAACTCTTTAAGACATTGTACTCATCGGTTGCCGATTTGAAATGACTCAAACCAGAATAAATAGATCTAAGGATTCTATTCAATAAATTAATCGATTCTTTAATGGCTGTTAAACTCAAAAATCGAGCTCCTGGTGAAGAATCTTCAATTCTTTGAAGAGAAATATTTAAAAACCATTTCAACTTGATCAAAAGCTGAACTAATGGCGTCACATTTTCTTTTTCTTTGAAGGACTCAAATAATTTAACACATAAATCATGTTGATCTGAAACCTCGTTTCTTTTCCTAAATTTGTCATTCACATCTATTATATTCTGAAACCAGTCTCGGAAAATCCTAATGGAATTTTCTATCAATTGGGCTCTAAGTTCATCATCCAAGAATTCAAATTCTCTTTCAGTGGTCAAACTTGGTGTAGAATTATTTTTGCTTGTGGCTTGGCTTTGTTTTGGACCATTTAAAGTTGTCAAATCGTCACCATCATCAAACTCTGCTAACACTTGTCTGCTGGAATTATTCAGCAGATTACCATTCAATTCAGTGATATCACCACCGCCATTATCAAGTATAGCTTCAGATGACATTGACTGTTTACCATTAGGCAATTGAGTAGAAATATCAGCAATATCATCCCTCTCGTCATATTGAATGGCATCTTTCAAAACAGTTAAACCGGCGGTAAAGATCTTTCTCAATATTGCCAAGTTTCTCTCAGAAATATCCGATGATAAAACAATAGCTTCAGAGTTTTCTCTCAATACTCCTAATAACAAATCATCATATACTGGGGTAGTGAAGATTGATTTATAAAAAATGTCATCATTTTCAACACTATCATTGAACAATTCTTTGTATAGACTCTTTTGGTAGCTGTGAGACATGATAGTTATTGAATGTTATTTTCTAATACATTGACAGGCAGTTAAATGACAATTAATGGACACGTTATAAGTAAATCTTGATGATTCGAAAATCAATTTTGTCCAACCAATGTTCTTGTTTATTTTTTAATTTTTTAATTTTTCTGTGTTGTCTGTACAAGTAGATCATAAAAATCCTTCTGTCTCTCTCTCTCTCTCTCTCTCTCTCTCTCTCTCTCTCTCTCTCTCTCTCTCTGTTTTTCATTTTATTTTATTTTGTTTTGTTTTGTTCCCACCCCCTAAATCTGCCCAGACAACCGGAGATGTTTTGTGTGAGTGGGTGAGTGGGACGTGCGAGGTTGCCTAATGAAAAATTAGCAGCCCAGATTATCTCTCGCACGTTGTCTCATTGCACACGTCCTCTCTCTATCTCTCTCTCTATGATCCCAACACGACACACGCACCAAATAATAAATTACCTAACAACTCTTTTGCGAAAGCTAAGGATCAAAATTGAAAACAATTTTTTTTTTCCACGGTGCTGTTCTTCTCTCTTTGGGCCAGAGTAATCAAAACTAAACAGAGGAAGTAAAAACAACAAAAAAATATAAAGAGTACACCACAAGAGTATTCAATAATCCCTTTGTATTCTTTTGTTAATTCATTTTTTCCCCCAATTTCTTGTTTGTATTGTTAAGTGGATATCAATACGAGGTTCAATTATTACTGAATGTACTTAGTTTGAATCAACTAGATCTCATATCCATATATCACACTTATTCTCCCTCCCCCCTTTTCATTTTTTATATATCAATCATGTTTACGCGAAAACAACCTCACCATGAAGAATACGAAATGGTAGATCAAAGTGTGCCGCGACACCACACCAATACCCTGAGTGATTCAATTTCCACTCCAGCAGAAGGTCTGGTATCAGATAGCCGGAGTTCATCCGATTCACAAACATCTGACGTCTTTGACGATTTGGAAAACTTGTCTGCTGAATCGGGACAGAAAGTTGAGGATTTTTATGATAGCCCGGTGTTTCAATCAATTTTCAATCGATATACCAATAAAGGATTCAACCCAAAAGCATGCTGGATATTCAGTCTATGTATCATTATATTGTGGCTCGGAACCCTAATATTGTATTCACAAATGAATCCATCAAATCTCATTTCAAGTTTACGATGGAAAACCAGTATTGTTCAATTGAATGGTGAAAATATAACAATCAATGAATATAGCCCCAGCTACAAGAATTTGAGTTTATATGACTGGAGAACTGGGAGATATTATATACCCGAGAAACAAATACGATGGTTGACTCCACATCAAAACCCCAAGATCAAACTGGGAAGTGGGTTTTATGCAGTTAATGAACACGGGAAATTGGTAATTCAACAAGTCAATAGTGATTCCAAGGATGTTCTTATATCAAATAGTCGATTTGCTTATGGTAATGATTTTTTTGAAATTCAAGATTTTATTTTAAATCCAATGAACTCTGCCGAGGAATTAGACAATACCCATATTCTTATTACTGATAGGTTAGAACAATGGAGACACCTGAGCTTTGCATTGTATTGGTTATTCAATCCATTAACTTTCAAGTATACACCTATTCAACCACCAGAAAGTAAAAAAAAATTGGAGACTCAAGAGGATCCGTTTGCTCCAAGAGTTTTACAAAAGTTACATTATGCTGATTTTTCCCCGGATGGGAAATTTGTCTATTTTGCATTCGAGCATGATTTGTATCTCCATGATTTGTCAACCAATGAAGTTCATCAAATCACAAAAGATGGATCACCAAATATATTTAATGGGAAGTCAGATTGGATATATGAAGAAGAAGTTAATGCTCAAGACAGAATGATTTGGTGGTCCCCCGATAGTTCACAGTTCATTTTTGCCAAGATTAATGATACCAATGTGCGTGAGGTAGAATTGGACTATTACGCAAAGGCAAACTCCGAAGTCACTAACCAATACCAGGTGCCAAACGAACCTGAGATGGGTGGTGTGAATCAGTATCCTATAAAGACTTCGTTGAAGTATCCAAAACCAGGCACACCAAATCCTATTATCTCGTTGTACAATTACAACGTGAATACAAAAAAGGTGAAACAATTAAATGATGACGATACCAGACTCGGAGTTGACAAAATCTTGTACGATGCGAAGTGGATTGACAGCAAGAACTTTTTAATGAAACAAACCGATCGAACAAGTTCTATTTTGTCCAAAAAGTTATATCAACCAGAGAAACACGAGGTTCGTGTTATTAATTCAACAAACGTGACTGCAGATTATAATGGCTGGGTTGAAAAAATGAGCCCTATGACTAATTTGGAGGATGGCAAGTATATTGACAACATCGTGGTGGATAATAGAAATGTGTTGGCTGTTTTTGACAATCCAGAACAGTCCACTCCACTGAAGATCTTGATGGAAAACCAAAACTGGGAAGTCATTGGCAAGGCTGTGTATGATAAACAAGAGAAATTTATTTATTTCATGAGTACTATAAAGAGTTCAATGGATTCTCACTTACTAGGAATAGACATGGCCGATAATTACAAGATGTACAATATTACAAACACAACTAGTGATGCATACTATGAGGCTGATTTTTCTATAGATGGCCAATTTCTCAATTTAAAGTATCAAGGTCCTGATGAGCCCTGGCAAAGATTAATAGATATGGGAGATGTTCATGATTACATCAAAGGAGAAGAATTTGACGAGTCCTTGATAGAACAGGAAGTAATATTGAAACAGCCAATTATAAGCGGAAGAACTGATTTGAGAAATACAAATATTCCTACTTCTAGGTTCAAGGAAGTTACAATAGGTAATCCAAAGGATGAAGTTTCATTGAATGTTATGGAAATTTTGCCTCCTAATTTCAAACCTTCAAAATATAAGTATCCATTATTTGTTCATACATATGGTGGGCCAGGTTCTCAGAATATTTACAAGAAATTTGATATTGGATTTTTACAAATCATTAGTGCAAAATTGAACTGTATTGTTTTAGTGATAGATCCACGAGGAACAGGTGGTAAAGGGTGGAAATTCAGGTCTTATGCCAACCAGAAATTAGGATACTGGGAACCAAGAGATCTTACACTAGTGACATCAGAATATATCAGCAAAAACAAAGACATTATTAATAAAGATAGAGTTGCACTTTGGGGTTGGTCATATGGTGGTTTCGTCACATTAAAGACTTTAGAAGTTGACAAAGGAGAGACATTCAAGTACGGTATGGCTGTTTCTCCAGTAACCAATTGGCTATTCTATGACTCGATATATACAGAAAGATACATGAATGAACCATCCATGAATCCTAATTATGAAGCCTTTGGAAAAATCAATGAAATCGAGAATTTCAAATCTGTGCAGAGATTTTTGATGATGCATGGTACTGGAGATGATAATGTACATATTCAAAACCTGATGTGGTTATTGGATAAGTTCAACGCAGGTAATGTTGAGAATTATGATGTTCAATTTTTCCCTGATAGCGATCACGGTATCACATATGATAATGCTGGAATTATAGTATTTGACAAATTGTACAACTGGCTAGATGATGCTTTCAAGGGACGATTTGATAATCTTTTATAGTTTCTATATAAGAAATGGTACCATAAGTAATGAATATAATGTAAATTTTTTTTTGCATCTATCAGTTTTGTGCGACATTGGTTTTTTTTGTCGTCCTCATCGCACAAACAATTGCACCAAAGTAAGAAAAGAAAGAAAAAAAAAAAGTTCTACTTCAAAAAAAAAAAAAAAAATTTCATTAGAAGCCCAAGCTCATCTAACTAGGACCTTCACACAACCCATCAACCATGGCTAAGACATCAAAACAAACAAAGAAGTTTCAAAGTAAACACTTGAAGCATACTATAGAACACCGTAAGAAGGTACAGGAACACAACAAGAAAATTGCTTCTAGAAAGAAGAACAAAAGTGGTGAAAGCAACCCTCCAAAGCGTGCTGATGGTAAAGCTAAGGAAGTTTTCGAAGATATGTCAGTAGATGACTTTTTTGCTGGAGGATTTGAAGTTCCAAAAGAAAAGAAGAAGAATAAAAAAGTAGAAGAAAAGAAAGAAGAAGAAGAAGAAGATGACGACGAATCATCATCTGAAGAAGAAGATGAAGAAGCCATGAAGGAAAACTTGAAAAACTTGGAAAAAGAAGATCCTGAATTCTACAAATATTTGAAAGAAAACGATAATGCATTGTTAGACTTCGAAGGAGTTAACCCATTAGATGCTATGGAAGATGATGACGATGAAGAAGATGATAATGAAGATGAAGAAAAGGAAGTTCCATCTGATGTTGAATCTGATAATGAAGAAGAATCTAACAGATCATCCAAGACAAAGGAATCCAAAGTTGAAATTACTTTTCAATTGGTTAAGAAATGGAGTGAACAATTGAATAAGCCAAGTCCAAAGATCATCAGAAATGTTGTCATTGCGTTCAAAGCAGCTGTTAATATTCATAATTCAGATTCTGAAGATTATAAATTCTCAATAACTGATCCAAAGGCATTTTCCGATTTGATGTTGTTGGTTTTGAAAAAAGTTCCAATTTCTATTCAAAAACTAGTTAAATATAAAACTAACCCTCAAGGAGTTAGAACTGTTCCACAAAAGAATCAATATGCTACTCAAATAGCTTCAATTTTGAAATCTCATGCTGGTTCATATATCACTTTGTTGAATGATATCACTAATACTGAAACTGCTGCTTTGGTTTTAGCTTCAATTTATGAAGTTTTCCCATTTTATTTATCACACAGAAGATTATTGAAACAAATTTTATCTGCTATTGTCAATGTTTGGGCAAGTACTCCAGAAGTTGAAACTCAAATTGCAACCTTTGCTTTCTTGAATAATGTTGCTAGAGAATTTCCAAAATCTGTTTTGGAAACTATCTTGAAATTGACTTATTCCTCCTTTTTACAAAACTGTAGAAAGACAAATGTTCACAGTATGTCTCAAATCAACTTTTGTAAGAATTCCGCTGCTGAATTGTTTGGTATTGATGAAAATTTAAGTTATCAAGTTGGGTTTGAATATGTTAGACAATTGGCTATTCATTTAAGAAACAGTATCAATGCTACATCAAATGCTAAAGAAGGTTACAAGACCATCTATAACTGGCAATATTGTCATTCTTTAGATTTCTGGTCAAGAGTTTTATCTCAACATTGTAACCCAGAAAAAGAATTAAAAAATCATAAATCTAAAGAATCTCCATTAAGACAATTGATTTATCCATTAGTTCAAGTTACTTTAGGTGCTATTAGATTAATTCCTACTGCTCAATTTTTCCCATTAAGATTTTATTTGATTAGATCTTTAATGAGATTATCTCAATCTACTGGTGTTTTTATCCCATTATTCCCATTACTTTCTGAAATTTTAACTTCAACTGCCATTACTAAAGCTCCAAAAGCTTCTAATTTACAAGCTGTTGATTTTGATCATAATATTAAAGTAAATCAAGCTTATTTGGGTACTAGAGTTTTCCAAGATGGTTTATGTGAACAATTTATAGAATTATCTGGTGAATTCTTTGGTTTATATGCTAAAAGTATTGCTTTTCCTGAATTAGTTACACCAGCTGTTTTATCATTAAGAAGATTTATTAAAAAATCAAAGAATGTTAAATTTAACAAACAATTACAACAATTGGTTGAAAAATTAAATGCTAATGCTACTTTTATTTCAGGTAAGAGATCTAATGTTGAATATGGTCCTTCTAACAAAACTGAAGTTCAACTTTTCTTGAATGATTTTGAATGGGAAAAGACTCCATTAGGTCAATACATTGTTGTTCAAAGAAAATTGAAGGAAGAAAGATTAAGAATCTTGAAAGAAGCTCAAGAAGCTGAAGAAAAAGCTGCTGCTGAACAAAAGAAAAGAGAAGAAGAAGGTGAAGAAGATGAAAGCGAAGAAGATGTTGAAATGAGCGATGATGAATAAAAACAAGAAGATTCTGAATAGATATAAAGATGTTAAATACATTTGTAAAATAAATAGTACACATAAATAATAAGTGTTTTTTTTTTTTTCAACTTTTTTCTTTTGTTCAAAAGGTAATTAAAACAAACCAAAAAAAATTAATTTAAATCAAACCTATGGGTCTATAGGTATAAAATTACCAACGATACAACTTGGGATATTATATCTATCTCTTCTGATAGTAAAACTAAAACAGCAACTCTTTCTTTTTATACCGTCTCTTGTTCTTAAATTACAACTTGTCAAAACAGCCTTTTGACCTTTATCAAAAGCAATAGCTCCATATTTTTCCCAAAAATTGACAGCACTTTCTTCACTCATTAATTCATAAATTGCAAGTTTTCCATCTTTGAGATCATCAGTAGTTACGCCAACCAATGAAGCAAATTCTTTATTACCACGATAAATCTCTCCGGTACGTCTCCACAAACAAGCAGGAATAGCCATAGATGTGAAAACACGATCATAATCCAACAACATTCTTTCAAAACTTTCTTCAACTAAAACCAAATCAACATCTTTCAATGTACGAGCAATGGCTCGGAAGGCAGGACGGAAAATAGATAAAGGTTTCAAGATTCTTTGTCTGCTAGAAATATTCATATAATTATCCATATACCTTTGTAATCTTGCATACCCTTTGGCATAATTGTATGGTTGCAACAATCCAGCTTCTAATTTTGCTTTGATGACTTGTTTTAATCTTTCTTCAGGGGAAATTTCAGTAGTAGGATCAGCAGCAGTAAGGAAAAATTTATCTCTAGCAGAATCAGAAATCATTGGCTGTTGTTGTTGATCCGACTGTTGAGTTTGATTGTTATTCTTTTCAGTTCCAGGTTCGGCTTTCAATAGTGGGGCTTGTTGATCTGGAATTTGTTGAACCTGATCTGATTCATTTGGAAAAGTTGACGGGAAAATATTCAGATTTGGAGAAAATGACAACACTGCATTTAAATTAGTAACACTATTCCCACCAGAAATACCAAATCCATTATTATTATTATTATTATTATTATTGTTGTTGTTGTTGGAAGTGTTGGTATTAGTGATACCAGCAGTATTATTAGTATTACTATTAGATACTCCAAAACTTAGAATTCCATTAGGATCATCATTAAGTGCCCCATTTACCAATTCCGGGTCATCAATCATTGATAAAAAATCATTTAACGAACTAAATTCACTTCCAGCATGTTCTGAATAAAAAAAAGGTTGTTGATTATATGGTAATGTTTGTGATAGTACCGAGTTTTTCAATATCTTTGGATGACGTTGATTATTATTTGGTGGTATTTGTGAATGTAATTGTTGTTGTGGCTGTTGCTGCAGCTGTTGTGGGGTAGGAGACACTTGAGCACTAGCTTGTAAAGGTGGTAACGGTAATTGCAGATGACTTGTTGCTGCAACACCCGGAGTTTGAGAAATTGGAACAGTTGACACAGGAACTGATACAGGTACTTGATTAGGAACTGGATTAGATGCTGGAGTTGGAGTTGGTGCACCACCCTCACTTTGAGTCTTTCGTAAAGCAGCAGCTTTTTTACGTTGTCTTGGATTTGATGGTTCGTCGTAACATAAATGTCCAATACCACGTTTAATACATCTCTGACATGGTCTTGATTCATCACAAATCATATGAGATCGACGACAATAAACACACGCTATTTCCAATTTTTTCTTCCTTTTTTTAACTGGTTTATCCTTCTTCTCAACTTGATTTTCGGATCCTAATGCTTGTGTTGGTTCCACAACAGGTTGTGACTCCATATTTGATGAAGTAGTAATACTTGGTGAACTCATT
This sequence comes from Candida tropicalis MYA-3404, assembly GCF_000006335.3. Taxonomy (NCBI): domain Eukaryota; kingdom Fungi; phylum Ascomycota; class Pichiomycetes; order Serinales; family Debaryomycetaceae; genus Candida; species Candida tropicalis. The sequence goes on along the minus strand of NW_003020038.1, from coordinate 1,268,755 downwards.
AATGGATATTGTTGAATATAGGAAAATAGTTTTCCTTGACTATCACCTTTCAACCAAAATTTTTTGTCTTCAAGGTTTCTTAACTTGGTTTAATTTAAAGATTTTTCTTCTCTCGGAAGTACTGAAAGCAGAATTAGTAAAAAAAAAAAAAAAAGAACGAGAGCAAAAAAAAAAAAAGGAAAAGAAAAAAAAAAAAACGAACGGTAAACACATGAAAGTCACGTGAAAACTCCGGGAAGTGGGGTAGATTGCGAAACTAGAAAAGAACAAAAGAAAAACAAAGAAAAACCTTATCTGAAATATATAAACAAAACAAAGACCAAAAACACACACACACACACCTCAGTTCAGCGTAGAAAGATCAATTGTAGATTCATCAATATGATCCAGTTCCACTATACTAGTAGCGGATGATTCGATAGTACTTTTGTCGTCATGATTGTTATCGCTTCCCGAATCAATGCTAGTACTCAATTCTTGATTATTAAATGGAGTGGAATTCGTGAAGCGACTCAAAATCTGCAGCGGTTTGGAGACAAGATACGGTCTTTGAGGGGAATTATTAGGAGCAGCGCCGACAGAAGTAGATGAGTTGTTGTTGGAAAGACCAGAACTGCCTTCGATTGGTTGGCTATTGGCAGTATAAAATGTCATATCTGAAGCGTCAGAGGACATACTTTGTGGTATATTATCCCTATTAATGAAACTAGTTTCTTCTTGATAGTAATTACTCCGACCTGGTTCTGAAATTGAATGTGTATCTTCATGAACTCCACTATTTTGGTCACTGGTACCTCTTGTGTTGAGGGACATTGTGTAATGATCACTATCGATACTTTCCACTTGCGATGGAGTTAATCCAAAAAACGGACTTGAAGGGCCGATATCCAAATCGGCAGTACTTCCATAATCCACAGTATCTTCTTGACCAGCAAGCAAGAGAGCTGTTGAATGGCGACTATTATGAAGCATATAATTACACAACGGACAACTTCTTTTAAAGTTAATTAACCAATTGGACAAACACTTTTCGTGGAAGAAATGCTTACAATCCAACACGAGTACTCTAGATTTCAATGGAACATATTTTTCCAAACAAATCGAACACTTGTATGATGGGAAAAAATCATCTGGAGCTGTAATACTATGCAAATGAGTCTTTGATGTACGCAAATCAATACCCCCAACAATAATCCTGTTTATTGATAATGTTGATCCATTGGGTGAAACTTTTGGAGACTCCATTAACAAAGTGTTCTCGCTATCTTTAGGAACCATGCTACTTTGACCCGTGACCTTTAAATAGTGTTGAAAATGTTTGGCTGAAATCAAATGGTCAATATTGTAAATATAAATAGGCAAACTTCTAACCATTTTTGCATTCCGTTTGTTCACTTGTCTTTTTCTGATTCTCTGACCACAAATTACAATAGCATAGAAAAGGAGAATTAACAATGGTGGAGATAACACCATAGACAAGATAATACTAACCCAACTTCCAATATAAGCTGTAGTGATCTCAAGGTCCACATTGTCTGATTCATATAATTGCAAGTTTTTATAATCTTCGTTTGTAATAAACATAATCGGTACTTGTAATGATCCGTCCTGATTAAAAGTATTTGAAAACATGGTGATCAATCCTCTATAAGGCTCATCATTGGCAATAATGATACTTTTTGGCTCCAAATCAGATTCAATCAAAGTGGTAACTTTATCCACAAATGTACAATCCCCTCGCAAAACAACTAGAACTTTATGGTAATACTCCTTGCGATTAAGGGATTTTAAGTCATCCAAATTACAAGCATTGTAAGGTAAGATCTTGTACTTGCTCTCCAATTTATAGTTCAATATAGGACTGAATGATGCATATCTGCCGATGAATTCATGGGAAGTCAAGTTATGGCTTTCATCTGTGGTGTTGAATCTGAGGACGGCGTCAATAGGGAAAAAGGAGTTGACCACACTGTTTAATGGATAATCTAATTCGGCATCATTGATAGCGGAGTTTTCATTCAACAAATCATATCTATACTTCAACATCAACGGTTCTATGTATTGCTGTTTAAATTCCTTAAATGAATTGCGTGTTAAAAAGATTGCATCGTCCCAGTCAAGATGAGTAGAAGATGATTTCAGGCCAATAAGATAAAAGCACAATAGGATAATCGAGCAAAATACCACCACACTTGGCCTCAAGACGGATCTTGTGGTTTGTGGTTCCCTATGTGGCATGATGGACAGTGGGATTAGTAGACAATATTATCGATTGTATTCAGATGGCTCGGAAAAAGAAAGGAGTGTGATAGTTATGTGTATATAAATAATAGCCAAAAATAAAATAAAAAAAAAGTCACACTAAAGTTTACTTGTTAATGGCGCGAGTAAAAGTGTAGTGCAGACGTGGATTTTTTTTTTTTTTTTTTGAAATGTTTAGTCTAAGCGGTATTGTGATAGAGTAGGTATAATATGCGCCCCGTCGGTACGTCGTTACTGCGAGAACAGTTGGACGGACAAACATGACCCAGGGGATGGAAACAATCAGTACAAAGAAGAAGTCTCTGGGGTTGCCGTGGGGGGGGGGAGGGAGGATGATTTCCTCGTTTACCTCCCTCTTACATATGCAAACTTCAAAATAAAAAGGGGAACTCCTGATATTATAATCAGATTCACAACGGGTTATTATTGGTGTTCAAATCACGTAAATTTAGATTTTTGACTTTGTCGCAAAACTTGTACATTTCTTTTTTTTTATTTGAAGGAATATTTGTCATTACGTCGCTGGTATATCCACACTATCTAACGGTAATACACTCGAGTGTATGACCAACAAAACATTACAAATGCAAGGAAATGCCTCTAGTTACGTATTTCCAAATATTCAACAATGGGCTCATCGGATCAAACACGGACGACTTTAGTGATATAGATTGCTAATTGCAAGGGCACATAAAAATTACCCCAATATTGTTCAAGAGAGCAATAAAGAATTACATGTTTTGTTAGTTACATTGCTCTTAACGTCCAGTTTTGCAACCGAATTGTTGCAAATTGTTTTTAATCATTATTATTCATTGAAATAGTTATATAATACATCTGTGTTATGTCTATTCTAGATTTATTTAGAGACAGTTTCAAAGAAAGCTTTACCTTGGGCGAAAGCAATTTCTTTTTCAATTTGAGTTGGTTGTCTGGAACCATCAGCGCCAGCAAAAGTACCAGCACCATAAGCTGAAGCACCGTGGATTTCTTCCAAGTTGGATTGTAAAGCGAAAGCTTTAGCGTAACCCAATGGAACGAAAATAATACCATGGTGAACAAGGACACTCAAAGAGTTGACAACAGTGGTTTCTTGACCACCACCTTGGGTACCGGTAGAAACGAAAACACCAGCGTATTTACCGTGTAAAGCACCTTGAGCCCACAAACCACCAGTGGTGTCCCAGAAAGCTTTGAATTGAGCTGGGAAGTTACCGAATCTAGTTGGGATACCAAACAAGAAAGCATCGTATTGAGTTAAAGTTTCAGCAGAAGCAATTGGGTAGTCTGGTTTAGCTGGAGCGTGCATCTTAGTCAAAACTTCTTCTGATAAAGTTTCTGGGACTTGGTAGATGTCAGCTTGACCACCGGCAGCTTCAATACCTTTCTTTTCTTCTTCAGCTAATTGAGCGACGTGGTGGTATAAGGAGTAGATGATAATTGCAACTTTTGGAGCCATTGTGTGTTAATTGATTAAAGTGAATAAAGAGAAAAAAAGTACTATACAATTTCAATTGATTTATCTCAAAGGGAATTGGCGTGATTTAAATACATTGAATTCTTCAATGCTTTGCCCTTTGTTTTTTGAAGATGCAGACCTAAAAAAATTTTGAACTACAAAAATAAATGAAAAAACCATATAAGCCACAAAAGCGCTGAATGAAAAAAAGAAGAAGAAGAAAAAAAACGATGGCCACACAAGAATATCGCAATCTCGACACCGGAGAGCCGATACGCTGATTAAACAGTCGTATCGATAAATAAATCAGTTTATAACTACGATTCATTACCCTACCCAAAAATAAGAAAAGCTTAAATGAAATATCGTGGAGGTTTTTTTTCTCGCCGTTTGTGAATCTTGTGGCGACAACGGTTCAAAGTCATGGTAAAAAATCCATCTCCATTCGGATCGTTATCAAGATCTTGCGACTCATTACGTATTTCGGAATTTATGGTTAGTAAGCATGGCCCCAGCTCTTAGTAATGGAAATGCAAAAAAAGAATAATAAACAGAATTATTTTACACTAAAAAAATAAGCAACAAAACCAATCAAACTTGAAATCCGGAATAAACAAAACCGACCGGAAATACCTTCATGGCTCGTCTACGCGTAACTGTGTAATACAAAAGAAACTAAATTGACAAAGAACCTGCTTGGGTTAGAAGAGTTGCCGTGCCTAAAGCAGACAAAACTGATTGTTAATTGTGGACAGAATATTATGTGAATTTCTCTTTTCTCCGGTTATTAAACGCGTCAACTGGTTGAAAGATATAGCTCTTTAGCCCACGTTCTGTTTTTGCTTTTCCTTCTGGCAGGTATCGTACAAATAGGACATTTTGGCCACTGGCCTTGTTAGCCCTAACCATTGGTGAACCTAACCAAAGATACAACCTAGTGCCCTTCAAATACCGTGTCTCAACGACATTGACCGCAGCTATGAAATAGATTGAACGTACAGAAAGCTGAATGTTAGAAACTAAAAAAAAATGAACAAGCTAGAGTTCATGCATTGCGTTTAAATTAATAATATTACTAAGTGAATTGTAATCAATCAGTGAGGAATTTCGACTAATTCCGGACGTCCTGGCAATAATAGCACAGAAAAGGGAAAAGAAAAAGAAAAAATAGAAAATGGAAAAACTGACAATTTGATGCGAAACTTTTTTTTTTCAACAACAGATTTCCAGGTATTTCTATTCGGTTCTTTTTTTTTTTTATCACGGTACGCCCATAAAATATTACATCAATGGGCTTACATTGTGTTTTGGGAGCTTGATTTGTAAGATTACGCTACTTTGATTAGAATTTCTTGCATTATATTTAGGGTATTTCCACTGCTACATCATTAGCAACGTCTCATCTCCGCCAATTACTCAATTCCAGATATTCCAGTTGTGCAAAAAAAAAAAAAAGAATTGAAAAATTCTAACCTTAATGGTATATCGCAACTACTAATAACCTTCAAATATTACTGTAATTCATTTGTAAGCATTGACTTGAAGCTTATTTGCAATGCATGAAGTTCTATTAATATCTAAACTTTACAATGTAATTTTTTGTTTGCCAATGTTTCTTCTGTATGGAGTTTTTTTTTTCTATTTTTTTGTATATCCAGACATGTTCCTAATTTTGTGTCGAACTTGCTTCCACCACTCCCAAAATATATACATTGTAAATTCCCACTAATTCCATTTTCTAATTTTTAATTTTTTTTTTTTGTTCTTTCCAACCCCCTTTCTTTTTAATTTTGAATTTGATTATAGAATTTTGTTTTCATTCAATCTTCCATTTATTACATTCATATCTCACCAATTAACATAATATCACAATGAAGATTGCCATTATTGAATATTCCACCTACGGCCACATCACTCAATTGTCTAGAGCCGTTCAAAAGGGTACCGCCGAAGCTGGTTACAAGGCTGACTTGTTCCAAGTCCCAGAAACTTTACCACAAGAAGTCTTGGACAAAATGCATGCTGCTCCAAAACCAACCGATATCCCAGTTGCCACTTTAGATACTTTAACTCAATATGATGCCTTTATTTTCGGTATCCCAACCAGATTTGGTACTGCCCCAGCTCAATTCTTTGAATTCTTTGCTGCCACTGGTGGTTTATGGGCTTCTGGTGCTTTACACGGTAAACCAGCCGGTGTTTTCGTTTCTACTGGTACTCAAGGTGGTGGTCAAGAAACCACTGTTAGAAACACTTTGAACTTTTTAGCTCACCACGGTATGCCATATATTCCATTCGGTTACGCCAATGCTTTTGAATTACAAGCCAACTTGGATGAAATCCACGGTGGTTCTCCATACGGTGCTGGTACTTTTGCTGGTGCTGACGGTTCTAGACAACCAAGTAAATTGGAATTGTCTGTTGCTGAAAAAACAAGGTGAAGCTTTTGCTAAAGCTGCTGCTAAATTGATTGGTAAGAAAGCCACTTCCTCTTCTAAACCTGCTGCTGCTGCTACTACTGGTGCTTCCACCACTGCTGCTGCCAAAACCACCGAATCCAAACCAGCTGCCGCTGCTGAATCTGCCTCAAAACCTGCTGAAAAGAAGGAAGCTGCTGCAGCATCTCCAAGAGCCCAACAATCCACCAAGGCTCCAGAATCTTCTGACAAGAGTTCTTGTTCCAAATGTATTATAATGTAAAAGAAATAAATCACAAATATACAATTAAATTAATAGTTACAGAATAACCTCGAAGAATCAACCATATTCTACAAACTGAAAAGAAAGGTGTTAGTTATGTATTGACTATTTTTCTTTCATACACATAGAAATTTTTATGCTTTAATAGTAATTAATAGATGACATAGTAAAAGAAATTAATTAGTAGTTAGTAATGCTAGTTTATTTTGCAACAACTAGGACATGAAAATTAATACATACAAAAAAAAAAGGTTTGTAATAAAGGAAGGAGACACCCAAATCTAATCTATCTTAAAATCCCACTTTCATATCATTCCAATATCACATTCGTGCTATGTAAATCCCTCTCCAAGAACGACTCATCGTCCTCCCCATCCTGGACACTCCAAATTGTCTTCAGTCCCAAACTAATACGGAATCAGTAAGATCGCCAATTACTCCATTTTTGTACATAAAACTTCAAACACGGTTCAAGAGTCTAGCATGCCCGACATGAACATTGGTAACAAACCACTAATTAGGAAGTCCTTAGATCTGAAACTGGAATGAACTTTAAATGTAAACAAGAAAACTCAACTGGAATAACTCCAACGAGTAATTTTAATCCCTCGCAACCACTCTTCCCTCCAGTCTTCTATGAAATAGAAAAACAAGAGATAATTAGTTAGGAAAAGACCATGATTTTCTGAATAACATCCTAAATCTGACATTAGTCCTTACAGTGATCCCATATTCACACCAAAAACCAAAGATACAGCTATATTTCTTTTAGTTAGATCTCTAGGTTTCTCACTGCAGGATAAGAAATTGTGCAATGAAAAGGAATACCTGATTTCGGCAATGCCAGAAACACTCTAGTGAGAATTAGCAAAGACAACCAACTTTTTATCTGACTCCATAAATGGAGACAAGAAAGGAGAATTTACCCAAAAAAGTTTCTGATTGAATCCTGGAACGGCCACCACAATCCGAAGAACATGGCACCCCAAGAAAATCAAAACAAAAACAGTAGGTAAATCAAACTCCCCAGTATAGATCATCCCAAAGTGCATACTCCCACGCAAAATGAGTGAAACCAAAAAAAAACCAGGCTTGGTCTCCTATCATCATCTCTTAATACCTGTTATTTGTTTGATAATTATTTTTGATTTAAAATTTCCCTTCAAAAACAAAAAAGAAAAAATCCACTAAACAAAAAAAAAGTATGGGAAATTTTGCTGAATACCCCGGGCTAAAGAATAATAACTTTATGAGAAAGAAGGGTCTTCCAAGTGTTGCTAGCTAACTTCGTATTGATCTTAGGATGAGCCCATCTGCCGGAATGACATGATTATTGCATAGAGTACTCGAAAACTAGAAAGCAGAGTCCTTGTGTAAAGCAAATAATCAACATTCTTCGATATGACCCAGCAAATTAAATCGTCGAAATCCTGGTAAAGTTTTTTACGTGGTTTTCACGAAGGTTAGTGCAAATAGAAGATTTTGTTGCCTTTCAAACCTGAAAAATATTCAGCATACAATGTAAATAAAACATCGTTTTTATTAGTGTAAGGATGTCACGATCATTGGTGTACAAATGAATGATCTCAAACTATCAGAAGGGCCAACTAAGGTAAATGGATTCAAATGGCTCACAATGTCATGAGGACTGAGTTATTCATTATATTTTAGACGTGCCATGTAGGATGGAAACTTCGTCAGTCTTTAGTTGTTCTGTTGACGGATAACTGAATGGATAAACATATCTCTGAAAATAGTGGGAAATTAAGCATATCTTCACCATGAATGATTAAGGTACCGATTAGATGAATGGATGTCTGACTTAACAGGAAAAAGAACAAGTATGTAAAAAAAAAAAAAGAAGTAAAGTAAACTTGTGAAAGACGAAGCGAAAGGTCAATCCCCCCTCCCTTTGTGAATTTAGTACCACGACATTTAGGTGCACGACATTAAAATTTGAGAAAAAATAGATTCAAAGAAGCAATGTAACAATGAATATTCAGCTGCTATATATTCACCAATCACACCATTGATACTTAAAATTAAACGTGTTGGCAAAGTAGCAACTAATAAGGTATATTTATCACTAGCATGATGGTGCTAATTAACTGTATGTTGCATTTGCTTTCTCACTCTTTAATTTGCGACATTTTTCATTGCATTTTTAAACGATCTTTGATGTTTACATTTTCTGAAACAAAAGAAAAAAAGAAGTCCTGAAACCAAATCTCCAACTATTGATGTTGCTTCGTTTTACAACCAAAATTAGGTTTCAAATAAAATAATATTCCAGACAACACTTTTGACAGATTGATATTGTATAGATAACTGAACACCTGAAATGTCATCTCAACGACCCAAACTAGAAGCTAGAAAACATAGCAGTCAACATGAATCTATATCGTCGTCGCGTCTGAATTATATTCCACCTCCTCCAAGACTACGTAGCTACACCGATCCCACACTACAGTCACTATATAATGATGACACTGGTTCAACTCGTTTAATTCATACAGCTCCTGAGAGCACAAATGAGAATGACGATCAAATATCTTTTATTGAAGATAGTGAAGATGAGATGGCAGTTCTATTGAGTTCCGCGTCTACCAGTTTACCGAAATTAAGTTCCATGATGTTTAATAATAATTTTGAAACTTCCATGGATACCAGTGAAATGAATCTTAATTTATATCATTGTAATGAATCATCACAGTTGAATAATGATAATTTTAATGAACAAGATTTTGCCATGCCAGCTGATTTGGTGGATATTCATGATTTCTATCATTCACAGAATATGATTGCTGAGGATACTGATGTGATATTGGTAACTAGTCAGAAGGAAGCAGTCAAAGAAAGGGGAGAAATTGCTCAAGATCAAGAACCACTGGTACTGAAAGTCTCCGTAGAACAAGAAGATTACGATGATGAATTTGAAAGTAATATTTCAGTAGACAATGAAAAAAGTGAATCCATGGATAAATCAAATATGCTACTAACAGTGGGAAACATATTTAGACTCGATCAAGTCATGGGTACCCCAAAAGAAGAAGAAATATTAGAATGTTCTACCCAATGTGATGAAGATGAGTTTAAGGAAGTGAAACAACTGAAGAAAGATGCGACAGTTGAAACTGAGTCTGTTCTAACGCTATCGAAGACTGATAGTAGCGAAAGAAAGATAGAATCCTTTCCAGGTGAAGTTCAAATTATAAAAGTACCGTCACCAGAGGTGAAAGACGTGGATGACGTCGCGGAAGTGAATATAGTAGAAGAGAAGTTGGTGGAATTGGCTGATGAAAAATTGATTGAAAAACTGGAAGAAAATGATGATAGTCCAGTCACATGTACTGAAAATCCAGACACACAGGAGAGTAAGGCCAATCCCAAACTACAGCACAAGGAAGCTACCCAACCCGAACTAGAAAATGATGAAAAGGTAGTTCTAAAGGAGCTGAAATATTTCAATGCAGCAGAAGAAGAAAAGCCTACACTTACTACTAAGGATGTATTGCCGACAACCAAAAGTCCAAAGAAAAGTAAATCTATTGCTAGTCCACTGATGGGGCCATCTTCCTCTTCAATCGAGCTAAAGAATTCAAGGGTCATTGCTCGACCAGAGTCTAAAGTTGTAAATGGCAACAAAGAAAATCATCATGCTACTATATCAGCAACTAAATCCACTAAACTCATCAGGAAAAGAATCGGTTCTAAACCATTATCAGAAATTTGTAACCAACAACCAAGATCAAGGGTTGGATTATCTAAAAGAGTTAGAATTGATTCGTTGCATAACAACATGAAAAAGAGAAAAACTACGTAGTTTATATTCCTAAATAGTTTAATAAGAATTCTACTGTTTGTTACTAGTTTATATTTATTGCAAAAGGAATGTACGAAAGCTCGTAGAGTCAAGACTTCATTGATAATTAAAATCACAACTGAACATAGCATTTCGGTTACTTTCCCGGGCTAGAGAGTACGTCCACACTAGGGCAAATTAAATCCATTACAAAAAGTAAGGACAATGCCAGCATGACCGCTCAATGCAAATTTCCCGGTTAGAATATATTTTAGCTAAAGAAGAAAAGAAGAAGAAATATGAAAAAGAAAATTTTTTTTTTGTTCATTCTTTTTCTAAGAAAATACTCAGAGAAGCGATGATTTGAGGTTTCGGTTAATGCACTACTTTGGTTGGTATGATTTTTCAATTTAGGGTTCATGAACAAAGTGTATAAACGTTATTTTGCATATCAAGTTACAGCTGCAAGGAAAACCCGTTTTAAAGTATGCTCTATTATTAGAGAAAGTATATGATAAGTAGTTGTATTGATATTATATTAGATGGTATATTTTTCAGTATTTTGTCTAAAAATTATACTAAAATGACGACAGTGGAGGCAGATGGTTAGAAGATAAATGATGGAAACAGGTCAACTATCATTATCACTTTGATTAAGAGCATATCAACTCGAATATTAATTAGTAATATGGATAAAATCATTCATCAATATTTCTTTCCAATAATTATAATCTCCTCGGAAGATCCACCAAGTAAGTAGACAAAAAAAAGGTCTCAACTTATAAAGATTGAATTATCCATGGAAAAACAAAAATCCAGTAAGACCAAAATGAAACACGTTAATCATTTCGTACACGTTCAATTCTTCTCCTCAAATTTTGAATGACCTGGTAAAATTATTGACTCTATAGCAATCAATACAATTCAAGAATGACAGAGAAAGTGAATGTTAGAGAAATTACATGAGAATCGAAAGATTCAATAAATTAAGTTGATGCAGAGTCTCTTAAATCAAAAAAAAAAATCTATAGCCTGAAAAACACGCAAATTATGCATAAACCCAGGTGATTTTTTTTTAGGTGTTGAAGTATCCAACCAGAATCCCCCATTTTACTGAGCCTCACCCCCGGGGAAATTAACAATCAGTGTACGATAGTTGTTCCCAAACGAAAAGATAAATTGACCACGAGGAAATTTAGATAACCCGAAACATATAAAAATATTGAGATGTGGACCGGAGAAAGAATTTTTGTGGAGATTCATAAGGTGATGATAATATTAATTCTTCACTAGATTATTTTCAAAAATATTGATTTACGAATTTGTTTGAATTTTTTACTTTTTTTGTTGTTCCAAGGATATATAAATAATGTTTAAAAAATTTCAAACTCAATTGATTCGAAATTTTGAAAATAAATTTTTATTAAATTATAAAACTACATTAAAATCACGAACTTTTCATAATTTTTCAATTCTTAAACAACAAAAAGTTGAGAAATTTATAATTCCTAAAGAAATGCAAGCAATTGAATATTTTGGTAATAAAGATTTAAGATACGTTACTGATAAACCAGTACCAGCAATTGTTCATCCACATGATGTTAAAATTAAAATCTCTCATTGTGGGATCTGTGGATCAGATCTTCATGAATATCTTGATGGACCTATTTTTTTTGAAGGTGAAACCAATCCAATTACTCATAAACATAAAGCAGGTCAATGTTTAGGTCATGAATTATGTGGGGTTATTGTTGAAGTTGGTAATGAAGCTGAAAAGGATTTAAAAGTTGGACAACATGTTGTTATTGAAGCAAATGGTACTTGTAAAGATAGACAATATTTACAACAACTGTCAGAAGAAGAACAAGATATTTGTGGTGCTTGTGCAAGAGGTAAATATAATGCTTGTAAGAAACTTAATTTCTATGGATTAGGTTTCAGTGATGGTGGTATGGCTGAATATATGGTTGTTACTTCAAACAGAGTTATTCCATATGATCCAAAAGTCATTCCTGATGATATTGCTGCATTAATTGAACCATTGGCTGTTTCATGGCATGGTGTTCGTCAATCAAGAATTGAAGAAGAATCAAATCCACAAACTTTGATTATTGGTGGTGGTCCAATTGGATTATGTACCATCTTTGCATTGAAGGGTCATAAAGTTAATGTTAAAGATATTGTATTAAGTGAACCAGCTGCTGCTCGTAGAGAATTGGCAGAATCATTTGGTGTTAGAACATTTAATCCATTTGAATTTAAAGATGCAAAAGAACAAATTCAACAATTGATTAATATGACTACTGGAAAAGCTGGTTTCACTCATGTTTATGATTGTTCTGGTAATAAATTCACATTCAATACTATGGTTAAAACATTGGGTGCTGGTGGTGTTGGTACAAATTTAGCCATTTGGCCAAATGTTCCAGTTGATTTATATCCAATGGATTTGACTTTGAACGAACTTGTTCTCACTGCTAGTATGGGATACACTAAGAAAGATTTTGAATTAGTTGTCCAAGCATTTGAAGAAGGTTTAATTAATCCAAAAGAAGTTGAAAAATTGGTATCCAAAAGAGTTGCCTTAAAAGATGGTATTGAACATGGTATTTTAGATTTAATTAATAACAAAGAGAAATACATCAAGATTTTACTTCACCCATGAGATAGATAGATTTTAGATTATGTAATAATGAGTATGATATAGGCTTAGAGATTAATAATAAGATATAAATCTGTTAATAACTGTCATGATTCGGATGAGTAGGTTATGAGAGAAAACATACTGACCAACGGTTCGATAATGAAGGGAAGGATTTAGAGACAGAGAGATGAAATTTCAAGTTACTGATAAGAAACTGTAAGTCTCTGTATGTATGAGTAAAAATTGGAAAACAAGAACTACGAGCCCTTATCTACATTCTTTATAACTACTTCAAAATAAAGACTTCTCCTCAACTTGATAAAGATGCATTTACATACGAGTGACAGCAAAAGAAAAGAAAAAAGAAACACACCTTCTTGATGGCTTTAATTGATATCATCCTTCCGATTCATCACAGTGGTTCTGGATCAAAATTCGTTTCTCAATTGTAATCCTATGTTAATCAAATCGAATCCAATTATGCAAAGTGGAACTAGACTTCCACTCAATCCCACTCCTCCCTCCCCAAACAAAAAAGTTAGTCACCAGTATATTTATGATCTCAAATAGCAATATAGCTAAGCAATAACCAATAATACATCAAAATCATTTAGGTCGGCAAAAAAGGAGCAGTTCAAAAGACAAATCAGTTAGTAATATTGACTCTCTTCTCAGTTTGCCCTTCAAAGCTTAACCAGCATTTATCGGGTTATTCCCTCCACTTCAAATTCAATTTGACAAAAACAAAAACAAAAACAAATCAGATTTTATGACGTCATAATTCTCTTCGCACGCGAAAAATAAGAATAAAAATAAAATAAAAAAAAAGGATCTCGAGGGTTAGAAAAGAGTTACAAACATCAAGTATTCATCAGAAACAAAAACCTGTTTCTACAAAAATCAATTTAAAACATATACACCCAAAATAAAATAACTCCTATACTACGAATAAAAACACATTTTTGCATTTTTTTCTTTAAATAGTTCAATACATATATTTGTATTTATGTTTGTTTTTTGCTTCTTCTTCTTATCTTACTTCTTTATACTAAAACTTACACATTGTGGAGCTTTCTTTTTATCTTTTGATTTAGACGAACAACGTTTTAGATATTCTTGTTTTTCATCAAATTGTGAGAAAGCAGCAGAACCTTTAGCAGAAGAAGCAGAAGATCTTCGTGATGATTCTTTCTTTTTACCGTCGAATAAGCCCATTATAAATTCGTGAAGTTAGTTAATAATAACAAATGTAAATAAATTAATAATAATAAAAAAATTGAAAACTAAAGTGAAAAATGAAAAATAATAATGATAAAAAAAAACCTGAAATAAAAGTAAACTCTGTGAGTATGGAGGATGATACTAAATGAATAATAACAAAATATAACCTATGACCTGTGCTATCGAAACAAGTTTCTAATAACACATTATAATATACCTAATATAATACAAGAACGGGGAAGGGAAATAAATACAAAATAAAAATAAAGGGGAGAAAAGGTTTCAAATGATTTTTTTTTAATCAAACGTAAACTTTGTAGACAAAGGAATGGACTGGGTAACTTAATGAGGAGACTTTTTTTAAATCTAAAAAATGAATCAATAACCTGATGAATAATATAAGCAAGATATGTTAATACTTTTAATTATATCTGATATGTCAGGTTCGTTTTTTTTTTTATTTCAAAGTCAGTTGTACTCTCAACACACACAAGAAAAAAAAATATATGTGATATAAATGTGTGAAAAATTTAATGTACGTGAGTGAAAGGAATACTAAAACAAACTCAATGATGTTAAAGTTGATGAAAATGGGAACTCCACTTAAATAGTAGGAAATGAATAATTCAATTTCAAACTGAAAAGGAACAGAAGGGGGAAAATAAAAATTTAAAAGTGGATTGATGTGGAAAAAGCAGGTATGAATTTTTTTTTGGGAGAAAAGGGAAAACTATTGGCAAATATAAATAGTTTGTCTTTTTAAAAAAACTAAAAAAGAAAAATTTTCCTCACACAAAATAATCTATGTAGAAAATTTTTTTGTACAGGCTGCTAACTGAAAAAAAAAAGAGAGAGAGAGAGAAACTAAAAAAAAAATTTTCCATTTCAAAGAGGGAGACAGAATTATCACTTTATACTTTTTTTTTTGGAGGGCCTTATTTTAGTTTACAACTAGACATGATTGAGTACGACATGTCTTTCTGTAGTCAACATTAAAAGAAACATAACTAGAGTATGATACGTAACATTTGAAATAATAATAGGAATAACAACCAAAAAAAAGGATTTTCCTCCTCTTACTTTTTTAGCAACTGTGAATTTCCTTTCTTGTTCAATTTTGAAACAGCATAACCTGTAAAAAAAAATGATTGTTTCTCGATTTTTTTTTTGTTTGTTGTTGTTGTTGCGGGTGGTGTGCAGGAGGAGAAGGGGGAGCGGGTGGAGGTGGAGGTGGAGGAGGCAAAATGAAACTTTTTTCGTGGTAGTGTTTCCGGCGCAATTGCTTCCCTCTGTGTCGGGTGACTTTTTTTTTCTATTTGTTTCGTTTTCACTTTTGGGTTTTTATTTTTTTTTTTTGCTTTCAATGCGAATTAACTATGAGGGATTTTTTTTTTACTACTGTTTCTCAAGGTGAAATGTCGTGAATGAATAATGTCGTAGATGATGATTGTAATTTCATACACGAAACTATAGGAGAGAAAGAGAAAAAATTATTTTTGCTGTATACACACTTTTGATTTCTATACACCAATGACAATATTGAATTTTTTTACTTTAAAAAAAAAAAAAATTTTTTCTTCGTAATAAAATATTAAACTAAAACACACACACACGCTTATATCCACACATTCACAGTTTGTTTGACTCATGGAGAAAATGATAAAAATGTCTAATTATTAATCATTACAACAATGCAGATTTCAGGGTGGTATTTTTCTTTTATTTTAGATTAACATTAAGTTACCCTCACCGTACACCACAAACTTTAATCATTAAAGAGAAACCCAAAGCCTTAAATTAATCACCGTCAACATCAGAAAATAAATAAAAAAAAGCCTATACCGGGAAGGCTTAATTATTTTTTTTGGGTGGAATAAGATAAGCAGGAACGTGGAGTGAGTGGGTACATAGGTACATTAACGGAGAATATTGGGACATTCGGATATGTCAGTTGGATAAGCTATTCTTGCTTCTCTTCCATTTGTTTCTTTTTCTTCCACTCTACATTTCTACTTCGAGTAAAGTTTGTAAGTATAGTAGTGGTAACCATCTTCCGATGTCTCTATATTATATCGCATTTCTAAGAAATGATAATAACGTCATCATGGGTGGTAATGTACAACATGGGTTTTCACCCACAAATATTCCATCAAAACACGCGTCATGTGGGAGATTAACTACCCTATGATCGACATTTGCATGTTTTAATTTTATATTGTTTAGCGCGTAAGAATCCAAAAAAATAAAAAAAATAACTCTGAAACAGACGACTTCGTGATCTTGCGTAAGTAAGCGAATTCTTTAACAGATGAGGGGGAGGTGTCCCTTGATTGTATATAACATGTAAAAGACATAACTTTGCTTATTTTGTCAATGTCGAAAGATTGACGCATTTAGTTAATGGAAAATGATTCGAAATTGAGGTGGGATTTAATAGTAAAGAAAAAATCAAACTTGGTGCATATAATCCAAACGCAGGATTTTTATGCAGATAGTGACACGGTTTTGTGACATGCAACTTATTACCTCATTAGTGGAAATTTAAATTTTCATTTTCAGGGGTACGAGAATTAAAGCGAAAGCGAAATAATATTTTTGTTACTGAACTCACAACTCAAGAAAAAAAAATTTGTCCTGGCACACACTCCATATGAAAGAATTTAACTATGTCGTACTATTGTAAATAAGAAATGTCTCTCTGGTTCGTTAATTTAGCCTTACGAAGTGGGTACGTTTTATACATAAGAAAATTTAAACAAACTACGAAATAATTTATCGTTAATACTAGTAAGAATAAAGTAAGAAGGAACACTTTTATGTTTGTTCTAAGCATTTCCCTGTTTGAGATATAATGAAAAGAAAGAATTAGTTAAAAAAAAAGGGCGCAAGTAACGAAGTAAGTTGACTCAGTGTATGACCCTGTCAGCATTGATGTACCTTGACGCACGACATTTATCTTCAGCAGATTACGTCATATTCAATTTTTTGTAGAAAAATACCACCACCTAAAATTAGAGATTATGGTTAGTTGCTTTTTTTTTAGTTAGCCCAGCCTAATTTTCTCCCCATTTATCATTAAGTAAGATATAAATTCTGTAAATAGATTTTTGTTTTTTATTTTCTAATTGTTTATCATTCTATTTTTATTTAGTTTCGAGAAGAAACGACAAAGTGCTAAATTTAGTTTTATTACTCAAACATCTAACCTTCATCAATACCACCATCAATTTTTTGATTAAATGGTAAGGCACACGGCTCGCAAATTCAAGCCATGAGAAAAACGTTTGTATTTGGAGTTGTATCAGAAACGGATCATCACCAACTCGTTAACCGATTTTTTTATTTTTTTTTTTTCATTTTTTCATTTTTGCTAGTTAAATATTGACCCAGCTGCATAAAATCTGCAAATTCATATAAAACTACAAGCATGTAAGAAATAGGTGTCGGAAAAATCAGGTGAATTTATGGAAATCCCAGAGTTGAAACAAACACTCCACTTTATATGCCCCATAAATTTACTCCACCTCCACGGAAGTTGTTTTCTTATTTACTAAACTATCAAATCTCGATTTAATATTAGACTCTGGTGAATCCCCGGGGTCTGATATTAGAATGTATTCAAATTATATGCTTAGAAATAAAGATTCACCACTTAACTAAACCGTCTCCTATCTCCTAGTTATCTTTTTTTTTTTTTACAATTTTGGAACTATTGCTGGTTATGTCCTATATAACAATGGATCAAACAAATCATTGTAAATTGCCAACATTTTTTTTGTTGTTCATTCTTTATTTTAATAGGATGCCGAAACTTGAAATCTTATCTCTTTTAAACAATGGTTTGATAATGAAAATCTTTTATACAGGTAGGCTTTTTTTTGCTGTTTAATCTGCTAAATTTTTGTTTTTTTGGTTTCACCTATTGTATTGTCAACTCGAGGTGTCGTGGCATTCAAGTCTTTTTGGTATGTTGAATCTCGTTAGGACTGGAATGTACCGTGATTACTCGTGTGTTCCTGAATAACAATAAGCATAACCAAGCAAAGAATCACCCAATAAGAAACAAATAAAGATTTACTTTGGAATTGTATATTCGACATTTAGACGAACTATAACCTGTAAAATTAAAAGAAGAATAATTTCAAGGTCCACGTAGTATATAGAGAATTAAACTGAGACACGCGTTTTTGGTTACTTGGTTACCACTTTGCTCCCTAACAGATAATTATTACGTCATAATATGATTACTTGAACCCCTAAAGTTCATTATTCAAAGTTCATGATTTCATAGGGAAAAAAAAAAATCGTACCGAATTTTTATTGCGTTAAAATTTATAACTTTATATAGAAATGTGATAGAATATATTTCGCAGACTTTACATCTCTCTTATGTCAAAATATTTTCAAATTCATCCATATTCTCCAATTCATCTTGTTGATTAACTCTTTTCAATACTTCTTTCTTTGAACTTTCTTGTAAATAGCCATCTATTAACAATTCATCCAATACATAATAAGCTTTATTAAATCCAAATATAATATCCAATTCACATACATTTCCATATAATTTATCCATTTGTTCAACAAATCTATGAATAATTTCCAATCCAATCAATTCATTATCATCTGAATTAACACCAATAACAAAAAATAAACTAGCATATCTTCGATAAATTATCTTCATATCTTTATATTCTAATACATTACACATCTTAGCTCGACGAGATAATATAATCGTACTTAATTCTCGAATGATTTTGGCTTTTTCCTTTTGTGAAATGGTTTGATACCATTTAGATAATCTGTTTTTACCTTGTCTAGATATAAGAAATAAAAATTGAATAGCCATGATGATGGATGTGGATCAGTATAATCTGGATTGTTACTAGCGATTTGGTGTTCACTTCTTTTTTTGTTTTCTCTTTTACTTTTGTTGTTGTTGTTTTTTTTTTTCAGTTCGTTTCCTCAGAAAGAAATTGGTCGTGCGAAAGTGCACAGAAACTAATATACCACTTCAATATGTATATATAGCTCCTTCAAGTGATAGTTCAATAACCTTCCGGTAGTGATGCTGATAAAACAGTTAAACCCAACCATGATACAAATTCGGCACATTTGTATTAAAAAGTTGACAGCTCAAAACTTAGTATTGAACAAATAGACACGTATGATATTTTCATTTGACGGCCAATGTCACTTACACCAGCAATACATAAAGATGAAATTGGAATTCTTTAAATATTTCGGTACTCTGCTCTGTAGAGATCTCATACAAAACCATCCCTCTCTTTCCATCGTCAAATTGATAAGGAATATAACCTAATTGTTCTTTGTAACCCTAAAGACGAATTAATCTTAAAGTCTGTCATAGTTTCATCATAAAAATATTCCAATTTCTATTATTAATTGACATGAAGTTTTATCTTATTGTTTATGTATTCTTCTGAACTAAAAGCCCACTTTCTATTGACGTATCTTATTGTTCGTTTTGATTCTTCCTTCCACCATAACTGTCAAAAATCATTCAAATTAGAGTTTCTATTTTACGATCTTCGTTTGATTAAGTTGATGACGTTTAATCTAATATTGATGCGATTAATCCCATCAACGAAAAAAAAAAACCACTTCATTGTTCAAAGATATTCTACAAAAGAAATATCATCTACTCCTTTTGTTTCACTCCATTGTCCTCCACCATTTAGCTTATGCAGTAAGAAACAAGGTATCTATAAATAAACCAGATGGTGCACGTGACTATGATGAAAATTTCTCGCAATAACTGTTCGTAAATATTTCATGAGTGTGTGAGCAACTCAACAATTGCTTTTAGCTCATAATCATTATGTAGGCACGTGGTTGTGTAGATTGTTAATGATAAATAAGAAATACAATCATCTTGACTTATCTTGTGCTGGTTCTAGACTTATAAGACGTACAGTTAAAACCACAAATATTCACGCGTAAATTTCAGAATGAAAATTTTTTTGCCTCACTCACTAAGTTAACTCCAAGAGCTTACGTTGCTTCATTTTTTTTTTTTTCCTTTCTTTCTTTCCCGTTACTAAATTCTAACACGAACAAACCTTAATTACGAAATTTATACACACCACATACAACAAGAACAGGAAGAAGAAGAACAAGAAGGAAAAAAAAAATAACCCACTCAGTTTCATTTTCAATCTTCATCATTAACACCTACACATCGTCATAACTAACAGTATCTCTATGTTTCAGAGACTCATTTATAGACTACGATTATTTCGTCGTCGAAACAAATATACTTTTGTTAATTCAATACTATTACTGATTGTTATTCTTTATTTATTTTTTATTTATTTAGATGAGCATGTACCACAGGATAATTCAACGGTAATTAATGAAAAGGGAACTTATCATCATTCAATTTGGGAGAATATTTCATTATGGTTCTCAAAAACAAAGCCATTCCAAGATGGTAATATTAATAACAACAAAGATGATGATGATGATGGATTGATTGATCATAATGATATTGATGATTTATCCGCCTCATCAGACCAAGATCATCATTTGGATACTGATCTGAAAAATTTTAATGAAGAGGACAAACAACAGAAGGAGAAGGAAAATATACGAGCTAAAGCTCAAGAAGCTGAAAGATTACAACGAATAGAACAATATTCCAAATTAATCCAATCACAAGAAGAGAAATATCATAGATTGCATCCATATGAAGCAGGAAGATTAAACTCAGGTTATGAATTTTTTGATAGCATTTTTAAGATTTTCCATGAAGGTAATCCACAAGTTGTTGATTTGAATTCTTATATATCAAAAGACAGAATTTATCACGCAAGATATGATACAACCATCAAGGATAAAACAGTTTTCAGTGAGAAGTACTTATCCAGTTTCTTGCAATTGAATCAAGCACAAATATCTGCCATGAAGAAATCACATCAATACGTTGTTGATAATTTACCTGAAAAGGCACCTGAAAAATTGTATAAGAAGAACGGGATTGTGTTTGTTGCGGGTGGGAATTTCAATTGGTTGACATTATTATCAATTCGATCATTAAGAGCAGTTGGCTGTCATTTACCTATTGAAGTTTTTATTCCAAAAATTGAAGAATATGAACCAGATTTCTGTGGCAGAATGTTACCTGAATTAGATGCAAGATGTATTTATATGAAACATAGATTATTTGACCCTGCGGATGATGATAATGCCCAAGATGACAAATATGCCAAGAAATTCGAATTTAAAGGGTATCAATATAAGGCGATGGCCATTTTACTTTCGAGTTTTGAAAATGTCTTGTTGTTGGATAGTGATAATATCCCTGCACATAACCCAGAAAGCTTGTTTGAAAGTGACCCATTCAAATCATATGGTTTAGTAGTCTGGCCAGATTATTGGAAACGTGCCACATCTCCTTATTATTATGATATTGCTGGACTTAAAATAAGTGAGACTGAGTTTGGAAGCATATATGATGAAGTTGAAGGAACTTATTCTATTAAAGCAACAAGTGATCCTATCGATTTAGATGAGGTTCCATTACATCAAAGGTTAGGAAGTATACCGGATCCAACCAGTGAGTCAGGACAATTGTTAATCTCCAAGAAGACACATCTTAAACCTTTGTTATTAGCGTTATATTATAATTTGTATGGACCAAGTCATTATTATCCATTGTTTTCACAAGGTTCAGATGGTGAGGGTGATAAAGAAACCTTTTTAGCTGCCACAGTTACTTTAGGTAAGAAGTATTATCAAGTTTCCAAATTCCTTGTATCATTAGGTCATTTCAAGACTGAAGGTGGGGAATTTGAAGGTTGTGGTATGGGACAACATGATCCTGTTGATGATTTAGAGTATATTAAACTTAAAAGGAATTATGCAAAAATTCCTGAAGATGATCCTAATGCAAGACATATTTTTGAACTTCAAAATCCAATTGTTGTCAATGGTCCAAAGATTTTATTTGTTCATGCAAATTTCCCTAAATTAAATCCTTGGAAATTAAAACAAGATAAAGAAATTTTCAGTAAATCAGGTGAAAGACTAAGGTTATATGGACCTGGGATGATTAAAAGAATAGGATATGATTTTGAATGGTTTCAATGGGAAGGTATGAAATTATTATTATGTGTATATGATGTTAAATTGGAAGCTTTCAAAGATATAGATAGAATGGAATTGTGTGATGAAATTTTAGCACAATTGAAATTTTTAGAAAAATCTAAATAGAGTAGTAAGTGTTATATTATTATTATTATATATATATTATTATCTATAAAATTTCCGGAGATGATGCAATAACTTTTAAGAAATGACTTGTACAACTTAAATCAGTCCATGTGAAATCATTATCTGGATCACAGGTACATTTACTATCCACATATAATGTTGTATCTTGAGGACATTGTAAATATGGAGCATGATAATAACCCACATTTTCAAACCAATGAATATCTTGTTTATTTAAAAATAATGCTACTGCAATTGAATGAATTGGGGCATCACCCCAACGTTCATAATAAAACCCACCTTTATCATCTAAAAATTTGAAAAAATCTTCATAATTTTCATTATTAAAAATATCTAAATTTGCAATTTCAAAATTTGACCAAAAATGACATAAATTATACCAATTTAAATTATTTAATAATAATGGTAATAATTCTGGATTTCCTAAATTTCTAGAATCAATATATTCAACTATTGAATTCCATAAACTTGGAATAGTTTCAGAATATTCAAATAATGATATAACAAATCCATATTTTTTATTATTTTCATTCATATATTTGAATACATCATAATTTAAATCACAATAAATTTTAATACCTGGTTCAATTCTCCAATAATATTGATATTGTTTAACATATTCATGTTTATAAAAAAATCCCGAATAATATCGACACATATGTCTATAACTTTCACTATCCCAATAAGGTACATCAATAGGCAAATTTCTAATTAAATCAACATGAGTAATATTAATATGATCTGGATATGACCAATGATCAACTGGAATAAGTCCAAAATTTAATTTTCCTTTAGGTATTAAAGTAGTTATTAAATAAATAAAATCATTAGTAAAAGGTTCATCATTTAAAAATGTATAATCATAATTAAATTTATCATTAAATCTATCTTGAATATTTTGTAAAGTTTCACGGACTGAATAAATTTCAAAATTTCGACACAACATTAATAAAGTAGCATTTTCTTTAGATTCTGGGTTGGTTATAGGTGATTTTTCAATACAAAAATTACCAGTATGTGGATTTTCATTTAGAAATTGTTTAAGTTCTGAATTATTAACATATTTATAACATTGATTACTTTGTTGTTGTTGTTGTTGTTGTTGTTGTTGTTGTGTGTGTTGTTCTTCAGATAATGAGGATGACGTAAACCGAACTAAATTCAAGGGAAATACAAACAAGATAGCTGCAAATAAAACAATAAATGAATGTCGTAGCATATTCTATTATTCAAAAATTCAGTTATCAATTTTTTATCAGATTTCTATTTTACACCCAAAAGATAGCAACCTAAGTTGTAATCGATCTTGAGTGTATCTAATAAGTGGTGTGGTGTATTTTGTTAATAAAAAAAAAATTCATGCTTGAAATTATGAATCTAGATGTGAATTTTGCTTGGTTGTAATGTCTCACACAATTTTT
The DNA here is from genome assembly GCF_000006335.3 of Candida tropicalis MYA-3404. Lineage (NCBI taxonomy): Eukaryota > Fungi > Ascomycota > Pichiomycetes > Serinales > Debaryomycetaceae > Candida > Candida tropicalis. Next base: position 1,244,990 of record NW_003020038.1, on the reverse strand, counting down.
TTTCTTTTTCTTTGGCTTCTCCCTTCTCTTCTATTTTCCTGTATATAAACGTATAGAGTCAAGGGGCTCATCGTTTCTTTTTTTTTGTTTCTGCCAGATTCCTCCCCCCCTTTCATGTTGCAGAAAATCACGTGCATGGATTAGTTTGGTAACTCATGTAATGTCCACATGATATAACAGATTACAGTTGTTATTGATCGTTGAGGTAAAGTGGGAGTTATATTTTGCAGTATGTATCCAGCTCTTAGTAATAAATATTTCTTTGTATTTAATTTGTTAGAGAACTTCTTAACTAATGAAAATAGACAAATTTAGTCCTGTTTATCAAAAAGATACAAAATGTTTTCTTACTGGGGATGTGATAATAATTCTTTCTAAAAAGATAAGAACAATTTCATTAACATGGGTTGTTCTATTATAGATGGGATTGATAAAGGATGCTAAAATTAACTGAATTGAAAGTTAATCATTGGTGTCAAAACTACATATAAATTCCAACTAAATAAAGATAATACGTCAGAGTATTCTGTGATTGGATAGAAATGATTTAGTGCCACGCTATGGGGTGAGCTGTTTCTGTTTACATCAAAATCTGCAAAAGAAGAAAAAAGTATAAAAAGCGCTCAAGTTGCTCCTGTGTAGTGAATTTTTTATTGTAATTTTCTTTTTCATTTAAAAAAAGGGTAGATTGGGGACGGGAGAATTTGGTTCGATAATCCTAGGGTGATAGTCTTCCTCCATGGCGTTGACTAAATAGGGTCCTATTGATTTTTACTAACCATACTCATATTATCTAGCACTTGTATTCATAATAGTAATATACGTATGTTTTAGATTTATAATTTTTGTTAGTTTATATTCCTGTAGATTCATGGAAGTAAACCTCTATGACATCATACATATTATGCTTGACTTATCAATTGATCTTGCCAAAAATCGTAAAAAACTCATCAAACAGCAAGATAAGAAAAGAGATAGTAAAATAAATGTATGAATTGCTAAACAGAAAAGTACGCATTAATCAATCTATTGTTTGATACTAATATCAAAGTTCAAATAGTTTCAATTATATAACCGAAAAACCTAAACTTGTCATTGATGAGAATTCAATATTACCCCCGTGGGATTAATACAATTGCTCACAGTGATCAGTGTTGAAAACGTTCCTTTTTCCGGTTTTAGTAGTACTTTCGAGATTGCTTTTGAATAATGGGTGGTAAACGAATTCATCCCCACGTTCTCGATGCCATGAATTACAGCCAACCCCAACCACCAAACCTGTACACTCCACCAGTCATAATTATTCAGGAGCAAACGAAATCGTAGCCACGTTGTTATACACACATGGTATGGTCAATGGAACCCACCACCAAAGAAGGTTTCTTTTTTTATTCACTTCTGGTGGTACTCCATTTGTTATCGGTGTCCGAAAACCGAGAGATATAAATGTTTTAGGGAGATATGATGAATAAACAATAAGGTTCTTCATGATCACCTTTTTTTTCTTCTGTAACTCAATTAGCTTAAAACTTTACAGTATATACAGTGATAGAATTAAGGAAAGAGTAGTAAACAAAAAAAAACCCATAGTAAAGAAGGAGATGCTGGCGTGGTGTCATTTTATTGTTGTGACTGAAACATTTCGGTGTTCTCAATTACTTCACATTGACTACCGCATTGGTTGTAATAACCTCGTGTTATATATCGACTATACACACGTCTACAATTTTTTCTGTATCATGGTATGCCAGCGATACTATTGGAACCACATTATCCAATTTTGTACTTGGTTTTACTATTTTAAACACTCATTGATTTAGTGGATTTACACTAAGATTCTGTATAAACGTTTTGTAATCTTACTTTGCTAGCATTTTTAATTATTATCTCTATTATAGATATATGAGCAAAGAGCAACAGAGAGAAAATAGCCTCCCCCCCAGTAACCACTTTGGTTAGGAAAATCAATATCGTCATTGATTATCTTTAAAGTGAGAACGAACCAAAAAAAAAAAAATAAGCACAACAACGAAAAATCACAAACAATTTTCAAAACAGAGAAACAATTTTTTTTCTTCTTCTTGTTCTTCTCTTCCTTTGTCAAATTTTCACACAGAATAATAACACCCATTTTTCTCTTTCTTTCTTTTTTTTTTTTTTCTTTCACGTTTTTCCTGTTTAATTTAAAGAGTCTTGAAATATTCATTATGTCATCAGAGCTCAACGCATCATCATTATCGTCATCGGCGTCTGATTTACCTGCAACAACAGCAACAACGTCATCATCAACAACAGCAAATTTACTCTCGGGGAGAAAAGCAGCTCGATCGCTTAGGATATTCCAAGGACTATCTCAAGAAAATGAAGACCACCACCATCACAAACACCATAATCATACACACCATCGAAATGGTGATGTAGGGAAACCTAGTCCGATTAAAGAAAAACGACCACAGATTAATAACAATTCCATCAACAATGACTCGTTAGATTTAGAACCAGTTTCTTCAGCCACTTATATTCCTCATATTCCCGCAACGGAAACCCTACCCGACGAACCAATAACACCTATACTGTCTGTGAAACCACAACATTTGACTGCAAATTTAGAATTTGATCATGGAGTAAATGGTGATATTACAAAAATATCTTCTGTTTTCAATAGTGCAGCATCAGGTAAAACTACAGGAGATACTCAAGATAAACCTGATTCAACTACCACTACGCATGAACTCGATGCAATTGAAGATGAAGAGAAAACAGTGGATTTCCCCTTGACTGTGGAACTCAAACCTTTTAAGAATAAAGTAGGTGGACATACTGCTATTTTCTCTTTTAGTAGAAGAGCAGTATGTAAAGCATTACTCAATAGAGAAAATTGCTTTTATGAAACAATTGAAAGCAATCCAACATTATCAAAATTCACTCCAAAATATATTGGATTGTTAAATGTGCGGTATTCAGACTTACCAGAAGTTTCTTTGGATGATAATTTACATATGATTCCTGATAGTTTGAAACAATATTCAAGTTCGTTTCCATCACCGAAATTCAGTTTGGATGCCAGTCCTGTTCCTAGTTTAACAAACTCACCAGTACAACGTTCTAATATGGGTTCTACTTCAGTAAACACCGAGTTGCAAGTTAAAGTATTGGAAGAAGTTTTCCAGCCTTTGAAATTACATGACAGTGATGTATTTGCTATGGATGAAGAAAGTAGTCAAACCAGCATTAACAATATTCTACCAGAAGAACCATCTTCACTTCCTTCATCATCTCCTGAAGTGTTACTTCGAAAGCATACTAGATTTGAAAGATTTATTGTTTTGGAAGATCTTACTTGTGATATGAAACAACCATGTGTATTGGATTTGAAAATGGGAACAAGACAATATGGAATTGAAGCATCGCGAAAGAAACAAGAAAGTCAACGTGCCAAATGTTTATCTACTACTTCAAGAGAATTAGGAGTCCGAGTGTGTGGATTACAAGTTTTCAAATATGATAATCAACGTTTAGCTAAAGATAAATATTTTGGTAGACGCATCAAGATTGGTAAACAATTTTGTAAAATACTAGGTAAATTCTTATACAATGGACATGATATATATTCAATCTTGAACAAAATTCCTAATTTGATTGATCAACTTAAGGAATTGTATCTGGTATTTAGAGAATTACCAGGTTATAGAATGTATGGTAGTCTGGTTTTGTTGATGTATGAAGGGGGTATTACTGAGTCCAGCCATGTCAAGGTGAAAATTATTGACTTTGCTCAATCAGTATTACCAGAAGAAGATATTGAGAATGCCAAAATTCCACCACGGCATCCAAAATTGCCAGATATGGGCTATTTGCGTGGTTTAAATTCATTAATTGCATATTTTATTTTAATTTTTAATATCATCAGTGGAACCAAGTTACGAAACACCCAAGATATGGGTATCTGGATCAAAGATAATGAAGATAAACTTAGATTGGAATCCTGTAAATGGTTGAATGATTATGCTGAATTGGAAAATTTACAAGATGGAGGAATCAATGAAGATATTCCAGGTGATCCATTTGATATTTATTATCCTGGTTATACAGCAGAAGAAGACGAAAATATTTCTGAATAGTATGTAGTATTAAGTACATTAGTATAGAGATTCATACTATATATATAGATATATACGTGTATATCAATAATGAAGCGGAAAATTTTCAAAACACAAAAGAGTACAAATGGTTAGCTCCGGGCAGAGGGAAAGGATCCCAACCCTTTAATTGGATAATGTGGAGATTAGTAAGTCGTTAGTATGGGCTAGTTACCATAACACAAAGCGAAACATGTCAATTTTTATTTTATTTTTTTTCAAGATGAGTTTGCGTTTATTCATATAATAAAGAGTGAAGAAAATTTTTGCAAGATTATTTTAGTGTCAATTGGCGATGCTTCTTTTTTTCATTATTATTTTTCGGTTTCTCAGACACGAAATCTAAAATAATGTGTCTAAAAATGGCTTTGAAACTTTTTGTATTCTCTGTCCCCACCCCGCCTTTAAAACTGTTGTCTAAAACAAACAAAAAAAAAATTGGTTTTGCTGTTCTGCCCCCCCCCCTCCATTTTATTCTACGCCCACACTTCAAAAGCAAATACCACTGTAGGAGAAAAAAAATTATACCTTAGACCACTCTTTTTCTTTCTTTCTTTCTTTTGGTTTTCTATTTTTTTGATTTAATTATACAACTATTATTTATTCCATTATATCTATTCCTTAATTATGCCACGTCGTAGTAGTAATGCTCCTTCTATACCAGTGGTCGCAACCATCGATATTGGTACCACTTCAGCAAGAGCAATCATTTTCTCAAGAGAAGGTGAAGAATTAGCTAAGCATCAAATTGAATACTCCACTACTGCTTCAGAAGCACCTGATTCCTCGTCAAACACTGACCAATTCAGAAGAAGATCGTCTTTAATGAGACAAAATGAACCTATTTTCTCGGCTGAAGGTATTGCTATCTCCATCAATGATAACGTTATGATCGAAAACAACCATTCCTCGGTTGGTCCGACTTTAAGATTCCCTCAACCTGGTTGGGTTGAATGTATGCCTGTTCATATCTTGGCCAATGCTGTTCAATGTTTGGTTGCTTGTTTGATCACATTGAGAAAAATTAACCAAAATCCTAATTTGAAGCTTAAATATAGAGTTAAAGCTATTGGGATTGCCAATATGAGAGAAACCACTATTGTTTGGTCCAGAAAAACTGGTAAGCCATTAAGTGGTGGTATCACTTGGACTGATACTAGAACTGCCGAAATTGTTCAACATTTAGAAAAAATGATTGATGAAGATAGAAAAGCTGAATTGAAAGAAAAAACAGGTTTGCCATTGTCAACTTATTTCTCAGCTGCTAAATTGAGATGGTTATTGGATAATGATGATGTCATCAGAGAAGAATATGAAAAGGGTGACGGTAATTTAATGTTTGGTACTGTTGATACCTGGTTGATTTACCATTTAACTAAAGAAAAAACCTACGTTTCTGATATCACTAATGCATCAAGAACTTATTTTATGGATTTGGAAACTTTAGATTGGGATGATGAATTATTAGATTTCTGGGGTATTGATCCAACTAGAATCAGATTCCCAAAAATCGTCTCATCTTCTGAATTCTATGGTGAATTTGCTGCCCCAAATTTGTCCAACTTGGGATTCCATAATAAAATCACCCAAGAAGCATATGATATTTTGAAAACCATAACTGGTGTTCCAATTTGTGGTTGTCTTGGTGATCAATCAGCCTCCTTGGTAGGTCAATTGGCCTTCACTTCTGGTTCTGCTAAATGTACTTATGGTACTGGTGCTTTCCTTTTGTACAACACTGGTCCACGTAAGTTGATTAGTAAACAAGGGGCATTGACTACTTTTGGTTATTGGTTCCCAACATTAGAAGGAAATGAAGGTAAACCTCATTATGCTTTGGAAGGTTCTATTGCTGTTGCTGGGTCCATTATTCAATGGTTGAGAGATAACTTGAAAATGATTGATAATGCCAAGGACATTGGTCCATTGGCTTCTCAAGTTGAAAATTCTGGTGGAGTTGTGTTTATTCCAGCATTCTCGGGGTTGTATGCTCCATATTGGGATAGTGGTTCTCGAGGTACTATATTTGGTATGACTCAATACACTTCAGCCTCTCATATTGCTCGTGCTGCATTGGAAGGGGTTTGTTTCCAAGTACGTGCCATTTTAAAAGCTATGGCTAGTGATGCTGGTGCGTCTGAAGATTTCTTGGAAGAATCATTATGTTGTCAAGGTAGTAGCAGACCTTTATCTTCATTGGCCACTGATGGTGGTATGTCCAAAGCAGACGAAGTCTTACAAATTCAAGCAGATATTTTAGGGCCTTGTGTTACAGTTACTCGTGCATTAACTCCTGAATGTACTGCTTTAGGTGCTGCTATTGCTGCTGGTTTATCATTTGAAAATGAAGAAGATCGTATATGGAAGGATCTTGACGATGTGGTTGAAAAAATCACTGGTGGAGCCAGTGGTAAAACTGGCAACAAGTTTGTTGCTGAATTACCTGATGATACGAGAAGAAAGAATTGGAAACGTTGGGAAAAGGCAATCGAAAGAGCCAAGAGCTGGTTAGATGATGAGTAATGATGGTATTTTAGAAAACAAAAAAAGAAAAGATGAATAGAAAGTTGCATAGATATAAACTTTATAGATATATTTATTTTGTAGAACTAATGAACAAAAAAAAATAAAGCAAAAGTGTGTAGATATATCACTTACCTATTCAAATGAAGAATCGTAATCGTCTATATCAACGACGAGGGAATTATCTTCAAATGATCTTTCATAAATAACACCATCCAAATTCTCCACATTAAATGAACTATTAGCAATATCAAGACTACTGTTCATATTCTTCTTAGCATTATTATCAAATATCTTGAAATTATTATTGAAAAACTTGCTTGTTTGTTTAGATAACAAATCGAATTTTTCATCAGCTGATTTGATTAAGTTTTGAAATTCTTCATTTTGATTAACGAATAATAAACTAGCTTTCTTTTTGACATTATTACATTCATCAAGAGCTTGATTCATTATAAATGAAGCTTGTTTTTTCAAAGGGCTTTGATTTTCATTATTATTATTACCGTCCCTTTTTGGAGATTCTTTAATTCTTAATTTATTTAATTCTTGTTGTGTTCCTAAATATGCTTGTTTATAAATATCTTGACCTTTTCCAAGAAGAATCACTTCTTGACGTTTAATTTCTTCAATAGATTTTGATATTTCTAATAATTCAAGTTTTTTTGATTCAATTAATCGTTCATATTCATGTAATTGTGCTTGTTTTGTAGAATATTTATCTAGTAATTCTCTTTGTTTTAATTGTAACTCTTGAATTGTTTTACCATCTTGTGGCTTTGAAATTGGAACATCTATAGAAAATCCTGATTTTGTTGGTGATTTTTGAGGAGTAGTTGGGGTTTCTTGTCTTTTAGGAGATAATGAAAATTTAACTAATCCAGTAGATTCACTAATCTGTCTATTCTTGATATTTATAGTACTTGGTGATATTGGTGAAAGTATCTTTTTTGATTTTCGTGGAGTAATTGGTTGTATTGTCGACATTCTCTTATAAATATATATGTATCGTCAAAATAATTCTTCAATTCTTCTTCTACTTCGTCGTCGTCTACCTGAAAAAAAAAAAAAAAATAGAAGATGATCTGTGTAAGTTAGCGATGAATATTATTTTATTACATTCCTAAAGTTTATTCGAGAAGAACGATCTGGGAGACTATTGCATTTGTTACTTAGGGGGGAAGGAGAACAGACAAGGCGAGCCAGATATTTTATGCGATACCAATTTGAGACATTTTGTAAACATTGAAATTTTATTTAATTTTTCAATACCGCTTTCAATTGAGAAAAATTCTGTTGGCTGCACAAGTTTCACGTGCGGGACGGAACAAAATCAAACAAATTTGTCAAACTTCCGCAGCAATGTGAAACACGTGACTTAATTTTTAGTTCCGTTAATAATTTTCTTAGTTTGCCATTAGAGAAATAAAAAAAAAAACACATTCTCACCAAAAAAAATTTTGTACCTCTGTTTCAAAAGAATATAAAAAAAAAGGAAAAAGAAAAAGAAAAAATTTTTCCTTTAGTTTATCAATTTCTTTTCTTTCTTATTAATCATCTATTGAAAGTAATATATTCCTAATCAATGAGTTGTTTTGCCAAAGTTAAATGCTTTTTAGCATGTTTTATTGTTTACTACATTTCATACATGTACAATTATAAATGTCCAACCTTATCTACTCCATTACAAGAAGGTATTGAACATATCATTCATCCATTATCTTCCCAACATTCCATCTTATGTGAATATTTACAAACTGGTATTACTACAATTGAACCATATCATGCTAAAGTTCACACCTTTTTAGATGAAAATGTCCACAACACTCAATTCTTTATTGATAACAAAATTGAAGATAAAATTTCATGTGCTAAATCTAAATTCACTACTTACGTTTATCCTTATATTCATGAATTGTATAAATGGACTGATGTTGTTGAAATTCAAGCTTATGATAAATTAACTAATGTTTATGAAGAAGTTCAAAAAACTTTAAAGAAAGATTAAATCTATTGAATTACAATATCATCTTTACATCGATTTTGATTGATTTTAATGTATAGTTTATAAATTATTTTTTTTTCTTTTTTAAAGAAGCTTGTTCTACATATGAATATATAAATTATTATACCAGTAATTATTAGGCTAAAACAGTATCTTGTAGTGTTGATAACGCGTCGTATCAAAGCTTCACTTGTGAATACTATGGATGAGTTTATGACATTTGTCAATCTACTCATAATAATGACAGGTTGTCTGTGAAAGTTCTTCGCTGTTTCAGTGGGGTAGTGTGTATGTTGCAAAGAAATTAAGATTGATTTGAAGTTAAAGTAAGCAAGAAAAAAAATGGTTCGAATTTCAAGGGGATCTACTTCTAGATCAGCCTTACGATATATAGAGATGTTCAACTTTTACTCAACTATCAAGGTTACTAATAATAAAGAAACAGGCTATAATTTTGAAGACTATAAACTATTAATATTATGACTCGATTATACTTGTACCTTATATTTTGATTATTTTATATCTACCCCATGAAATCGTATTTTTTTTCTTGAGTTTTTCGCCCAAGAAAAATTTCTAGGGAGAATATAAATCGACATTGAAAAGTTATTCATTGGTTGGGAAAACTAAATGTAGGTGATCTAGATGTTTGATGTTGATGATTTTTATGGATTGTTGTAATTTTCGGGGCTCAGAATTTGAATAATCTGATAATTCAAACGCATACACAATTGAATCATCAATTTCTTTTAATATTTTTACGATTTTTCATTAACATGAATACATCAATATGAGCAATAAAAATCTGAGGTTTTTGTGGTTGTGTGATTTTCTTAACTGATATTAAGAACCTTAATGTTGTTTGTGAATTATGGTTAGTTTGAATCACCAATTGGTTCCATTTTTCGGTATCAAATTGATTTTGCAACCATTCTTTTCAAAGCCTTACAGAATTTACTAATATGAAATGGTCTGCTTCTTTGAGACTACAATTTGTGCACTTTCAAATCACAATTGATTTAATCTCTTTTCATTTGAAATAAACACTGTGTTAATTACACACAACTTTTATAGAAACTAACTTCTATAGAAGTTGTAGTTAGTATTCGTAAAAGATAGCTTACTTCACTGTGACCTATATCTTATATTGTAAACAGACTAATAGCACATCTTCAATCCCTTAACTCGTATCAACCGCTGAAGGTAATAGATCCTAAATCTCTCTATCTTCTGTTAAGTATTACAATTTTATATTTTCCCTAATAAGATGCACAAAACTACAACTTAGAATTGCCATGACTTATTGAGTATTGTAAAATATAACTCAACACTTTTGTTTAACCAACAACCCCAATCCATGCGTCCAATGTGTACAAACACTTCCAAATTTACTCTTTACATATTTCTGTCTTCGATTTAGTCAATGAATAAAGCCGTTTTGACGTGTGACTTGATTATATAATCGTAATTCCGTTTTTTTTTTCCTTCCCATTGTTCTTCAAACGGATTTAACCTTGATTTTTGCCGTATACTGTACGTTTTTCAATAATTATTTTTTTTTTCTTTTTCAACAATAACAATCAACAAAATAATACATTTCAGCCACCTCATACAAAAAGAATATAAATACATGTAATGCTTCCCCAATTTGTTTTAGACCTTGAGGAAACTACTTGTCAGACAAGTCAAACCATAATACTAGAAATATGGCATTTTTATTTCAAGGTTCAGGAATTGCAGCATCTATTTATCTAGCATTATACGTCATTTATACAGCATTTACTATTCGAGTAGTTTATGAAAAAGGTTTAAGATCAATTTATACATCATTATTAATATTTGGATTATTTAGAGTATCGGGTCAATTATGTGGTGTTGCATTTGCAAAACTAGGTTATAAGCATTATCAATGGTTAATTGCTTATTTGGTATTTAGTGCAGAAGGTTACTTCACTTTAATTTTAACATCATTTCATTTAATTGCTCATGCTCAAATTGCAACAACAGGTAAATCTTGGGTTCGTCCAACTAGGGATCAACAAAAAATAAATAGAACAAATGCTAGATCTTGGAAACAGAAACTAAATGCAAGATTTCCTCCAGCAACAATTTTCCATTTATTATTAATCCCAGCTAATGCATTCATTGTTTCTGGTGGATCCCTTTTGGCTGGTCAGAAAGTAGGAGACATGGATCCTAGTAAAGTAAATACTTCTAAAGCATTAAGAACTACTGGACAAGTTATATTCTTGTTACAAACCTGTGTTGCTATTGGATTGGCTGTTTATGTTTATTTTGTTGAAAAATTAAAACACAGTAATATTTACAGTATATTCTTGGTATCCCCATTTATTGTGGTTAGAGGTATATTTGGTATACTATCTATTTATATCAAAGACATGAACTATTATGATATTTCCAATTATACCGCTGAAGGTTTCCATACAAAGTTCATCATATATGAATATGTATTGGCGAGTACTATGGAATTCATAACTGGTTGTATCTATATTTCAAATTACTACTTTGATAGCAGAACATATAAAACGGTCCACAGTGATGAAGAAGATTCAAAGTTGAGTATTACACACGAAATGAGGAAATAATAAATATGGTGTAGTTGATGTTATACTGATTGATTTTTAGTAATTAAATATTTGGTTATTGTTCCGTGAACAATGTAGAACGAAATAAATTAAAAAGAAAAATAGAATCTGATGTAGATAAAACAATATGTGTATCATGCATGGGTAATTCTCCGCTCAGCTTTTGCATATACGCAAAACAGATGAATCGCCTCCACAAAATATGCTTGCTGGAAAATACAATAGGATTTATTTTCAACTATCGCTATCCTTGTGTCTGACTAATCCAAGTTGTTCTCTTCGACAATATTAAACACGGCTGAATCACAGGGCACGGGTGCAATGCTGTCGCAGCAAAAAAGATTAAAACCTTTCTACTTCAACTATGAGAACCCTGAATACATGACTAAAATTATATCATAACCTATAGTTCCATTTAGAATATGTGGTTGTATTCATTGATGCATCCATTTACCCCACTGTGTGTACATAATTTAGTAATCTGCGCGATTTCATAGTTTATCCGATTACATAATCGTTTAATATCATCACCGTATTTCTAGATTCACCATTTACAAAAATGCCTCATAGATCGCCGTATCAATACCAGTTACATCATATCTCTTGTTTTGGTATCCTATGTTTAGCATGATGTTGAAATAGTGGTATAAATACCCATGTCTTGTCCTGTTTTTCCTAACCTATGAAGCATTACAACAACGAACAACAATATGGCGTTCTTATTTCAAGATTCTGGTATTGCTGCTTCAATATTCTTAGTTTTATTTTTTATCTACACTTTATTTGCTGCTAGAGTAGTTTATGAAAAGGGTTTGAAATCAATTTATACTTCACTTCTATTATTTGGGATCTTTAGAGTTTGTGGACAATTTTGTGGTATTGCATTTGCCAAATTGGGATATGCCCATTATCAATGGTTAATTGCATATTTGGTATTCAGTGCAGAAGGTTATTTTACTTTGATATTAGCTTCATTTCATTTAATTGCAAATGCCCAAGTTGCAACTACTGGTAAATCATGGGTTCGTCCTACACCTGAACAACGTAAAGAAATGAAAACTAAAGCAAAAACAATTAAAGAAAAATTTCATGCATATTTTCCACCATCTACTATTTTCCATATGTTATTAATTCCAGCAAATGCTTTAATCATATCTGGTGGTACCATACTTGTAGGTCAACAACCGGGAAATTATAACCCACAAACAGTTGAATCTTCTGAAGGATTACGGACTGCTGGTCAAGTTATATTCTTGTCACAAACTTGTGTTGCTATCTGTTTGGCTATCTATGTATATGTTAAGGGAGGCATAAGACATAATAATCTATACAGTGTCTTCTTGGTTGCTCCTTTCATTATAGTAAGAGGTATTTTTGGTGTTTTATCTATTTATCTTAAGGATATGAATTATTATGATGTTGCAAATTATACAGCAAATGGGTTCGATACAAAATTTGTTATTTATGAGTACGTTTTAGCTACTACTATGGAGTTCATCACTGGTTGTATTTATGTATCGAATTATTACTTTGATACAAGATTCAGCAAAAGACTCGACTATGAAGAAAAATATGATGATGAAATATTTAGTGATAAAGATGATAACGGGAAAATTTAGTATAAGTATGTATTTAGTTCTTTGTTGAATACTATGCCTTATGTTTAGTAATAACTAGTGTGTCGATGCTACCATGTTACTAGAATTGATCACAAGACACGACTCCTCATGTCCCCACGATTTTTTTTTTTTTGATTTACCGCGGAAGATTTCTGGAGAAATATTAATCCATTTCAACATAGCAATTATTAAAACTAATCCAACCATGGAAAGAACACCATTATTACCATCTTCCTCAATTCATCATGAACATTCGCATGCACATACTCAGCGACTTTTGACATCATGGCACACATCTATGATATCTATTGGTGGTTTAATTGGAACGGGATTATTTATTGGAGTAAGAGTTACCCTTCTTAATGGACCAATCATAAGTCTTTGTTCATATATTTACATTAGTTTGATTTGCTATTATATTATCCAAGCAGTTGGAGAAATGTCTATTTATATGCCATTAAATGGTTCACTATGTCAATTTATATTCAAATATATATCTGATCCAGTTGGGGTGGTAACAAATTTCATATATTGGATCAGTTGGTCAATCACTTTAGCTTTGGAATTAAGTTTGATATATAACATACTTGCAAATTTCAAATTACAATTTATTGAACAGAATGAAACATTGGTGATTTTCCTCATGTGGTTGGCATTGACTGTGGTTAATCTATTGCCAGTTAATAATTATGGAAATGTTGAGTTTGTGATCACTATATTTAAAGTATTTTTCATGATTGGTTGGATCTGTCTAAGTGTAAGTTTAATTATATATCAAGGGGATGGATTCAAGTATTGGAATAAAGAATTAATATGGGGGATAGATTATATTAAAGTTGTTAAAAACCCAATTGGATCAAAACTTATAAATATTTTATCATCATTAGTATCATCATGTTTCACATTCCAATCAATAGAATCAATTGCAATTTGTTCAGGGGAGATCAAAGATATTAACCAAAATCTTCCAAAGGCTATCAAATATGTTGTACTGAGAATTGTGGTATTTTATATCTTTACATTATTCTTACTTACCATGATGATCCCATGTAATGATCCGAGATTAACATCTGATGATGATGGGATTTTTGCATCACCTTTCATATTAGCATTAAGTAATTTGAATTCTAATGGTTATTTTTTATTTGCTTTCAACTTCATCATCTTACTTTCTATGATCTCAGCAGCTAATAGTAATATTTATTTTGGATCCAGATGTTTATTATCCATGGTTGAAGAGGATTATTTTCCAAAAGCATTTGCCAATACTAGTAATCATGGAGTACCATATAATGCTGTATTATTGACATCAATCATTGGTTTGATTTCATTATTTTCCAAATTTAAATCTATTGATGCATTTTACAAGTTGTTGATTAATCTCAGTGCTACTTCTGGTCTAGTCATGTGGTTATGCATTCTGATTGCCTATTTGCAATTCAGAAAAGCATTGAACTATAATTCTCTTGTATATGAAAAGTTATCATATGTTGCTAATTATCCGATGATATTATTCAGTTACATAACAATAGCAAGTATTATTGTGATCATATTGGGTAATGGGATTGTGAACATTTGGAAATTTAGTTGGGACTCATTTATTAGCTGTTACTTAACTCTGATAATGATGATAATTGGTTGCTACTCATTGAGCTTAATTTGGAAGCAACCTTTACTAAAACCTGTTGAGCAGGTTGATGTGTTTACTGATCAATCCCCATTTGCATTTAAATAGTAGATAGAATATAACAATTATAGAGCAATTCGATGCAATAATTAACACTTCTTTTTTCTTGTCAACTAAATAATACCCTTCATGAACCCACTCCCGACCAATCAACACCAAATGCAAGCACCACGGCGTTTGTCTTTCTTTTTCTTTTAACACAGTATACACCCATGCATCCGCCAAGACTGCATTCACAACAATCGACTCGGATTTTTTTTTTTTAATAAATAAAAAACTTCAAAACTCAATTCGAAGCGAAACCCTAAAAGCCCCAAAAGCCCCAAAAACCCCAGCTTTTTCAAAACAAAAATTCGATGTAAAGTGGCTAACCTCGTAGTTGCGTACGTATATCGTTAACTTGCTCTTCTAATGGATCTCAGTCGAGTTTCATTTGTGGGGAAAACGTAATTTGGTTATGGAAATCTACCATCTGGAATAAACAAAAAAGCAATACAAACCCGGATTAATTATTATATTCACAATTAATTGGATTTTTAAATTACCAACTCTGGTACAATAATATTTGCTTTCTTTTTTAGTCAGTTTATTTTTGCAGTCACGCACACATTGGACTACATGAGAATCACTGGTGAGATTGGCTTTGCCAGAAACACTCTCTGGTGGTTGCTTTGGCGGTTGCCCTGGTGGTTGTTCTGGTGGTTGCTTTGGTAAGCCACCCGTGAGTTTTTCCTTGGTTGGATATTATTTGATGGCGATTTTGTTACTTGTGTTTCATAATTATTCCCTCTCTCCATCCATCAAACAGCAATTCCATCCGAGAGGTGAACAAACCGCGTTAATGTAAAATTTTCTTTTCGCATTTTTCTTTTTATTTTTTTTTTTTTGTTTGTTTTGCTTCATTGTCTTTTCTTTTGCACTAACATTGTTTCCCCCAGAATGCAAAAGAAATGATCAGATATTATAATTCTACCCAATCCAGGATTATGGTAATCACTATATCATAGCTAATTAAAGATGGTGGGGTAGCTTCATATAAACACAAACCCACGCACTCAGACTCGCACACGCACACGCACACTCTTTCCTTTCTCTGTCTAACCTATAAATACCTGAGGTTATCTTCTATTACTCATCACCTTTTTGTTTTTGCATATACTTATCATTCTTGTAAATCACTTCACTTCACTATTTTACATCACACTACTCGTATCACAGACACATCAATAAAATGCACGGTGGTGATTTAGAAGGTTCAGAAATTCAAAAGCTCATTGTCGAAAAACGTCTCGGCTCCTCTGTCAAGCCAGGGTTTGGTGCCATCATCCACAACAAAAGATCCTTTGGTGTCTGTTTGTTCACCGCCTTGGGTGGTCTCTTGTACGGGTACAACCAAGGTATGTTTGGTCAGATCTCCGGTATGAACTCGTTCAGTAAGGTCGCCGGTGTCGGTAGAATCCAAGATAATCCTACTTTGCAAGGTTTGTTGACGTCCATCTTGGAATTGGGTGCCTGGGTCGGGGTCTTGGCCAACGGGTACATCGCCGATAAGGTCGGTAGAAGAGGTGCTATTGTTTCTGGTTGTATTTTGTTTATTGTGGGTGTCATTGTTCAAGCCACCGTCCATGGCGGCAACTATAACTTTATCTTGGGTGGTAGATTCGTCATTGGTCTTGGTGTTGGGCAAATGAGTGCCACTGTCCCATTGTACAACGCCGAAGTCTCGTCCACAGAAATCAGAGGTGCTGCGCTGGCCGTCTTCCAATTGAGTATCACCTTGGGTATCATGATCTCCTACTGGATCACGTACGGTACAAACTTCATTGGCGGAACAGGTGAAAATCAAAGTCAAGCCGCGTGGTTGGTCCCAATGTGTATCCAAGCGCTACCAGCCGTCATTTTCGCCGGTTTCATCTACATGTTCCCCGAATCTCCTAGATACTTGATCAATATTGGTGAAGAACAAAAGGCATTGGAAAACCTCGCATGGTTGCGTGAGACACACAAGGACGACGAGATCTTGCAGTTAGAGTTCTTGGAAATGAAAGCACAAAAAATCTTCGAAGAAACTTTGCAAAAACAAGCCTACCCAGACTTGCAAGACGGCTCATTCAAGTCCCAGTTCAAGGTCAATTTCTACCAATACAAGTCCATGATCACCCATAAACCTACATTCAAGAGGGTCTCCATTGCCTGTTTGACCATGGTGTTCCAACAGTGGACCGGTGTCAACTTCATCTTGTACTATGCCCCATTCATCTTTGCCTCCTTGGGGTTGTCTGGTAACACCACTTCCTTGCTTGCCTCGGGTGTCGTTGGTATTGTCATGTTCTTGGCCACCATTCCAGCCGTGTTGTGGGTTGATAAGCTCGGAAGAAAGCCGCTCTTGGTCTCCGGTGCCATCATCATGGGTTGCTGTCATTTCATCGTTGCCGGTATCTTGGGCTCGTTCGAAGGCAACTGGACTGAACACGCTGCTGCTGGTTGGGTTGCTGTTGTGTTCATCTGGATCTTTTCTGCTGCCTTTGGTTACTCCTGGGGTCCATGTGCCTGGGTCATTGTCTCTGAAGTCTTCCCTCTTGGTTTGAGAGCAAAGGGTGTTTCCATTGGTGCTTCTGCAAACTGGCTCTGTAACTTCTCCGTTGCCATGGCCACTCCAGATTTCGTTGCTAGAACAAAGTACGGTGCCTACATCTTCCTTGGTGCCATGTGTATCTTGGGTCTGTTGTATATCTTCTTTATGGTTCCGGAAACCAAAAACAAGACCTTGGATGAATTGGACGAAGTGTTTGGTGATTTCGAAGGTACTTCCAGAAAAGAAGCTGAGCTTCATGAACAAATTCTTAAAGATATTGGATTGCTTGATTTGCTTAATGGGGAATTGCCATCTAGTGATCCTAAACCAGAAGTTGAAATGAAGGAAAATGACCTTGCCAGTTCCGAAGTCAACAGTAAATAGATGCTATTATACCGTGTTGTATGAGGGGTTTATTTTTTATTTTTTACTAGTTTAGTTCTGTTATTTTCTGATAACTTTTTTAGTTTACACTTTAATTAACTGTTTAAATAAGTACAAATATTTTAATGATTATTAAATTTATGTCGACAATGATGTACGAACTCTTTAAACTTTGTACTCCACATACAGCCTACCACGTTTAACAACAATACAATACGTGTGTGCAAATTTATTAAGGTTTCTACTGGAGCGCGCAGTACAGAAGAAAACTAGAATCTTCCGAATCATCATCACATCAAACAATAATAACAACAAAAAAAAAGTTCACCACTTCGTAATTAACTACTTTACAATAACATACACATCTACTCCCATAAACATATTCATGGCATACGGAATTAGATTTGTTGGTGGTATACTCACCTTGTATTTGTTCTATGTCTGGACCTTTATTTGTCCATTGACTTCAATTGATAACCAAACCAACTCATTATCCCCCATCAATCATCACTTTTGTTCATTAAGTAATAATTATATCAAACCTCATTTCTATCCAATTTATGAAGAACATATTGCTCCTTTATGGCTTTCTATGGATGAAAAATTTGCTCTTGTGGATAAATATGATCAAAGTATTTCTTTTGCCCATTCAGTTGATGAAAAATTTGGCATCAATAATGCCATTGGTAAATTCAGTGAATCTGCTTGTGATTATTTACAAAAACTGATTGATTATTTCCAAGATAATATTGCTCCTAAGCTAGTAAGGGCTTTGAAATTGTTTATTTTGAAAGCTAGGGTTTATTGGGAATTATTCAAGATCAATTCTCAATATTATTCTACTCCTATTATTAACCAATTACATAAACTTGGACAATCGATTAAATCTGTTGAATTCATTGCAAAATCGATTGATTTCATCAATGATTTCTTCATCAAATTGGCTACTTCTAAGAATGCATTGAAGCTTCAAGAAAAATCTAAATTTGTTCAACAAGAATTTAAGAATTTGATCCATATGGAAGAATTCAATGCTAGTGAGATCAAAAATAATGTCATGCAAAAAGTCAAAGATATTCTTGGAGAAAATGTATTTGACAAGGAAGAAGTTGATGAATCCGTTGAAGCAGCTGAAGATGTCACTGATGTTGATGACGATGGAGTCTATGATGAAGAATATGATGATGAAGAACCTGAAACTATTATTGTTACGTCTACCATTGTTGTTACAGAAGGATCAAATGCTGTTTCTACTGATGATCCTGTTTTGGGTCCAGTTTTACATGAAATCAATTACTGGGAAATCAAAGTTAACAAGTCAATGACATCTGCTATGAATAATTTACAATCAGAGATGAAGCCAATTCTTGATTCTATAATTGAAGAAATCAAACCAGAAATCAGTCAAATTATGCAAGATTTACAAAAGGTAAATGCTGAAAGATATTCCAAGATGAATAAGAAAATCGCTGCAATTACTAAAGACTTCGAAGAAATGAAAGAAAGTAACGATACTTCAATAGAAACTGTCAATCGTCAAGAAATAAGAGATGATATTTCGGAATGTTCTGAATCTACTCAACAAGAATCTAAAAGAATACAAGACATTTTAACCAAGAGTCATCAACAAGTCTTGGTCTCATATTTCAAAGTTTTGCAAGAAACAATTGATATTTTGGAAACCACTAGTGAGGGAACTATCAACAATTTCCAAAATCAATTAAATAATTTGATTAATCAATTAGAAATAGATGACGAAGAAGAAATCAATTGGAAAATCTGGAAGAAATTCCATAAAATTAAAGAATCATTGTTTGACTTTAGAGATTTTTTATTTAATTCAGCCAATGATTATAAAGTAGATAATAAAGGTAAGACAGTTGTTGGTTTGGAAGAATGGAACAAGTATTTGCAAAACATTGAAGCTCATTTGAACTTTTTGGTAAGAGATAACATTGAATATTTGCAAATAGTTAGAGCCAGGGCTAATATTGCATTCCAAATGAGAGAAGGTTTGGTTTATGATTTGAACAAACTAGATGAAGAAAAGGCACAAAGGGAACAAGAGCAGGAAAAAGAAGTTGTTGAAGAAGTGCTTGTTGATGAACAAATTCAGGAGCCATTCAAAGCTCCAGAAGACTATGAAGAACCTGTTGAAGAATCTGAAGATGTTGAAGAATCTGAAGATGTTGAAGAATCTGAAGATGTTGAAGAATCTGAAGATGTTGAAGAATCTGAAGATGTTGAAGACTTAGATGGAGATGATGTCACTGAACCTATTCAGGAAGAAGATGTTGTGATTGAACAAGATGTTGAAGAATCTCCAATTGAAGAAGAAATAGAATACATTGAGGAAGAAATCATCGATGATGCCTCAATTGATTCCAGTGAAACATCAATTGAATCTGTCGAAGTCAAATCAGAATCTACCCCAGATTTCGGAACCTCTTCCGAATCAAGTGATACCCTTGTGAAATCGGATTCTCCAGAAGATGAAGATGAAGCTGACGACGAAGAAGAAGTTGATAGTGATAATCATGAATTTACCATTGAAGTAGAAGAAGTATATGATGAGATCATACTTGAAGATGAACCAATTGAAGATGAATCTCAAGATAAGATATGAAACTCAAGAACAAATTAAAGACTTATCGATTGTTATGTACTGTTTGTTTTTATTTGTATTAATCTTAATAATTTTATTTCACACCAACCCCGAGTTTCTAATTTAATTTTAACTAACTGTAAAGTGTAATAGATAAAGAATCAATAATCAAATAATGTTTCCTAATAATGAGAGGTTTTTATTGAGTCAAACAATAACTACTGCCTTACCAAATCGGGTTTATACCTCGGAGTTTCGGTCGTTTAAACTCAATCAACAAAGAGGGTGCAAAAATAATTAAATCGAAAGGAACGATAAACAAACAAAAATTGTTGGAGAGAATGAATAAAGGGGGGGTAATTTCATCAAACTAATTTATCTAATAACTGATAAGGGATTGTAATGTAAACCATGCGGAATCTCGTGATTTCATGTTGGAATTTTTTTTTTTTCCTGTCTCTGTCTCTTCTTGTTTCTCTACGTAAGGGCTTATTGTTATAAGAAGTAACGTATGACGGCGGTAAAAAAAATGTAATGGGAAGACGGAAGAATATAAATTTTAAACTATGCAATGTTCAAGCAGATCATGAGATGTCAAAAAGAATGCATTTCATTGGTTGGTGATAGGATATTATAGGCTACCAAGTATCTGAAAGAGTAGGTAGACAATTGTGGGGCTGGTTACAAGGACTTTTACTCAACAAGAATAGAGGGGTAATGATGAGGAAGAATACGTATAATAGAAAGAAAGAAATGTCTATAAGTTTAAAACTTTAGATAAGGATATCGGAAAAAGAAGATTCGTCGAAGCGGAAATTGCAGCCTTGAGGAAGAGAAAAAATAATAATAGTAATAATAATATTAATGATTATAATGATAATCAGATTGTCTTATGATTGATCTGTGAGACTATGGCAGTTCATCCAAGACAAATTGATGATCTAATTCGCACATGTTCATCCATACTTCCGAATAGTGGTCTACATAAAGGCATATTGTTTTATTCATGGAATGTCTTTATTCTTCGTTGCTGTTTTGATGTAGGACAAAGACAAAGACAAACTAGAATGTCATAATCAGGAACATTTTTTTTTTTTTTTCGTTGTTGATGTTTTAATCTGCAATGAGTTGGTTGGTAATCAGTTAACCTTCGATTGGTTTAAATTTTTTATTTTTATTTTTTTTTTTTGTCTCTGGTTCTCTAGATTGTTGATTTCTTTCTGTACTCTCTTGTAATTGTGCACGGGCACACGACTATATAATTTATCCTAATTTGGATTTGGCTTTTTTTTTCTTTTTACTCAACTTTTCTTTTTTTTTGCATTATGGACCACCGGAAGAGATTGAAAAATTATTTTGTCTTTCTTTTTTTTGCTGTTGTTTACAATTGCTGGAGAATCAACAATATCAACAACAAAAAAGCAATTTATACAAAGTGAAATGCTCGAGTATCAATGGTAAGATCTTTTTATAAGGGTTGATTGATTTAAAATAAAGAATAAACGAGTCAGATTTATCGTTATGTATGTAATTATTAGTTAATTTCAAATTTGGGATAAATATTCCCTCAAAAGAGACAAATCAGAAACAAAGCAAAACAAAGAGAAACAGAAACAGAAACAGAAAACGTCAGATGAAATTGAGATACAAAAATTACTTGGAAGCAAAGTTGCAAATCCACTGTAGTGAGTATTCTCTCAAATGTTCTCGTACTTCATCCGCATCCAATTCAGTGATATTTGTGCGCTAAATTCTTTTGAGACACTTTTTCTCCTTTTTATTTCAAACAGGACATTCAATATGAGGAACTGTATCCATCACACAGCCAGTATTGTATTGACTCTTCTTTAATTATGAGCCTCCACCTCCAATCTCCACCGAGAAAAAGTTACAAGGCAAAGAAGACGCGTACAATTTCTTCGATATCCACATATTCTCCCTCGCCTCCCCATATTATCTGTGGCCCTGTTTAAAAGGACCATACCGCCTTACTGAGATATTAGTCGATTCTCTATTCATAAACCCATTAAGCATGTATGAAGGAAATGTAAAAATAACTCAACAAATAAACAATCTAGCCCTCGCCCCCCCTTGTACAGCACCACACCCACAAAAGGTGATGTGTTCCCTAAACCCGCGCAATCAGAAAAAACCTCATGCACCTCACCTTTGTTATGGGGAATTTGGTTGTGTGCAGTATGTTGCTCCAGGAGCTGTGATTGGCTGTGATAAATATTCCCTGTCTTGTCAGGATATTGTCATCGTTTCTTTTTCTCTGTTTTGGCGTGTGCGCATTACAAAAAGGATTTTCTTGAGGATAAAATTTATATTATCTAACATGATGAACAGAAGTATATAAATACACTTGCAATTACGTTCATTTTGAAAAGTTGCAAATTATAAAAGACTCTCTTTTGATTTCTTCTTTTCTTTTCCTTATCGTCATAGACAATCATTTATCTTTCTGATTAGACCTAGGTCAGTCTTTCCAACTACTTTCCCCCACACACACACATATACATAATAATAATAAAATGTCAGTCCCAATTACTGAACAAACTGCTATCTTAGCTAAATACTTAGAATTACCTCAAAGAGGTAAGGTTTTGGCTGAATATGTTTGGATTGATGCTGAAGGTAACACCAGATCCAAATGTAGAACCTTGTCCAAAAAACCATCCACTGTTGATGATTTGCCAGAATGGAATTATGATGGTTCCTCCACTGGTCAAGCTCCAGGTAATGATTCCGATGTTTACTTGAGACCAGTTGCTTTCTACCCAGATCCATTCAGAAAAGGTGACAACATTATCGTTTTGAACGAATGTTGGAACAATGATGGTACTCCAAACAAATTCAACCACAGACACGAATGTGCTAAATTAATGAAGGCTCACTCTTCTGAAGAAGTTTGGTTTGGTTTAGAACAAGAATATACCTTGTTTGATCAATATGATTACCCATACGGTTGGCCAAAGGGTGGTTTCCCAGCTCCACAAGGTCCATTCTACTGTGGTGTCGGTACTGGTAAAGTTGTTGCTAGAGATGTTATTGAAGCTCACTACCGTGCTTGTTTATACGCTGGTTTGAACATTTCTGGTATTAATGCCGAAGTTATGCCATCTCAATGGGAATTCCAAGTTGGTCCATGTGAAGGTATTGAAATGGGTGATCAATTGTGGATTGCTCGTTATTTATTGCAAAGAGTTGCTGAAGAATTTGGTGTCAAGATTTCCTTCCATCCAAAACCATTGAAGGGAGACTGGAATGGTGCTGGTTGTCATACCAATGTTTCTACTAAAACTATGAGAGTACCTGGTGGTATGAAGGTTATTGAAACCGCCTTAAGTAAATTGGCTAAGAGACACAAGGAACACATGTTGTTGTATGGTGCCGATAATGATCAAAGATTGACTGGTCGTCATGAAACTGGTCACATGGACACTTTCTCCTCCGGTGTTGCTAACAGAGGTGCTTCTATTAGAATTCCAAGACAAGTTGCCAAAGAAGGATATGGTTACTTTGAAGATAGAAGACCAGCTTCCAACATTGACCCATACTTGGTTACCGGTATTATGGTTGAAACCATTTGTGGTTCAATTCCAGATGCTGATATGGCTAAAGAATTCCTTAGAGAAAGTAGTGATGAATAAGTGTAGATGCTTGTTAGTTTTCTATTTCTTTACATTATTTTAATTTTCCCTTTTTTTTATTCTTTTCCAAAAAAAAAAAGTTGTATAATTTCTTTCAGTTCATGATTCCACCATTTTCTTTATTTAGTTTATAGTTTTTATATATCTTATTTAATTTGCATTTTACGTTTTATATCAAAGATAAATTTAGTAGATTTACGATTGCATTCTCTAATGATAAGCTTCTCCATGTTTCGTATAATGGGATCTCGGAGGTATATCTCTATTTGAGAGTGTGTGTGAGAGAGAGAGGATCATTGGTAAACGATAAAGAGTTGTACCTGAGTCAAGAAATACAATTTAATTCCCCAAGATTCATACTACAGAGAGGGTTGAAGTTTATTGAAGTAATATTTCTGTTTTGTATGTTAGCATGAGGGATTTTTTTATTTTTTTTTTTTTTATTAATTTTTTAGTTTTTTAATTTGCTACTGGAAAGGAAGGCGGTAACATTTATTTTTTTTATTTTGTTTTCAGGATTTGTCTTGTCAGGAAATGAAGTTTTGTTTAGTTTCCTGGATTTTATACAACAAATAGAATAAGAATAAGTAATGGAAGGGAAAAAAATGCGTCATCCTCATCTTCATCTTCATCTTCAGCTTCATCATGCTTTTAACTAAAACTATTTTGTGGATTGGCTAATTAATTAGAAGGAGAAAGGAGAACGCAAAAGAACGAAATTTAATTACAGAAAAATCATTTCATGTCACAAGAAGAGGAAATGAAGTGTGCGATTTAGACAGGTATTGAAATTCCCGAAAAATCCTAGTTTCAAAAGACTCTAATTTCAACTAATATTAAGCTTTGATGGAAAACATTATATGTTTGAACCATGTTATGTTTGATCATTGATAGTTTTAATTTTCTCTTTTTTTTTTAAATTGAATTTTTCGTGATGATGATGTTGATGAAAATTTCTTTTTTTAGTAACAAATTGCAACCAATTTCAAAGGAAAAAGAATTTTCTCATTGATGGAACTTCTCTACCGCTCAATCAAGCAAGAGAGAAAAAAAAAAGATCGTGATCCCTCAATGACTGCAAAAAAAAATAATGGGATAATTTCCTAATTAGTATAAAACATATACAACCACTTGGAAATAAGGCACATAACATCTGAAACTCATTTATGGAAATGATCTTTCTATTACATTTCTAGTTCCAAACATATTTGTGCTGGTTGATTGAATTGTGAATGATGATGTTGAAATAGATGAGACCTTTCATAACAAGTTGCTTCCAAAAATGAGAATGTAACCTCATGAAAAGGTCATTCATTCTGAATTACAATTATTACTCTGTAACTTGACAGAATTTGACAATGTGAAACCGTTATACAACGGATCGAGTTTTGCAACAAAAGGCAAGAAATTTGTTGCAATTGTACATGAGTAACGCATACAAAAGAAAAAGAAAACTGAAATATTACGTAGTTATAAAGTGTGGCTATTATATAACATTGTAAAGCGTACAAAAGACACTCAGAACATTACTTGCAAACTGTTCTTTTAATATTAAACATACAGTCTAAAAAAAGAAAAAAAGAAATGCCATCACCAGGAATCGAACCTGGGTCTAGTCGGATTTGTTGTGTACTCCACAACGACTCGTACTGACCACTATACTATGATGGCTGGTTGGTTGTGATGGAGAAAGAGACGTGATCTCAAGCTTAGATATTCTACTGTATAAGATTTCATATCCAAAATTGTTAGTGTAATTTTCTTTCGCTTTTGGTACTATAATTGCAATTTTTTTTTGCAACATCTGTTAGACAAAAAGAACTTTATTCTCAAAAAATCAATTCACAAAATGTTTAGAATCTCTCATTTGAGGGTATTTAGGATATCTTTTTTACTCTACCAACCATGTGAAGGGTTGTAAAGTTTGGTCGCATTATGTCAAGAAATACATCAACAAGTTTAGCTTTATAATATTACATTAATACATTTGAAAATCACTTGACAAAATTTATAATATGTACTTTCGCAAAGTTAACTTACATCTAGAAAAAGTACAATACAAATATATTGCACTATTTGAATGTTCAACTTTTTCAGACAAATCTATGAAAATACCAATCAACCCATCTTAATTAAGATTTCTGCAATGAGTACCATTACTGTTAAATATTTCGCAAGAGGCTGACTACAATATTCACGATGAGTGATAAATAACATACCAAAAAAAAAAAGAAAAACTTAAATGACAATGGTAACATTCAGAAATATTCAAAGTATAATTCGTCAGGCAACATTGGAGTAATTTACAAATCGACAATTTGAGGCAGTGTCACCATCACAACCAACCAGCCATCATAGTATAGTGGTCAGTACGAGTCGTTGTGGAGTACACAACAAATCCGACTAGACCCAGGTTCGATTCCTGGTGATGGCATTTCTTTTTTTGTTTATATTCTTTTTATATTTTTAACAAAAATATCTTCAAAAGCATTAGCTATAGGCGCCGTATCCTTTTGCAAGGGTCACAACACGGTGGGTATCGTTTAACCAACACCACTGCAGGACAAAAAGCATGTCACCTTAGACATTAACGCTCGTGTTAGTCGTGTATAGTGGGCAGAAAAATTAAAAGTAATTTGTGTTTATCAACAATTTTTCTCAGTTTTTTCTTTTTGAAATTGTTAATTTTTCTTTTCGTTCATCAGTAGAGGACAACCTACGACAAATAAAAGCATATAACATGTCTGAAGAATACGTATGTTGAAATCATTTCCAATTGCATGGGGAATATTGTAAGGACAACTAACGTACTAACATTTCACTTTTATTATAGTCACCATTAGTCGTTGATAGTACATTTTTGACCGATTCCAAAAAGATTATTAAGGAGAGAATTATCCCATGGGAGGGTTTAGCAAGATCTGACGTTGTATCTGAAGACGATGCCAACCATATCAAATTATTGGAAAAACAATCAATTGAGAATAGAAACAATACTGTTAAGGGTCAATTGGACTTGTATTCTAAAACCTTGTTGAATGTCTTGAATAGAGTTGATAAGGATGATGTTATCAAGAACGTATTGGCTTTGATTAATGACTTGTTGTTGGATTTGCCAGAGTTTTTAGATGCCATTTTGAAATTGTCAAATGTTGATAAGTCCTTACCTTATGCTCCATTCCTTAATCATTTAGATAACAAAGATGATTTAATAAAGAGTTTAAGTTTATACAACCTTGAGATTATTTTGGCCAAGGCCAAATCTGTTCAAGACGATGAAGTATTAATTAAAATCTTTAGTGTTGTGTCATCAATTATTGGTGGATCAGATTCAAATTATCAATTTATTGGTTTACAAATTTTGCAAGATTTGTTGATTGTCAAGCCATTCAAAGCAATCTACCAAAATCATAACTTGATTGCTAACTTTAAACCAATCAATAATTTGATCACCAAACTGGCAACTAACTCCAATGCTACTGGTTTGCAATTATCTTACAATATCTTGTTAGTTGCTTGGATTTTATCCTTCAGTGGACCAATGAACAAAGCTTTGCTCCACAACTTCCCTCAATTAGCTGGTAGTCTTTTAACTATCGCTAAGGACTCGATTAAATTAAAGATTGTCCGTGTTGCTGTAGCAATTTTGAAAAACTTTGTCGATGTAACAACTTCACCACAAGAGCAATTCAAAGTTATCAAGTTATTGTTATTCCATGGTGCTTTGAACACCGTTAACACTTTGAAGGAAAGAAAATTTGCATCCAATGGAAGTGACGAAGAGTTATCCAACGATTTGAACTACTTGTCTGAAAGTTTGAATGAAATTGTAACTTCCAAGTTGACTTCCTTTGACGAATATTTAACAGAATTGGAAAACCCTAAACTTATAAGTTATGCCTCTCCAACTCATAAATCCAGCGAATTCTGGTTAGAAAATAGTGGCAAATTTAAAGATTCAAATTTCAAATTAGTCAAGAAGATTTTTGACATCTTAATCCAAAATTCATCAGACAATTCTACAGTTAATACTATTTTATTGAATGATTTACAATTCTTAATCAAGAACCTTGGCCAAGATTTGATTACCTTTATCAACACTGAAAAGGGTGGACAATATAAACTTTTGATTATGTCATTTTTAGAAAATAGCCAGGGTAACAATGAATTGAAATATGAAGCTTTAAAGACTATTCAATTATTGGTTGGCCACAATTTTTAAGTCACTCAAAAGTTAATTAAGTAGGTTTTCACTCTCTGGAACTTCTTTTTTTTTGATAAAAACAATATACAAGCATATAATGGATTGAGAGCCATGTGCACGAACCATATTGGGTTTTTACAGTAAAACGCTGTATAAAAAATGAATATCATTCTAATCATAATTAGAAACTTATATTTAGTTAATAAATTATACAATAACCCATGAAACTTAGCAAAGCGAAAAATAACAGAACTAAACTAGTAAAAAATAAAAAATAAACCCCTCATACAACACGGTATAATAGCATCTATTTACTGTTGACTTCGGAACTGGCAAGGTCATTTTCCTTCATTTCAACTTCTGGTTTAGGATCACTAGATGGCAATTCCCCATTAAGCAAATCAAGCAATCCAATATCTTTAAGAATTTGTTCATGAAGCTCAGCTTCTTTTCTGGAAGTACCTTCGAAATCACCAAACACTTCGTCCAATTCATCCAAGGTCTTGTTTTTGGTTTCCGGAACCATAAAGAAGATATACAACAGACCCAAGATACACATGGCACCAAGGAAGATGTAGGCACCGTACTTTGTTCTAGCAACGAAATCTGGAGTGGCCATGGCAACGGAGAAGTTACAGAGCCAGTTTGCAGAAGCACCAATGGAAACACCCTTTGCTCTCAAACCAAGAGGGAAGACTTCAGAGACAATGACCCAGGCACATGGACCCCAGGAGTAACCAAAGGCAGCAGAAAAGATCCAGATGAACACAACAGCAACCCAACCAGCAGCAGCGTGTTCAGTCCAGTTGCCTTCGAACGAGCCCAAGATACCGGCAACGATGAAATGACAGCAACCCATGATGATGGCACCGGAGACCAAGAGCGGCTTTCTTCCGAGCTTATCAACCCACAACACGGCTGGAATGGTGGCCAAGAACATGACAATACCAACGACACCCGAGGCAAGCAAGGAAGTGGTGTTACCAGACAACCCCAAGGAGGCAAAGATGAATGGGGCATAGTACAAGATGAAGTTGACACCGGTCCACTGTTGGAACACCATGGTCAAACAGGCAATGGAGACCCTCTTGAATGTAGGTTTATGGGTGATCATGGACTTGTATTGGTAGAAATTGACCTTGAACTGGGACTTGAATGAGCCGTCTTGCAAGTCTGGGTAGGCTTGTTTTTGCAAAGTTTCTTCGAAGATTTTTTGTGCTTTCATTTCCAAGAACTCTAACTGCAAGATCTCGTCGTCCTTGTGTGTCTCACGCAACCATGCGAGGTTTTCCAATGCCTTTTGTTCTTCACCAATATTGATCAAGTATCTAGGAGATTCGGGGAACATGTAGATGAAACCGGCGAAAATGACGGCTGGTAGCGCTTGGATACACATTGGGACCAACCACGCGGCTTGACTTTGATTTTCACCTGTTCCGCCAATGAAGTTTGTACCGTACGTGATCCAGTAGGAGATCATGATACCCAAGGTGATACTCAATTGGAAGACGGCCAGCGCAGCACCTCTGATTTCTGTGGACGAGACTTCGGCGTTGTACAATGGGACAGTGGCACTCATTTGCCCAACACCAAGACCAATGACGAATCTACCACCCAAGATAAAGTTATAGTTGCCGCCATGGACGGTGGCTTGAACAATGACACCCACAATAAACAAAATACAACCAGAAACAATAGCACCTCTTCTACCGACCTTATCGGCGATGTACCCGTTGGCCAAGACCCCGACCCAGGCACCCAATTCCAAGATGGACGTCAACAAACCTTGCAAAGTAGGATTATCTTGGATTCTACCGACACCGGCGACCTTACTGAACGAGTTCATACCGGAGATCTGACCAAACATACCTTGGTTGTACCCGTACAAGAGACCACCCAAGGCGGTAAACAAACAGACACCAAAGGATCTTTTGTTGTGGATGATGGCACCAAACCCTGGCTTGACAGAGGAGCCGAGACGTTTTTCGACAATGAGCTTTTGAATTTCTGAACCTTCTAAATCACCACCGTGCATTTTATTGATGTGTCTGTGATACGAGTAGTGTGATGTGAAATAGTAAAGTGAAGTGATTTACAAGAATGATAAGTATATGCAAAAACAAAAAGGTGATGAGTAATAGAAGATAACCTCAGGTATTTATAGGTTAGACAGAGAAAGGAAAGAGTGTGCGTGTGCGTGTGCGAGTCTGAGTGCGTGGGTTTGTGTTTATATGAAGCTACCCCACCATCTTTAATTAGCTATGATATAGTGATTACCATAATCCTGGATTGGGTAGAATTATAATATCTGATCATTTCTTTTGCATTCTGGGGGAAACAATGTTAGTGCAAAAGAAAAGACAATGAAGCAAAACAAACAAAAAAAAAAAAATAAAAAGAAAAATGCGAAAAGAAAATTTTACATTAACGCGGTTTGTTCACCTCTCGGATGGAATTGCTGTTTGATGGATGGATGGAGAGAGGGAATAATTATGAAACACAAGTAACAAAATCGCCATCAAATAATATCCAACCAAGGAAAAACTCACGGGTGGCTTACCAAAGCAACCACCAGAACAACCACCAGGGCAACCGCCAAAGCAACCACCAGAGAGTGTTTCTGGCAAAGCCAATCTCACCAGTGATTCTCATGTAGTCCAATGTGTGCGTGACTGCAAAAATAAACTGACTAAAAAAGAAAGCAAATATTATTGTACCAGAGTTGGTAATTTAAAAATCCAATTAATTGTGAATATAATAATTAATCCGGGTTTGTATTGCTTTTTTGTTTATTCCAGATGGTAGATTTCCATAACCAAATTACGTTTTCCCCACAAATGAAACTCGACTGAGATCCATTAGAAGAGCAAGTTAACGATATACGTACGCAACTACGAGGTTAGCCACTTTACATCGAATTTTTGTTTTGAAAAAGCTGGGGTTTTTGGGGCTTTTGGGGCTTTTAGGGTTTCGCTTCGAATTGAGTTTTGAAGTTTTTTATTTATTAAAAAAATCCGAGTCGATTGTTGTGAATGCAGTCTTGGCGGATGCATGGGTGTAGACTGTGTTAAAAGAAAAAGAAAGACAAACGCCGTGGTGCTTGCATTTGGTGTTGATTGGTCGAGAGTGGGTTCATGAAGGGTATTATTTAGTTGACAAGAAAAAATAGATGTCTATAATTAGGTTAGATAATTGATTCTATTCATGTAGCTATCCAAAAGGAAGGTCTAATTTAATTATTATATTTCATTTAATTGTTTCTAGTAGAATCCTGTCTAATTTGTGTATTGATCGTACGAGTATACTAACTTGTCAAGAAAACTTAAGCTATGAATAACACACCGGAAATCACATTAGGAACTGAATTATATCAATAGAGCAACTATTCAAGTAACTCCTTTAACTCTTTCACATTATTTGCTGGCGAAATACTTTGAGATCGTTGCAATCGAATTCCCTATGTTGGTTAAAACAATTCACACATTCAAACACTCGATCAACACCAATGATACTGAACAAAATAAAAAAAAGACTAAACTTTGAATCTATAGATTCCATTCTTAGGTTTAGTTGGCTACTATTTGTTATTTGATAATATGAGGGTTTTGGTACAAATGGCTGACTTCCATATATTCCACTACATGCAGGAATTCTGAAATTAACGAAAGAAAAAAAAAATTTAACAAAACAAGTACTTCAATACGCGTGTGATTCAATACATCGGGACGAATTCAATACATAGCCAACTTTGAGGACAATGGCTAAGATTAACCAAGATATGATCTACCGGGATCATAGAATTAAAACTTTTGAAGAATCACAAGTTGTGAAAGAAAGGTCGTTTCTTTGGGAGGACCATACCGATGTTGTTAATGTCGATGTATTGATCAATGCAGGGTTCTATTATAATCCAATTAGACGTTATAAGACAAGAGTTACATGTACATACTGTGGTCATTCATCATATATAAATAGTCAGAATGATCTTGACAAAATATTATACAAACACAAACGAGCCAATTCATCGTGTCCTATGAATCAAATCCTTGAAATGGTTAAATTAACTTCAAAAGTAAAAAATAACCACCATGAAGTTAAGAGACTTTGGCAGAAGAATCAAAACTTTCTGGATCCATCTAGTTCAGAGAGTCAAGCTTTTAGGGAACAATTTTACATTAACTATCCATTAGATAAAATTGATTCAGTGCCCAATTCTAGATCATTATCAAAAGCAGGTTTTATTTATAGTCCCAGAAGTATTGAAGATGATAGAGTAACATGTATGTATTGTCAATGTGCATTAGATTTCTGGGAAGTTGATGATGATCCTATTCAAGAACATATTAAGAATGAACAGGGATATTGTTACTTTTTGGATACACTTAATATTAGCACGAGTGGACAGATTGTACCTGAAGAGTCAAATGAATCAATTGCACTTGACGAGCCAACTAAATCAAATGTACCCGACGAGTCAACAAAATCAAATGTACCCGACGAGTCAACAAAATCAATTGAAGAGTCAATGAAAGAGGTATCTGATTCACAGGATGAACAGGACCAAGAAGATAGTAAAGTTGATGGCCTGAGCATTGTTGAAGTCTCTCGAAATACGAAAGATGACAAAACCAAGAATTCCACTAGCATTTTTAATGAAAGCGATAGCGGGAGTGAAAATGATATTGTGGAGATTCAAGAGATTCAAGAGCAAAATATGATCCATCAAAATGAGATCAAAGATGATTCTATGTTGGTTGACGAAACAAGCAATAAGAGTGCTGATGTCAATAATGATGAATTACCCGATTTTGATGAGCAAATAGATGATGAAAGTACAAATAATCATTTCGACAACTCGTTTCTGTCGCCAAATACATCTCGGTCCAAGAATCTGTCAATAATTAAACTGCCAGTAAGAGAGACCAGTGAACAACCAGCCACCTACAGAAGATCAAAACGCATAAAAAGATTGTACAGTGAGAGAGATCGAAATGTGGATTATTGGGACAAAATTCCGGATGATGATTTGCTCCAGGAATTTATTGATGTATCACAGAAGTCAACCAGCTCCAAGAGGGAGAAAGAGAAACAGAGAGACACTGATTCGAAGGATGACCAAATCAAGAGCGATGATAGACATCTTGAATTAGATTTCAGTGAAGACCACTCTCAAAATGATGATTTTGACATCCCTATGAATGAGCCTGACAATATTGAAGAAGATAATGATGTGCAAGAAATGCTGGACATTGAAGAAATCATCAAACCTGAAACTCGAAGTGAAAGTCTGGATGAAGAGAAGCACAAAGAAATTGAGTCTGAAGAAGAAGACTCTACAACAGACGCCGAACACAAGAGTAGAATATCATTAGAGAAAGAAGTGTCTGATATAGAACTGGAAAGTGAAGTTGAAATATCTGATAGCAGACATGTGACAAATGAGAATGAAAATAATTTAGAGTCAGATGCTGAAAATGAGAAACACGGATCTGAGAATGAGGTTGACGAATCAAATGCAGAATCAAATGCAGAATCAAATGCAGAATCAAATGCAGAATCAAATGCAGAATCAAATGAAGAAGAACAACTAGAATCTGAATATGAAAGTGAGAATGAAAGTTCAGAAATACCAGAACCTGTTGATGAGCTGTATGAAGTTACAGAATCTTCTGACGATTCTATCGATGTATTTGAGACTTTGAGAAAGAAACCCAAATCGGCTACCAAGAGGAACAAGGAACCAACTCCAAAGGTAGAAGCTAAAACTAAGACTAAACCGGAACCAAAACAACCAAGAAAAATAACAATAACAAGAAGGGAAAAATCAACCACCCCCCTTCCTAGTTTATTTGATGATTCCAGTGATAATTTTGAATATGACGAAAAACATGTTGAAAAACTTGAAAGTCAGGTAGCCAAAAAACCAGTGGGGCGTAAGTCAGATGAAGCAAATATCAAGAGTATTTTGCCAGTTCCTAAAAATCCATCACCTCCAAGAAAACTTTCAATTACTGCAGATCAAAAATCAACGGGAAAACACAATTCGTCACCTATTAGATTCTTAGATGGATTAAAAGAGTCTAAAGCAAAAAGAAGAAAGGTATCCAAACCTAACATTCTTGATATGTCATTTGAATCAGCACAAAAGTTTAGTAGCCCTATAAGATTTTCACAATCAAAAAAGGAGAATGGAATCATTGCGAAATCTGATGACGAAAAAGAATTAGGATCTAACAATAAAGTCATTAATGAATCTCCTTCAAACGATGATAATAGCCTTGACAATAACGATGAAGTTAAGAACGTTAGCAACTTATTGAAAGGTATTGATAGTTGTGATGATTCATCTCACTCTATAGACAAGAAATCGGATTCAGTCATTTCTAAAGAGAGTGAACATACTTTTGAGGATTCCCCTAAGAAGGAATCAGAATCAATAGACCCGGATGCAAGTTATGATATATTATTTGACAACGGTGAAGAAAATGATAAGGAAGATCAAAACGAAGTTTATGTTGATGCTGAGCCTGAAGGAAAGAATGAACCTTCAAAGAGAATGGCCACGGTTGAAAAAGTTGTCGAGCAAGTTGTTTCTTCTCGAGACAAAATCGAAAGATTATCTACACCGAATATCGAAGAAATTCAAGGAACCAGTACGTCAAACAATTCCAGAATTGATATTGACGATGAGGATGCCGAAAGTGTTGATGATTCACCGTTGGATAAACCCAATGTAGAATCGGGTGAAGGGATTGCAGATGACACTAATAGCATTGAAGAATTGGTAACCAGCGAAGAAGGGGAAGGTGATGATGTTCATGAAGATGATAGCAAGATTCAGAAAGACAATGATTTAAATCCAAATGATTCTTCACCTAAAAAACTTTACTTAGACACCATTGAATTTGATAAATCGCCAGTCAAAGAAATTATTGAACCAGAAGAAGTTTACCCCGATAGCAACAGAGAGGAAGATACGGTTGATATTTTGTTATCCATGGAGCCAAAAGCGTCACCGGCAAGAGGAAGAAGCAGAGAATCGACCAAAGATCTAAAAAAGGAACAAGTAGATATCGACTCAGTAGAGTCAGAGTCAGAGTCGGAATCGGAATCAGAATCGGAATCGGAAAAGGAGATAACAGCTGAATCCAATTTGTTGTATAATGTTACAAACCAAGAGGAAAACTCCATGTCACGAAAGGAAGAGACAGACAAGGTAAGACATGCTACAGAAATCAATGATATATCCAATCATATCCATAGTGATCAGAGGATTGATTCACCTCGAGCAGCGATCAACAAAAGGATATCTTTTAAGGACCCTGCCACATCTCCATTGGCCATGAACTCTTCATTATCACACATTCACAAACAAGAAGAGGGGACTACTAAAGAAGAAAGAGTTTCATTAAATGGTCCGCAAAAGAGATGGGAACCAAGACCTTTAACAAAATTTGTTGAACAAATAAAGTTTTTAGAATCCAGTGCTAAGGAATTGAAAGAATTGGCCAATTCAGAATACGACTTGAATAATGATGTCAATGGTGATATCACGCGGTTTATTGCGGAAATGCCTGAAGAAGAAGAGGAAATGACAATCAAGCAATGGATGGAACACTGTGCAACTAATTGTCGAGATATAGTCACCCAGTCGTGTAGTGAACTTGGAGATTTTATTCTTGAAGAATATGATCGCGCTATCCAAGAAATTGAGAGTATGCCCACAATTGATTGATTGATTGAAGATGATGAATATACGAAACATCTATGATTTGACTGTGTATCTTATTGTTTATGAAAGGGTTTGTAAACTAAGTAGATTAGTTAGACGATATTCCAGAGCGAGTTTTACATTGCTGTTGGTCATGCCAACTATAACCAGACGCAGACAGGGGGTGTTGGTGGTGGTGAGTATGTTAGACAGCAAGAACGAAAGAAACGAGAACTTTCTTCTGTATTTACAATTTTTAGACTATGCTTGTGAAATGGACAGAAGGAGAAACAATCGCAGAGAGAGAAAGAGAGAGACAAAACTGTACACAGTGGACAACCAAATAAAAAATCAAACAAAAAAAAGTGAGAGAGAGAGAGAGAGAGAGAGAGAGGACGAAGTCAAAGAAGAGGAAAAAAAAATAAACCATGAGAAATAAGAGATCACTTGCAATTAAATCACCAACTTTTTCTTTGATCTCACTTATCAACGATAACAAAAAAAAAATTAGAAAGAAGAGGCACACTTTGGGAGAATCAACATACGTCACCAATAGTTATACAGTATAAGATTAAGTGTATTGTCCGTTATACCCAAACTTGAATTGTGGCAAAAAGGAAATTGAAAAAATAAAAGATACAAGAAAAGAGAATTGTAAATTATTGGCACATTCATTTTCCACCTCCTCCCATAATTGCTGAACTAAAAATAGAAGGAAATCAAATTCAAGATGTCATTTTGGCCATTCACCAATCCATTGAATAGCAATAATGCTTTGCTGAAGTTTTTAGACTCAGTACAGGATTTATCAACGGTAACAGTCGAAGATCTAATAGGTGACCCCACGATCCTGCAAGAGCTTTTAAGTGAGCTTCATAGTATAAAGGGCAATTATAATGCAAAAGGCGGTGCAGGTACCAACTTTCTGTTTCAACAACCACCGTCTCAGGAAATTAATGGCACCAGTTCAGATACCGCATCATTCACTTCGTCAACTAATGAAAACAATAATGCCAACGCCAAAGACACTAAGGGAACAAAGATCATTGAAATATTAATTCAACCATCAATCTTGACCGGATTGATTGATTATTTGGTTAGAAGCGTTGATTTTTTCCATGAGCAGAGCATCAAAGAACAGAAGACTGTTATGGAATTATTGAATGAAAATCCACCAGAAACCGATGAAGTTGAAGAAGAAGAGCTCGAAGAAGTGAGAAGTGGCAAGATTTCTAAAGATTCAGAAGAGGAGGAATCAGAGGATGATAAATTTCGTCGAATGGTGCAAGCAGCTGCAGATATACTTTCAGTAGATTTATGGATTGTTCTGAATCGTATTATTGAAACACCAACCATTATGAATGAATTATGGCTGATTATAAATATGCAAAATTTACTGGAAATTTGTCCCACAGTCTCATATTTGGTTCACATTTTAGACCAATTGATGGATACCAATAGCATAGAACTTTTGAACTTTATCAGGCGTCAAAAGGATCTTGTTGACACATTCTTGGCTAAAATCGAGGTTCCCATGTTAATGGATTTCTTCTTCCGTGTTGTACAAACAGATAAACCAGACTCACCTACAGGTATTATAGAAACAATCGCCCTGCAAAATCTTATTTCGAAACTAATTGATATTTTAAAACCAGAAAGCTCACAATTTGCATTAGACAGTTGTATCCCAAATCACCAATTATTTTTTAAACAAACCGCAGCAACCGATTTCTTGAAAGCCTTGGTTACAATTTCATCAAATGCAGCTTTGGCTGTAGTATTGGAAACTAATATTGGGCCTAATCAGTTGACACGAGAGTTGGTATCACCAGAAATTGTTAAAACAATGATAAATGAGATCATGTTGGTGAAAATTAAAGAGAAAGATGGCAAGTACCAAACCAACAAACACGGAATAAATAATTGTGTCAGTATTGTAATTGAACTTATTCGAAAGAACAACTCGGATTATGATCTCAATTGTGGATCTTATAGTTCCATGCTTCAAAATGGAGATGGGAGCCCGGGTGAAATTAATTCGTATGTTATGTTCCAATGGTTGAAAGACTTTGAACAAAATCCACCGGGTCCAAGAGATCCAATATATTTGGGAGATATGCTTGAACTTTTTTCGAACAATTTAGACAAATTTGCAGAATTAATTCAGATGGAACCAATCCTTCCTATGCATGTGGATACAAACATACTAGGATTTACAAGGTTTAAGTTGTCAGAATTGATTGCAGAATTATTACATTGTTCCAATATGATTTTGCTTAACTCCAGAAAAATCAAAAAAATCATAAGTGTTAGAGACCAGATTAGGTCACAACAAGAAAAAAGACTAAAGAAAGCATTAGAAGACCAGATTTCATTTCCCGAGTCCCCTAGTATCAAGCAAGTGACTTCAGGTATGGATGATGTGTCGTTAGACGATATTCATTTTGGCACTCATTCGAGTGACGAATCTAATGAGTACAGGAAACTTGTTGATAGTTTAGATGATGTGGAAGATTCCGAAGACGAAGAGCCTTCAATTTCACCAGAGAATCCATTTGTTTGTAAAGAGAGAGACAATACAATTAGAGGAGATCCGTGTGTAGGGGATTTCTTCAAGATAAAACTACTTGATCTGAACATATTGTACGATATTATCAATATGTTTACAAAGTTTCCATGGAATAATTTTTTCCATAATGTCGTATTTGATTTGATACAACAAATATTCAATGGTAAACTCAACTCATACAATTCTTTCTTGATTGTTGAATTGTTTAAAGAGAACAAATGTAATTTGACAGAAGTAGTCGTGAAAAGTTATAAGGAAGAAGTAACACCAAGACCAGGCTATATGGGCCATTTAATTTTAATCAGTGAAGAAATAGTTAAATTCACATCACTTTACAAGCCTGATTTGATATCTCCAGTAATAGTGGTTGCTGTTCAATCTGAAAACTGGAACTGGTTTGTAAATGACATCTTGTTAAAGACTCGTGAAGTGTACAATGTTGTTCTTGGTGCAGAAGAAGGAGATGAAAGTAATGATTATGGATTTGACTCATCATCAGTAGGGTACCTTGATATGGACCAGCCCAAGAAAATAATCTTGGGAGATGTATCTAATCACGAAGAGTTTGTCAACGACCGATCTGATGAAACAAATGGTGATGGCCAAGAGGGTAATGAAGACGATAGTGGAAATGACTCTGGTGATGATTATGATATGAACCAATTTCTTGTTCCTGAAGTCAATATACTGAAAATGACACCTAGTGGTGATTTGATTAGTCATGGATCACAGGATGATGATGACGATGACGATGATGATGACGATAATGATTTAGAATACGAAGGTGATACTGGTGATAATGGTCAAGATACAAAATATTTAGAGAATTTGTCAGGAAGTTCATCAGATGATGAAGATGAAGACGATATAGATGATGATGACATAGAAGATGACGAAGACAAGAGCAATGAGTTACGAAGAGTACCAAACCATAGCAATCAATGATTGTGGAAATCTGACATACGCATATTTTCACAGATACATATATTATAGTTTACATCTTTAGATTGATCCATTATCCTTTTTTTTTATTTATTATTTTATATTCTACTTGTTTATTTCTTTCTACTATAGACGACTTTTCCATTTGGTAGTTCGATTTTCTTACCTCTGTTTTTCTTTTTTTGTTGTTTCTTCTTTTCTTCACCAGCTGGTTGTGCAGCTTCGCCAGGTTTGATATACTCCACGGTGGTGTCGATTGGGTAGAACTTTCCAAATGCCAAATTCCAAAG
The DNA here is from genome assembly GCF_000006335.3 of Candida tropicalis MYA-3404. Taxonomy (NCBI): domain Eukaryota; kingdom Fungi; phylum Ascomycota; class Pichiomycetes; order Serinales; family Debaryomycetaceae; genus Candida; species Candida tropicalis. Next base: position 1,205,478 of record NW_003020038.1, on the reverse strand, counting down.
CTTAGCAGGGATTTTGAAAAACAAAGAATCTTTGAATCCAGGATGGATATTAATTTCATTTTCATCAATTAAATGTTGTTCATCATCTTCCAATAACCAAACAGAACCATCTGGTTTAACCAAAAATTCTTTCCCATTAGCTTCATTAACAAGCTTACGATCAGACCCATCAGCAGGAGGAATTTGAGAACCATTCCAAGCTTGAGTTTTAATGATATTTTTCATATCTTCAATTCTTTTATAAGCTTGTTTTCTATTGATTTTAAGAGCAAAAAAATGGAAAACACTAACAAGAATGTAGAGGATAAATAGGGTGAACACTACTCCAGGACGGAATTTTGAATAATAATAACCTGTTCCTTTCCACTTTGGGAATCCTTTGGAATAGAAATAATCATATCTTCTCTTTAATGATTGATCTCTTAATATATTACCAACCAATGATAATCTTTGAAATCTTTCATCAGCTTTCTTTTTCTCTGATCTTGGAGCAGTAGAGAATTTATCAGGATGTAATCTTCTTGATAATTTTCTGTAAGCTTTGTTGATTTCTTGTAAACTTGATTTTGGACCTTTTTCTAATTTCAACCAACTATAAAATGTTGTTGATTTTCCTAAATCTTGTTGGATTTTGTCATTCAAATTGAATATTTCATAATCTTCTTTACTCCATCTTGCAGCAGTAACTATCGCTACAAACAATAACAACAATTGAAAGACTCTCATTGTAGCAGAATTGAGCTTCTAAGCAATTAACACGGTGTTTTTGATGGGCTGTTAAGATTGATTTTTTTTTTCACTCTTCTTTCAATCGCGACATAAAAGAAGGCACTGCAAATTGATTTTTTTTTTTTTTTTTACAGCACGATTTACTTCTTCTTTCTTGCTGTTGAAACCACTATTACGTACAATGCCAGGATTATATCCATTGCCATTCAACGAACAAGTTGTTTTCTTTTACAATATTGTTGCAGCCACTTTATGGTTTTGCTGTTTCGGAAGGTTTCTTATATTGCTTCCATTAGTAGGTCGAAGATTTTTACCAGGGGGAATTGCTGATTTCTTTCACGTTGTTTCATTACTACCGTTGATAGGATCAATAGTTGTTAAACTTGCACTTTATCCTAGATGGAAGAAATCATATTTATGGTCATTACTGAATGGGATCAAGATGGCATGGCTTTGTTATGGGGTTATTTTCCCACACCCAAGAATTGCTAGACATACTTCATATTCAATTTTGATTACTTCTTGGTGTATTCAATATTTCATCCATTATTCATACTATGCATTTAGAGTTAAAACTAAAAGAAGTCCACTTTTCTTGCTTTGGTTCGAATACAATAATTTCTATTTGACATATCCATTTGCATTAGTTGCTGAAATGATACTTCTATTCTTAAGCCTTGGTTTTGTTGAAGAAGATCTGATTTATGACTATGTTCTCAGAGGAGTGTTTTTATTATATATACCAGTGGCATATTTTGCATGGGGTCATTTGAAGGAACGAAAGAGAGTTAAGTATACCGAAGTTTTGGAAAAGAGAAATGTTACACGTATTAGAAATAATCAAAATGGTTCTTCAAATGCTGCCAATCCTACTACAGCAACATCTATAGAATTAAGAGATATACAAGATAACTAAATAGGTTAAATATTAAATGCATTCCCAATATATCACCAATGAAATGGTGCTTCAGACAAACATTCCCAATTTGTTGCGAATTGTATGCCTAGGAAAAAAAAAAAATCGTAAAGAAAAAAAATTCATTATGAAAGAAGGGAAAAAAGAAAAAATTTCACCAATCGAATCTAATCCAAGACAAATAGACAAACAGTTCTACCAACATATACTTCTACAACATATATAATCATGATAACGAAATACTTTTCTAATGTGATGATCAGATTCAATCCATTTTCTGTGGGTGGAAAACCAACAAGATTATTCCTTCAAAGAGTTCCACAAGGTACCAAGATTGATTGTAAAGTAATTACTAAACCATCAGATAAACAAGAAATTAAAGTTACATTTAAAGATAAACATGTTATGACTATTGATCCTTCAACTATGAATTTCAATGATTTGGCAGATTATTTCAACGCACATTCAAGAAAATTGGCTATTAAAGATTCCATTCAAGATTAGGTTAATTTATTATTATTATTATTATTTCATTATTATTTGTACATAGCATAGATTATTTAATATACTGATTGGATATATCAAGGAAATGATAGAGGTAGTGAATGTGTAATTATTTTGATATAATGACTGGGGGGTTTGAAACTGACTTTGCGTATGTCCTACTCTTACTAAGATGAACCAATAAAGAATTTCATATGTACCATTGGCACATCTTGTCACTTATTATGAAAAACAGAGAAAATTCTATTTACAAGTTTGTCACTAAGAAATTTAATACATCACAAGAGGAATATATTCATTCAAAAAATTATGTAAAACTAACTAGACTTCACATTTAGTAACCACAACAATCTACTTATTGTGTTGACCATAAGCTTTAGTAGCATAGTGACCATCAATAACAATGACATCTTGTGGTCTGTACTTGTAGGTCTTGTTGAAATACTCGGTCAAGATTTGTTTAACACCATCAGCATATCTAGCTTGAGCATCTAAAGAAGTACCAGACACATGAACAGTCATGGCATTACCGTAGTCTTTCCCATAAGGACTGTGCATGGTTCTCCATGGCATGTCCTTTGGAGCCGGTTGCACTGGCCAGACATCACCACCATAGGAAATATGACCAGAGTTGACGGCATCGGCAACGGCTTGTGGGTCGGTCAAGGCACCTCTGGCAGTGTTGATCAAATAAGAACCTTTCTTCATTCTGGAGATCAAGTCCTTGTTAACCATTCCTTTGGATTTTTCATACAATGGACAGTTAAGAGTGACAACATCAGCTTGGGAGAACAATTCTTCCAAAGTGTCGACTCTTTCAAGGATATTGTCAACATCATTGAACAACTTAGAAGCATCGTTGATCTTCTTGACAGCGGCATCAGGCAAAGCTTGGTAGTCGTAGTACAACAACTTCTTTGGATTGAAAGCAACCAATCTCTCCAAGATTCTGTAACCAATTCTACCAGCACCAACAGTAGCGAAAACTTTACCTTCCATGTCGAATTCATCTTTGGCAACTGCAGCGATATCCCATCCACCACTGACGGCTTGGTGGTGGCCCTCACCGTAGTTTCTGAGCAAGATCAACATGGTCATAACAGCATGTTCAGCAACAGATTGGACATTGGATCCAGTGACTTCCAAGACAGCAACACCCTTTTCATTCAAGGCATCCAAATCATAGTGGTCTGAACCAACACCAGCAGTGATACACAACTTCAAGTTTGGAGCTTTTGCAATTCTGGTTTTTGTGACATAAGCCGGGAAGAATGGAGTGGTGATGATGATCTCAGCTCTGTCCAAGTATTCGTCAAAGGCAGAAGTTGGTTCTGGGTCTTTCTTATCGGTGGTAATCAACTCGTACCCGTGCTCTTCAACAAGTTTTCTGATGCCCAATTCGTTTTCAATAGTACCCAACAAACGTTTTTCTTCTTTGGAGTGCTTACCACCGGAGTAGAGAGCCATTAAAACAACAGGTTTGCCCATTTTTATTTATTTATCAAATTTGTTAATAAGTTAGTGTGGAAAAGTGTAAAATTATAGTGATGTATTACCAATCAGATGATCAATAAGTAGTGGAGAAAGAAAGAAAGAAAGAAATAGGAATGATGAAGACAGACAAATTGCTGGGATATTTATACCATTGCAAATGATACTTGCCCATTTCCCATTTCGCTAAGAACATTTTGGAATATAAAAGAAACAAACTATTTACTTGTAGTTACTCCTCCCTTGTTTGTATGTAGGTAGAGTTTTTCCAATTGCTGTGAAACATCTGGGGAGGCTCAAAAAGGGATTATATCGCTCGGATCTCTACAGGATATTTCTTTGTGTGGAGTGGCAGACACAGATTTAAGCGATCTTGCATCGTTACAATTGTGAGAAGAATTTGTTTGCTTCCATAGAGTTCTAAATTATCGCGGGAAGAAGAGTAACTTTCTGTGAGTCAATTTTGTAGATTAGGTAGAGCTAAATGAAGTCGTTGAGTTAAGTATATTATCTTAAAAATTGGGGAATATATCTATCGTGGTTAATTATTTGTGCCATAGTGACGACTGCCGAGCGATTTAAAGCATAATCTCATCAACTTTACCGCGTAAATTTTTCTTTTTCTTCTCCGGTTTATCATTAGATCGTTATACAGTATGTAAGAGAAGTATGTGAGGCCCAGTGATAGATTGAGTTCTGTTGATTAAAACAATGGCTTATAGTGTATTGTTTGTTGAATGTAGTTGGTGCATTGATGGAGAGCATTGAATTCTGTTTTAACCACCGACACCGCGACGATCTTGCCGTCTCAGAAATCAACAAGTGAACAAGAAAAATTTCTTCATATCAGAGAATTAATTAATGATAAGCCCACAAAACACTGTGTTTATAATTCATTCTAGTATGACAATTTCACAACATAGTCATGATAAAAACAATATATTATTGTTTACAACTCGATTATCACTGAATTTATTGGAATTTTGGTCAGATGACTATAACTTTGAATGCTCATTAAGACTTCTAAATGATTTGAAACTTCAACAAAAGATTTCGGAAATGAGACTACATCATCAGAAATACAAGGCTTTGTTAACTCTGTTATTTACAAGATATGTAATTAATCAACTACTTGGCAGCAATAATTTCTTTGATGTTGTTAATTTCTCCTATAATGAGTATGGAAAACCAATGTTACCAGATTTTCAGTTCAATTCAAGTAGTTCGAATGATATTATATGTATGGTGGTGGAATATTCATCCCATCCTATCGGAGTTGATCTATCTCATTCAAGACAAAAAGTATCACCTGTGAATTATCTTGAAGAATTTAGACCTATTTTTGACAAACATGAAATCCTGCAAGTTGATACTTATTTTAAGTTTAACCATTTTTGGACTTTGAAAGAAGCCTTTACGAAACTTATTGGAAGTGGATTAAATATTGAATTATCAGATTTTTACTTTGAAGTGGGACAAGGATTTAGTGAAGAGGATTACGAATACATACAGACACAAGATACAAGTGATTGTTACGATTACTCATTATCATGGTTTGACAATATCAATGTTAATATTGAAAAATTGAAAGCAAAGAAGGATCAGTTTATTGGGAACCTAGAAAAAGAAGAATTCTATTGTTTCTCCAGTATTCTTGAGAATAGTTCTGGAGATCAACCACCAGTAATCGTCACCATAGTGACGCAAAACGAAAGTAAACCAATCAAGCCTATCGAAGTACAATTTGATAAGATTTTGCTAGGATATTTCTAACATAGATGGGAAGCTTTATAGATATTAATAGACGATTCTTTCTTGTATAGAATTTGGAGTACAAAATTTTACTTTGGAAAATTAACAAAAATTGTTGCAAAATATTCCTAGTGCGAATGGTAATTGACAATTTTTAATACACTATTAACATTAATACTAACTAAATTCAACTAAGTTAATCATATATAAAACAACACTACAATTTGATGAAAAGAAACATAATAGAAAAACAATAAAAGGAAAACCAAATAAGAAACCAATAAAAACGAGCACACTTTACATGAATAATCCTGCGATGATTGCAGCAAAAAAGGCAATTCCATCAGTGACATGATAACTGGGAGCAGCATTTGAAGCATGTCCTGCTGATTCGGCAGCAACTGAATCTTGACTTGAAGTTGTCGTATCTCCACTGGTTTGCACTTGTTCTATGGTTTGTGATTCTTTTGAGATCGATTCATTTCTAGGGGTTGATGAGGTAGAATTTGCAATACTTGAATTAGTACCATTTTGAATATAAACATTCCCAGTAGCATAAGCCAGATATGATTCCTCATAATCACTAGTAGTTTCATCTTCATAGTAATATGAGCTCTCATAATATTCACTGTAGTATTCAGTGTACTCAGCCGGTTCTGTATAATAATAGTCGTCACTGATATCTCCATATTCTCCAGTGTAGGTGGTTTCAATACCGAAGAAGTAATCAGTGTCCTCATCATACTCAGTCGGATAAGCAGTATCGGTCTCGTAATCATATTCAGTATCTTCAAAAACGTTTGTAGCATCCGTGTAATAGGAATCCGAGTCAGCTCTAGCCACTAAATCTTCATATTTAATATTAATAGCATGAGTAGCATGAACCAGAGTAGTAAGTGAAAGCAATAACGTAACAATAGCAAATCTCATTATTTGGATAGTTTCAGCTAAAGAAGATATAAATAAAAATTGAGCCCACAAATAAAAATTCAAAAAAATTACAAGTGGTGAATCATCTTCTTATATTTATAGTCCCAGAATTTGATAAAACACATGGTTTTTAGTAATTAGGATTTGCCACAAGGAACACTATGTGTTGAATTTTTCATTAACAATGGTGCTATGATGATGTGGATAAATTCAGCAGATGGTTGGCCCGCCGTTCCTCAAATGGGAGTAATAATGCAAGACATGGTATGTTCTTAATACTACATACGTAGATATATTCAAGTCATAAATGAATAAACAAGGACTACTTTGGAATTACAACCTTCTGAATATCTAAATCAATTACTTGTGCAGTATATTGTCAGTATGAAAGAAATTATCGTGGTACAAAGGAAATCTACTTTGGATCTCCACATTTTGAAATGTGTAAGAAATTCCTTTCAATTATCACACCTACACACGTTTTCATATACACACTCTTGATTCAAAACACCACATCTCCCCTTTTCTTTTAGCAATAAATGTAATTGAGGGTGGTTATTCAAGAAAATGAACAGTCAAACACTGAACAATTGATCGTGTTAGCGCGTCCAGAAACAAAGATTCTATTTGGTGTGTCAATTGTCTCTGGAATATAAAACTTGCTTGGAAAATATTATATTAAATATAAAAACAATATAGCATTGCCTTTTATCAATCTGACACAGTTTCTCCTCACAGAATGTTATCTGAAATCTAAATTTGCAGTATATGTACACCTCCTGGATCTGTTTATTTGAGTGTAGCCACTTCCTACAAGAATCCACACGAGAAATAACAGCCAAAGGAGAAATATACATAGAAAAATTTTTTTATTTTGAAAATAAGGGGATCTTGATACCCACACACAGAACTAAAATAACACTCTTATCAAACAATGAATCCCATCTTGATAAATAAACATGAAAAGTTTTTCAATAGATGTTTGTTAGGACTTCCTGCATCTGCCCAATCCGAGGATTCAAATAAATTGGCAATTATTTATTTTTGTCTACATGGATTACTGTTGATCAACAAGTTCAATTTCAGTGACGTGGAATTGCAATACCATAGAGATTTCGTATACAACCAATTCATGATAGAAACAGACGAGATAGTAGCATTTAGATCCACTCATTATTTCAAAAACATAACCAATTATGATTTGCCAAATTTATCATCCACTTTATTTGCATTATACTGTTTGTTAGTTTTAAAGTCCCCATATCATCAGAAAATAAACCGACGTAAATTATTAAACTTTCTAGTTAAATGCCAAGTTAAAGAAGGGGTTAATAAAGGCGGGTTTGTACCTACACTTCATTATGAAGATGGAGAATATAAACAGTTTGGAGACCCTGATCTTAGAGTTTGTTATATGGCATTATTAATTAGATACTTGGTGAAATGTCACGATGATAACAGAGAAGATATAGATATTGACTTGGATTCCTTGTTAAAATTTATTCTTGATAGACATAACCCAAATGGTGGGTTTAGTTCCACGATTTTAGACGAATCCCATGTTGGCTTCACTTTCTGTGCTATTGCAGCCTTGAAATTACTTGAATATCCTTTGGAAAATCTAAAATGGACCAAAGAGTGGTTGATCCAAAGACAAGTTGACTATCCTGAATGTTTATATGGAGATATGAGTTACAAATACTATAGAAATGAAGATATTGGTGGTTTCAATGGTAGAGAAAATAAACTAAGTGATACTTGTTATTCTTGGTGGTGCACGGGAAGTTTATATATAATGGATCCAGAGTCAGTTAACCTAGTTGATATTGAAAAGGCCACCGAATATCTATTGAATAGAACCCAAAATTCTTTATTTGGTGGGTTTGGAAGAGATCCAGAGGCAACACCAGATCCTTTACATAGTTACTTGGCGTTGGCTAGTTTATCTATTTGGAACCATAAGAAATATGATTTACAAGAAGTTGACCCCGTGTTGGTAATAACCAAAGAACTGTATAGATTTTTCAAAGAAGAAATAGATTACTAAGTGGTCAATTAAAAAACAATACATGACTAATTTTCAGTTTAGATTAACATAATGTTATTTGTTTCACTTGATCTCAGTCCCCGGATATTCTTCCTTTCGCGCGGCATTTGGCACTACCGGCGCTGGTTCCCATTCCGTCACATACTCTTTTCCCCCGTATTATTGTTTCGTAGTGAACACGGATGGCGATCGAGAAGCGAACAAGCAAAAAATAATATTTGAGGAAAAAAAAAAAAAATAAAAGAATAGAGAAAGAAAGTTACACTGTACATAGCTTTTATTTTTCAAGACCCCTTTCTTTTTCGCTTAGAAACTATCCTACCATTATTTTAAAGAATCGTTGCAGGTGAAGTAGTCTAATGAATGTATAAGGAAAACCAACTGTACACATACCCACTTAGTTAAATTAATGTCAACTTCAACACCAAAACAAAGCGATGCAAAACGATCTCCAGATGCTACAGCTCATTTAGTGGCAGGTGCTATCGCAGGGCTTGTTTCTGCTGTTACTCTACAGCCTTTTGATTTGTTGAAAACAAGGTTGCAACAACAGCAATTGACTTCTAAACATGAAGTTAGAACGTCCATAACCAAAGAATTAAGAAAACTTACTGAGATGAAAGATTTATGGAGAGGTACATTACCATCGACATTAAGAACATCAATTGGAGCTGGGTTATATTTCACAATATTATCTAAAATGAGAACCAATTGGGCAGAACATAAAAGTAAGAAGGATCTGTCAATTAATATAAAGTCCGGTTCATCTGTGTTGCCCAAACTTACCCCGATAGAGAATTTAACTACTGGTTTTATTGCTCGTGCTATTGTTGGTTATATAACAATGCCCATAACCATAATTAAAACGAGATTCGAGTCAAATTTATACCAATACAATTCCATGACCGAAAGTATTCAAGGTATATATTTGGGTGACAACAAGACTATTCACACAGGAGGATCAATAAGGAACTTTTTCAAAGGATCTGTGGCTACATTAGCCCGTGATTGTCCATATGCGGGGTTATATGTTTTGACTTATGAATTGTTTAAAAATGATTTAATGCCCGTACTTGTCCCTACAGGATTGGGTGATAATCGATCAGGAGTGATAAATTCTGTAGCGGCAGTATTAGCAGCCAGTACATGTACCACAATTACTGCACCATTTGATGCCATCAAGACAAGATTGCAGTTGACGAACGAAACATCAATGATGAAAGCAATGAAGACATTGATCCATGAGGAAGGTGGGGTCAGAAATTTGTTTAGAGGTTTGCTGTTAAGATTGGGTCGAAAAGGTATAAGTGCCGGTATAAGTTGGTGTATTTATGAGGAGATAATCAAGAGCAATTTCGTTCAAACTAAGTTTATTAAAAACAAAGATGCACCATTGAGCTAGTAGTAATAGAATTCCCTTAGACTCATTTTTTATTTGTATATAGAAGGATAAGCTAGAAATGCTGTATTAAAAAGTTTAGATATAAAAATATAAATATATATATATAATGATTATGACGCAAAAAAAAAATCGCATTTACTTCCGCTGGATAAACTTTTGTAAAATGTTTGGTGAGACTGAAGCAATTTTTGTATTTTTCCCCCACCTTTAATTAACACCAAAAAGAAAGCATGCGAAACGAAAACTTGATTGTCAGTCGAAAGAAAAAAAAAAAAATGAATTTCTGGAGAACACTTTTTATTTTCCACTTTAGTCAGCAACAATATTAGGGAAGACATCATGAATGACGAGTTAATCAATAGTGCGGTTACGTTCTTAAAGGATCCACAAGTTGCTAGTTCACCTTTAACTAAAAAAGTAGAGTTTTTAGAATCAAAAGGTTTAAATCAACAAGAAATCGAAGAAGCGTTGAAAAGAGCTAATGATAACGCCTCTCAATCTCAATCTGTCGGTACTACCCAATCATCATCATCATCATCATCATACGCACCACCAACTCCACAACAGGGTCCACCAATAGATTATTACAACGCTCCACCACCCATTCCAGAAAGATCATGGAAAGATTATTTTATCATGGCCACCGCTACTGCTGGTATAACTTATGGGTTTTATCAAGTTCTCACTCGTTACGTGATTCCAACTATTATTCCACCAACCCAGTCATCCATAGATCAAGACAAAGAAACCATAAATGAAGAGTTTATGAAGATTGACAAGGTTTTGGAACAGTTGACCAATGAACAACAGGAAATCAAAACATCTAATGAAGCGAAATTGGCAGAAGTCGATACCGTTATCGACAATGTCAATGATTTCTTGAATAAATACAACAAAGATAAATTGAAATTTGACGACGATTTAAGGTTAATGAAATTGGAAATTGAGAATTTGAGCAATAGCATTGAAAAGAATATGAAGTTGACCAAAGAAAATATAAATGATGAATTAGGAGAAGTCAGTCAAGAGTTGCAATCCTTGAAGAACTTGATCAAAGCAAGAGCCAGCTCCAATACCCAAGCCAATGGTGACTCCAGAAAGATCGCACCAGTTTCGTCCATCCCATCTGCCTCAGAAATATTGAAGAGAGCTAGAGCTAAGAACAATGAAAGTTCTACCACTCCAGAACCAGTGACTATAACAGACACGACCAAGAAATCACCTGCAGTAGAAACTGAAGATGCCAAACGCAGTGAAAACACAAGCGAAGGAGGAGTTACCGCAGCTGGTATCCCATTGTGGCAATTACAAGCTAAAGAGAAAGAAGAACAAGAGGAAAAGAATGTAAAGAACGACGTTCAAGAAGAATCGGGTATTCCATCTTGGCAACAATCAACAGCTGCAGATGCGCAGAAGTCAGAAGAAGAAATCAAAGAAAAGATTAAGAGTGTTGGCGTTCCATCCTGGCAATTGAACTCAAATAATTCATCTGCTAATACTGGAATTCCATCATGGCAACAAGCTGCTTCATCATCACCACCAAACGCTTCTTCCACCTCATCATCTTCTTAGTAGTAGAAACAGTTAATAATGAGAATATACACGAGTATTTTTTTTTTTTCAATTTTTCATTTTGGTAAAGCTGTCAAGTAGTTGTAGATGTTTTGTGGTAATGGTATTTATGCAGTACAGCTACGCGCTTTCAGTTGATTTTCATAAAAGTGTTTTGTATCCCATTTGGCGACCAATTAATTGGTTGGAAGAAAAAAAAACAAAAACTGTGAGAAGTCAAAAAAAATAAAATAAAATATACGCCAGTGAATATTAATTGGGTGGTGGTGTGCATATAACCCAGTCATAGATTTTTTTATTTTTATTTTTTTTTTTTTCTTCTTCTTTTCTTTTGTTTGATGCGTGTGTGCGTGTGCGTGTAATTTAATTAACGAGAGGGCGAGCGAGTATTATAAGACTAAGAAAGAAAGAAAGAAAAAATAGAGGACAGAAAAACAAATTTCGACATTTCCAGTTTTTAACCTTAATCACATATTTTTCTTTCTTTTTTAACCCTCCCCCCTAAGTTACACATCTATAAAGGTAAGATATATTTCATTCGTTTTTAAATAAACTGAGTGATCCAATATCATAATTCCCATTATCTACCTGTACACAGTTTTTTTATCTGTTCTCCCTTTTTTTTTCATTTAATATTCATTGTTTAGTTCATTGTTAAATATTTTAAGTGGTTTTTTTTTCATTTCTATTTTCATTTTAAAGAAGAAGGTCTTCAACAAGGTGTTTTATTAATCAATAGGAAGATAAAAAGAAGAGTACACGGTTTTTTCATTTTAATCATTATATATATATTAATCATTGTTTTTATTTTCATTAAGAATTTTTTTTTAAAAAAAATTTGATTGCATGATATTTATCTAAAGAGACAAAGACTTCCCATATTTAATGTCAACCAATACGATTTACCCAAAGAGAAAATTAGAATCAGTGCCATTTCAAGGTCAACTTGACTTTATTGAGAAGGCAAACAGAACCAAGGGTCAATATCAAACATTCCATAGATATCACAATAATAATAACAACAACTCATATAACCATGGTGTCAACAACAATAACAACAATCACCATCATCACCACCATAACAACAACCATAACCATCACCAACATTATTTACAACAACAACAACAAAACAAGTATGCATTAGCAGCTGTTGCAGCAGCTGCAGCAGTCCAACATCAGCAACAGCAAACCTATTTGTTGCAAAAACAACAAGCTCAACAAGCAGCTTTAGCCCAGCAAAAGCAGCAGCAACAGCAGCAGCAACAACAACAACAACAAAACTCACACTACATGTCTTACCCATCCCAGTCCCACGTTTATGCGCAAACACAACCGCCTCCACAAGTTTTTGCCGATGTTCCTATGGAAAAGACTAATTCTGCTACAATTAGTTCATCCAACCAATCTGTTAACAATGCGCCATATGACTTGAAAACAAACTTTATGTTGTATAATGGGAGCTCAACTTCGATTTCATCACCTACTAATAGCCAGTTTGGTAGTAGTAAGCAAAATTCCACCTCATCTCAGTCTTCATCTGCGACCACAACTACTGCTACTTTTACAACCAAATTGTTTGATAACCATCCGGGTAGTTCTGCAAACAATTCTCCAGTTTTGTTGCCACCAAATTCTAACAAGAATAGTTCATCATCTCCACCAAACTTATTTTTGTCAACTTCCAATAGAGGTGCAGGTACAGGATCACCTTTATTGAGTGCCAATCTTACCCCTACCACTACAACTTTTTTGAATTCACCATCCTTGGTGCCAGTGGGAGGATCTGGATCAAACACCTGGAACGTCGGAGTTTCTACACCTACTACTACAAGTTCCATCTGGGGTACTAGATCATCCGGAACTTCTACAACTTTGACACCAACTCCAATCGCAAAGTCTGGAAGTAACATCATGTCGGGCTTTGGTAGTTCGAATTTATGGTAAACTTAGGATCTGGGGAATGTCATGGTTTCATTCATTAAGAGACTTTTTTTCTTTTTGTTTTTATTATTTTTACTATTCATTTAATATTCAACTTCATTTTAATTTTCTTTAATTTGTTATTACTTTTTGAAGTATCATAGTCATCAAGTTCAGTGTATTTTTTTTTTAACTTAATTATTTTTTTTAGTTGGTTTTTTTGTTTATTCATTGAAAAAAGGAATCTTTATTTTCTTCATATTAATTATTATTGGTTTTTTTTTATATATCTTATTATTATTAACGACTTTACGTCTTTAACATTGTTAGTTTTGCTTGTTTGTTTGTTTGATTAAATTAATTGTTTGCTGGTTTGTAATCTATTATTATTATTATTATTCGATTCTGATTTGTCTTTTTATATAGTGGGTTTTTTATGTGTTAGATTAGAAGTTCGTACCTTTAAGAAGTATATATATACATAATTGAGAGTTTGTTATACAATTATTGAATCGGATGTATGTAATAGATTGTCTGTGTTGTTCATGTTGAGTTGTATGCGTATAGTCTGTCAATGAAAAATGGGTTTCCCACCAACCCTGATTCCAACAAACAAAAAAAAAGAAAGTGAAAATCCAAAACCAGAGAAAAAAAAAAAAAAAAAACACAGAATATATTTCAAGTTATCCTACACTTTTTACAAAAAGCACATATCAATGACAGAACAAGTTCTTTCTTTGTCCAAGCTTATTGAAAAAGCAGCAAACCAAAAATTACAGCCTAAACTATTTATTTCCTTATTCAATCAGTTTTCAAAACGGAAACAACTTCAAAATAGTGAATATGTCAACGAGTTGCTAAACATTAAACCAGACAATAATTCTTTAAAACAGCGCAAATGGAATGAATATCAATTAAACGTTGTTATTGAATTATCGTTTAGTAGTATTGAAAATAGTCATATGTTTTGGTCAAATCTACATCAAGCCAATGATAGTTTCCAATGTGCATACTTGTTGAAACTTAGTAGAGCATTGGTTGGTGTTCAACATTTTGATAGAGATGTATTGAAGAATTTTATAAGTGTTGAATTTATGGAATATGTACATAAATATATCCAGAGAGAGAAATTATCTGATAAAGTACTTGAACATACCGTTTTTCTTTTGCTGGTGATTGTTCAGAAATTTGATAAGTTTATTGAAGAAAAAACATCTGGAACAGTACAGGATTTCATTGTAAAATTGATCCCATTTTTGAGATCCGTAACTGGAAATGAAAATTTATCATCAATGTTGTTATTAAAGACCAAGCATATTCTTAGCAAGGCACAAATTGATCAATTGGAAAGCACACAACATATTAGAATGGAGCGTCAAGGCTCAATTATTTCCCTCAATCCTAGCATTCATGCCAATGTGGCATCTTTAACTATGATTAATAAGTTGGATGAATACTACTTCAGAATGAGGTATATCTGGATCCATAAATTGTTTTGTCATTTCAATTACAATGACACGTTGAATTTTTTTATAAGCAACCTTGTGATTGCTTCAAATCAAAAGAATTCTTACTTAATTGCGTATGATTTCATCAAGACAGTTTTCACTGGTATGGATATGGATGGGTATTGTTTGTTCAATGCTAAAAATTTTATTCTCACCAGGGTGCCACATTTGCTCAATGGTTTGAGATACGGGGAAGAGAGTCTTGAAAAAGCTGTCAATGATGCTTTACAAAACTTAGAGATTGATGACAGCTTCAAACAACGTTTTCTTAAAGCATTAGAGTTTCCTGATGAACCAGTTTTGCAATTGCGTGATAAATTCAATGAGAAACTATTGAACATTAACAGTGAATTCACATCCTTGGAAGAGTCGGGGCTTGTGGAGTTGGTGAATGCGTTACCAAAATTGTGCCAACTGCATAGAACTCAACAGGAAGTTACTCAAGTTATTTTGGATATTGTGGATGAACTTGGCTATAGCAAAGACTTTGAGAAATTGAACCGTTTATTGCTTACTGTCATGAATAATATTGAACTTGTTAATATTGTATTATTCAATAGCAACTTATCCTTGTTTTATAAATTGTTGGATATTATTGATAATTCCAATTTTAGGGTTGATGAGGACGATGAAAATTTTCAAGATCAATATTCGTATTGTGGAATCATCATGTTGAGTATAGTCATCATTGTTCAAAATTTTGGAGTTGATTTATCTAAACTTACGGTTAAGGAATCATTTATCATCAATTATTTGAACGATTTTTACTATCGTATGTGTGACAATTTGTCAAATGTAACACCTGTAAATGGTGATGACGAGGACAGGATCATTGCTGAGAACTATCATAATCTTCTAAATGAATGGATCACTGCATTATTTGATGATAGAAATGAGGGTTTATCAGACGATCTAATCAAATCATTAAGTATTAAACAGATCTATAAATTGGTTCCGTTGATATATAAACAAGGTATTATAGCGGCCGATTGTAATAAAATTGACTGGAATATTTTAAGTAACGGGTTGGAGTATTTGAGTCAACCATTCCTAACTCCAATTGTACCAATTATCATCAAGTTCTTAGTTAGAGATTGTAACATTGATCACGAATTGAAATTAAGAATCATTAAAGAAATGATTAATGATAGTTCCAGCTTGACAGTGAAAATGGTTATTAGCATTTGTGGGAATGATATTATAAAGTTAAATCCACCTGCTGAACTAAAAGAGCAAATTCAACAATGTGTTCATTATCTGGATACCATTGACCCATTTCCTAGGGATTATAATGTTAAGGACACTTTTAGAAGTCAATTGCTTGGTGAGACAAGATTACTGAACAAATTTGTTACAACCTATGTTTTAGGTAAAAGAGCTGATGTAATTTCCAGTTTAGTGCAAGAAATTTATAACTTTCAAAAGTCCAATCACGAAGATTCAAAAATGTTTATAAATTTAATGGTGTTTATAATTTTGTTGGACTCTGTTGAATCACGCCAGGATAAAGACTACTGGAAACGAGAATTCAGTGCTTTGTCTTCAACTCAACTTCAAAAGTCCTCACACACGGGGTTCGAATTGACTATGGACTATCATTTTTCTTCTATTTTTAATGATTCATCGTCAAGTATTCCTTTGGGCCAACAACAAGGACAAAAACTTCAAGTCCAAGATGGAATGGATGGTATAAATGATTTTTTAAAAGGCGTGACAGGTGGTGACGACAACGATGATGATGATGCTATGATGCAAGACGATGATTTATTTAATGAAAAGCCAAAGACAAGTGATCAACTACAAAATTTACTCCAAAAAGTTCACCGTTACCTGTGTTTAATAAATCAATTTAGAAAGATCAGAAACGAATCATTTAACAACTCTATGTTTGGTAAGTCTGTGTCTTTATTGAACGATAAATTGATGGAGGAAATGAACAATTGGCATTTTTAGGACACAGTACATAGTGGCATATATCCATTGATTAATAATAACGTCCAAATTAGGAAATTGCGGGTCCGTCTCTTGTATTAACTCCGTTGCGCAAAAAAAAAAAAAAAAATAGAAAACTAAAACATAAAAAAAACCTAGCACTTTAATTTCGCAACGTTCTTTTCAGAAAGTTGTATGCATAAATTTTTTTTTGTTTTTACTTTGTTCTTTCTAATTTTATTTTTATTTTTATTTCGTTTAAGATAACCATATTTTATCCGTTATGGACTCGGAGTTTTATTTGAAGCACACAAGAAAGAAAAGAAAAACCCTTCTGTGTATTCATTGTAAAAGAAGAAAGATCGGATGTGATCGAGGTAGGCCATGCGACAAGTGTATTAAATATGGACGAGAATGTAAATATTTTGAGGACGAGGATGCTGATTTTAATGATGGGTATACAAATGATTCATCAGCTGCAACATCATCTAGCTTGGCAACTACCACCAACCTGTCAATAGACCAAGAATCGGATGCGTCGTCGGTCATAACAAATCAACGAGAAATTAGCAATGGTATAAGCCTACAAGGCCGACTTCATCAATTTACAATAACTGAGAATGGAATTGGTCAGAATAATGGTGTCGCGATGCTGAAAATCAAGAAATGGAAAGATCCAATTATTGTACCTATTCAAACAAAGTTTATTCAACAACCAAAAACTTCACCACAGGTGTCAAGGAATGCCCATCAGACAATCTATTTAGTATCAGAAGATTCGAGCTCCATTGTTTCCAAATTCACTGATGGTAAGTCTGTGATTGGCATTAATCCAATTGGATCTCCTAATGATATGATTTCATTTTCTGACTATCAATCATATTCAGTTGATGATTCTAATTATGAGACAAATCAGGGGCCTTTCACATGGCACGCTTTTATTAAAATAGACCCAGCGATGGCATATTTGTCGTCGTTTTTATCAGCCAAATCCAAGAGTGTTACCAATTGTTCAGACTTTAACGAGAATGGAGAACAATTTACGGGTGCTCCTTTTCAAGTATTGCAAAGATTGAAATTGAGTAGTAAACAATTTTCTGATAGACAAATTAATAAAGCAGCTATCCCGTTGGGTTTGAATTTCGTACCTGAAGTGAACGAGGTATCAGATTTACTGGAAAGAATACGCAAAAAACTACCCGAGAGATCAATAACTTGGATTCATGTCAATAGATTTTTCATGTTCTTATATCCATTTGTTCCTTTTCTTGACGAGTATAGCTTTACTACTTCTTTGGAGAAAATTATTGGGTCCAAAAATGACCCAGCTAAACAAATTGAAGTTATAATTCTGTCTAATATGGATTATGCCATACTTGGAATACTTTTGATAATTCTACGGATGAGTTATCTTTCCTTAATCTCAAATGATGACGAATTTAATAATAAAGTTTTAACAAACACTGGCATGGTTGAAACAAGTAAGTTTTCTCAAAATGAATTGATCAATTTATCAAATATTTTGAAAGTGGAGATTGGTATTGAAACTACATTTTTGGCCCAAGACTGTTTAACCAAATTTGAATATTGTCGTAAAACAAACTTGGCTATTCTACAACTTGCAACAATGCTCAGAATCTATTTTAGTGTTGCTCCAGAAGATCCAGAGGGTCCCAGTAAGAACCAATTTCAAGTATGTACTGGATTACTTGTGCAAATAGCCTTTTCCATTGGATTAAATAGAGATCCTGAGAATTTGGGCCTCACTGATGTCAAGATGAACCATATCAGAAGAAAATTATGGCACTATATTGTATATTTGGATTTATCCCAAAGTGCATGTTTTGGAAGTCCAATTACCATTAATCCACAAATTTCTGATACAAAATATCCATTCTATGAAGACGGAAATAGTAATATTGGTATGTCTCATTTCGACCATTTGCTTTCACAAACTTATTCCAAACTTCAGGGTTTGCTGGCTGAAATTCGCAATTGTTTATACACTGTACTTCAATTTGGTAAAATCCCAATGAGTGATGTGGTTAATTCCGTTAATAAATTGGAAATTTTTGTTCACAAGCATGTTGGACAGGATCTTAAAGAGTTTGCAGATGGCTTGAATGAAACACAAGAGAGTGGTTACATGCATGATAAATTGTTCACAAATTATTATATCAACACAAAGATTTTTCTAATGGCAATATATATGCATATTTTTGTTCATTATGAGAAGACCAGTACCAATAGCAATAATGCCGATTTGATGTACTTTTATTTGAAGAAAACCGCCAGTATACTCATTGAAGATTTTCTTCCTAGTTGTTTTGGTATATTGGATCATTTACATCCTATATTTCTTTATTCTTCAAATTTGTTTACTAATCCAGCAATTGAAATTGCATGGCATAATATCAATGGTTTCACATTTGCTTTGTTGATTAGAGTCGAATTTACATTGAGATCATTACGAGCAGAAAATTCCGGATCTCCTGAGTATATCGATGTATTAGAAAAATTACTGTTTTTCTTGACCAAATGTGCTAAAGCTTCAACAATTGGTATATACAAATTGGGTAAGCGGTATTTGCATGCATGGAGAATTGCAAAATCGCATGTGTTTATCTTGAAGAATATTCAAGATGACGAATTTTTCCGAGGAATTCTAGCTAATCCTACAGGAATTAGAAAACTTCAATTAAAAATGGATCAACTTGTGGATTTACAGAACATGTTGGAAAAAACCATCAAGAGTTTGAATAAATCAAAGTTGATGGCAGAATGGTTTGAACTTTTTGCACCAAATGCGATCATACAAGATAGTTTAATTGATAGTTTATTCAGTCTAGTTACATCTACAAATGATCCATCTGTTTTCGAAAATGACCACATTACCAGTTCCATGGAAAATTATTTTGCTTTTGACAATCCATATTTCAATATGGAAGTACCTTGGGATATCATCACTGGGAATGTAGAATAAAAGTGTATAATCTATATAGGTTTTTGATATGTCAATTCAAAATGTACCATTGTAAATGTCGATTTTTCATCTTGCAGCCATTCTTTCCATAATTTGATTGCTTTCTCATTAGTCTCTTTATTTTTCTCAGGATCATCTGGGAAAACAACTTCTGCGCCACTTTTAATTCTAGTTGTTGTGGAATCAGTCCATCTTTTTTTAATCTCCATATCATCAGCTACCAACCAGGATGAAAATGATGTTTTTATATTATCAAGTACATA
This sequence comes from Candida tropicalis MYA-3404, assembly GCF_000006335.3. NCBI lineage: Eukaryota > Fungi > Ascomycota > Pichiomycetes > Serinales > Debaryomycetaceae > Candida > Candida tropicalis. Next base: position 1,185,529 of record NW_003020038.1, on the reverse strand, counting down.
TCCAGCTTCAATTGCTCTAGCTCTTAATTTTCTTCCAGCTCTTGTGTCAGTAGAAACAGCATTTTTACCCTTTAAAACATAAAATTGACTTAAAAATTCAAATTTTTCGGGGTAAATAATACTTGATTCTAAATCAGCATCCCTAACACATACATAACCTCCTGGCTTGGTAACTCTTTCAAGTTCTTTTAAAGCTTTAATTGGGTCTTGTAAATGAATAACAACTTGATGAGCATGGACCAAATCAAATGAATTATCTTCGAATGGCAAATCATAAATAGATCCTAATTGAAATGATACATTTTCTAAATTAGAATCATTCTTTAATTTGTTTTCATTAGCAACATCAATTAATTCTTGTGTTGGTTCAACACCAATAATTGAGCCTTGGGGTAAGTAATTTTTAGCAAAATCAATAGTAATTGAACCAGGACCACTTCCAACATCTAAGACCTTGAAATCAGGTTTAATAACTGGTATCAAATATTTAGCAGAATTTTCAACTGTTCTCCAAGCATGGGTATCAGAAACTGATTTCTTGAATCCCCTACTATAATAAGCTTGTTCTGTAGTAACCATTGGTATTGTTCAATACAAAAAAAATGAAAAAAAAAAAAAAAAAATCTGACGATTGGAATGAAAAGAAAATTCTGTCAAGCGGGAAAAGTGTCCTTTATATACGATAGTAATATGAACAGGTCAAGGTGTCACCGAAAAGAATAAGCGGATTGACAAACGCCGAGAATTTTAAAGTTTGTGGGGCGGGGGGGGCAGAGCAAAAAAAGTAACATCTCGGCCGAATATTTTTGAAAAATTTCCAAAGTCGTGCCAGAATCAGTATCGGAGTTAGTAGGAAAAATATATAGCCGGTATGATTCATTATTTGTGTCTTTCGGATAAAGTGATTCTTTTAGTAAGAATTATATACTTTTGAAATGTTTCAACATCAAAAGTAGACTTAGAGTTTGATATTAATGGGTGATAAATTGTATATATTTAAACAAATGATTTTTTTCTTTAAACTGAAAGTGGAAGCAAAATCCAGTGCTATTTTAATTTTCTTTATTTTCAAAACAAATAATTATCTATTAATGAACATTTCTTGACAAAACATTAACTTTATAATGATTCAACCATTATAGCATTGACCACCAGGATTTGATTCGATTTGTCTTGTAATTTTGATCGTGACTGTGGTTTCGATTTTGATGTAGTTCGTTCTTCTTTTTTCTTTAAAGAGAAAAAGAGTTTGAGCATTTAATTATAGTAACAACGTGAAATAAAGGGAATCAAAGGAATATAGATATGCAAATAAAATATAAAGAATTAAAAATGTGGAAATGATTTCTTTGAATCGCAAGTTCTGGTTGGGTTCATATATCCATTAGTACCAACCTGTGATGGAGGAAGTGAAAATTCAGGTGAAGGAAGTAATTTCTCTGTAGTTTTAACTTCTTTTGCAGCACGTTTGCCTGTTAATGAGGATAAATATATTGGTGGTGGTGATTTGAAGTTTTCATAGCTATTATTGAGTGGAGGCTCAACAAATGCAAAAGGATAAGGTGCATTATTAAATGGGGCAAGAGGTGTGAAATGTAATGCAGTAAATGGGTTGAGATAACCAGTTATTTCAAGTTGGTTATCATCATCATCTTTCGTGTCGATTGATAATGGAGAATGAGCAGCAAGAGGGCTATTTGCAACTGTAGACACTGGTGTTGATACAGGAGTTGGGCAACTGATAGGGCTGAAACTGGCAATAGGACTTGTGCAAGTCATTGAACTAAGTTCTATTGCTTCCTCACTTTTAGCTGGTGAGGGAGGACCTTGTGTAAGGGAATCAATGATTTTATCAGCCGGGGTTACGGGTCTTGAAATGGAAGCAGGAAGATGCACTTGTACATCATAAAGTGATTCTTTTGGAGATGGGTAACTTGTTAATATGGCCATTTTTTTCGGTTTTGGCCCTTCGTAGAGTGTAGCATCAGTAGCAGAAACGGCATCAGGGGCTTCTAACACATTGTATTGTCTTTTCATATCGTCTAAGTAAATTATGCCAGTGAAGTTGTTAAGAATGTAAATGCTTCTAAAAAATTAAAAAAGAACAAGAAATATATAAAAAAAAATGGTAATTCGTGTAAGTTGGAAATCTATTTATACTTATCTGTGTATCTTCTTTATTGAAAAATTGATTATTTTCCTTCTTTATACCCCTAATATGAAAAAAAAGGCCTTATTCTCCGATTTCGTTTATTTGTGTAAGCTTAAAAGGCTTAGAGTATGTACTTTATGTTTCCCACTCGCTAACTCCTCACCAATGATACTGAAATGGAGTAGTCGATTATTATTATTATTATTACTACAAGAAATCGACAAAGTAATAGTTCTACCCTGATTGTCTGTTGGGTATAACCATACCATAAGAATATTTTGTATCTCATAAAAATTTCTATTTCCAAACAATCAACTACTTCTGTGTTGAATTTCTTTCTTTTTTTTTGAGTTTCTTTCCTTTATTGTTCATCTAATAGAATTAAAAATCAAAAAAGGAAAAACAGAAAGAACAATTTATTCTCATGCTTTGAACAAATCCCCCTTTTTTTTTACTATACGCTTTAAAGACTAATAATGCACTGTTGAAATCCATGTGTATATGTGTGTATGTCTACAAGTGGACATTTCAATCAAGCCAAGCCAAGCCGTGATTTAGACAGTACTTGCTACTATTTGCTCAGGTTATGATCGATGCATTAATTGTTATATATGTTCGATAAAAGTTTATCATGCAAATGCCACAAAATTAATTTACATATATATTTTTTTTTACAATCATTAATTTATCCTCTGATGCATACTGCATGATTTATTATGTTGCGAAAAGAAAAAAAAATAGGGTAAAATGAAAATTACTATCGATCACAATACGTAACATTGGATTAAGGTGTAAACAGTCAATACTCAAAATTGAAAAGCAAACAAATAAAAACTAATTTATGTAAGGTATCTCCCTTAATAAGAAAGTAATTAAAACTAAAACGTACTCTTATTAGCGTGTTATTATTTGGTTTAAACGTGTTAAGATCCTTCCCCTCTGACTCGGTATGGAGTTAAACACCATATACACACACTCAGTTGCAAGTGGGATAGTTAGATTGGTACAAGTTTATTGTTATCATTATAAAAGCTACGTATCTCTATTAAAACTATTTACTAGCTTCGAAGTTGTTAACAATTGAAAATGTGGATAATAATTTCCAATGGTTGGTTCGTGTATTTCATATTTAGAAAAGTTCGAAAGTAAGATAGCCGCTGTAATTGATCTTCATCTGTAAGTTATCAAACATATGCAAATCTAGTTTGATGCTATTGGGGCGCTTTAATTACGCACCAGGACTTTTGAATTTGAAGAACCCTGTGAACTCAAATCAATCTATAATGACACTTGGCGGAGGGGAGGGGGAATCGATTGCGGTAGAATTGGAATCATTAGCATAATAAACTAACAATTTATCAATAATGTCCTGCATCTGGTCAATATTTGCCTCTAATTTTGCAATCTTCAAGTGATATTCCCTTTTGAGTCTTTGTTTCTCGGTGTCAAAATTCGGTTCACCTTTTCCTAGCACCACTTCTTCCAAGTCATGTTCCATTGTAAGCCTAATATGAGCTATCTTTCTATTTTTTTTTAACCCGAAAGGAACTAAATTTTTCAAGAGACTTCAGAATAAAAGTGTTCCATGCTATACACTTATATATTTGATCCTAAATGTGTGTATGTGTATATCTTTAATTCTATCCTGGTGTGTGCATCTACGCGAGTGAGTCTGTGATTTTTATTGGAAATAGTATTGGCAAGCCTTGTAAGCGAATGAATAAGTTGTTAGGACGAGCATAGTCGCAAAAGACCAATAATACTCCAATCACATGTTTGTTCTATATGCAATAAGAAAGACACAATGGACCAAAAAATGAAAATTAACCACATCTAAGATTTTCCTGTGATATTTTTCCTTTGTCAATTTTGTTTCTTTTTTAGGATTGGATCAATTTTGAAAAATTTTTAATTAAGAAAATTAGTCAAGATCAAAGATAATTATGATTTGTAGACTCAAACTTCTTTGGACTCACACCAACCCCTAGTAAAGAGGATAATTCAAAAGGAACAATGGAAATTTACTAGAACAAAGAGAACCGTATGAATAATAGACTCAACCCTTTGGCGGCAAATTATGTAGTGTTTCTCAACCTGGGAGAGAACGGGCATCATAGAAAATGGTACAAAATAAAGAAGCACTTGGCTACTAATACACATTTCTCTATATCTTAATACACACACGCACTCTCACGCATATGAACACACACACACACACACACACACACACACACACCAGACATTCATGCATGCCTTAGAGGCGTGGTCTCTATTAATAGCTATTCAAACATGCTGCGTATCACTATGTTTTATAATAAAAGATAAGCTATTCTTAATCATACGTGCTATCTTGTAGGACACCATCCTATACACTTTGTAGTCAAAAATAGAATATTACTAAGATTATAAATCAATGTGGGGATTTTGAATTTTGCTAATTTACCATTTCCATGGGTATATCCCATGATCAAGTTTTAAAGTCAAAAGTTCGCCGAGGACCCTAAACACAAAATCACATTATTGCTTCGAAATTTTCCTTTTATTCATTTGAACATCTGATAATATTTTATTTTCATTGAAAAATAGTTTAAGAGTAATACTAAAATAAATAAAAAAAAAATAAAAAGATACAAAATAAAAAAAAAATATATAACCACCCAGTCTTGATTAATTGGACTCGTTAGGTTGATACTTTATTTTATTTCTACTGAATTATTTTTATTATTATTATTATTATAATAAGAACTTGAGTGTTCAAAACGCACTATTAATGACATCAGGATCGGATCTATTTTCCTGCGACCAAGATCTTCAATTAATCTGGAGTAATTTTGTGGACCTGTGGCACATGGTTAAAAATTACTGTTTATTTCTAACAGGTCATCATTTGTGGCTATGATTAAACTTTAAATTATCAGGGGGCAAATTTATTCGGTGCAGAGCTAACTCATAGTCGGCACCTACTAATATCTGCATTAATATAAATCACCTCATTAGTTTCCCAGTTAACAATAACATTTATCAAGTTTCGTGATATTAAACCACATCTTATATACTTAGTATTGATTTTCTTTGATTGATCGTTTTTCATTCAACTATTAACCCAGAAAATAGGACCGAGTCAGTGTGTTATTTTTTAATGGCGATGTAACCGACCACAAAACATTTATTAATCAACCACCACTCATTAGGAAGGACACATGTGAACACCAAAATCCGTAGTTACTCAAAAGTTGAATTCATATTTTACGTCTGCGGTATAGGAATTCTACCTTCCATCTCCGGTAATGATAATCATTTACGTTGGGATGTTGAATGTGGCGGTACGTCCATACTTGAATTTGAACTAATTAAGCGACCTAGATTACAAAACTGATAAAATAGCTAAATAATAATAATAATGATCACATAAGACTAAAATTTATAAATTTATGAAGTATTTCTAGGAAGTGTAACACACACAACATTTGCACAATCCTAATTGGAAATCGTTGAACAACTAAGTCGTGTCAAAACCATAGTTTGATCCCCACGTGATTATTATCACATGATATATTGCTACCAAGTCCAAGAAAAAAAAAATCTAATCGTATTCCTGAAACCTCCGAGGCATAAGGTGATCAAGTTTTCTACGGGAAACATGCATTAGTTTGATAATTCGTGCTATAATTATACGACACATTCGTTTATTATCAGATCATATGATGGCAGTGAAATGTGAAACACAATTGAGTCCATCTTGCTGTTACCACCACCTCATCTAACAAATTTATTACTAGAAAATTGGTTCCTTGATTGTCCGAGTAAGAAAAAAAAAACTCGTGACCAGCAATAACGGTATATCCGTACGTCCTAGATTCAACAAGAATAAGGTAGTTGGCTCTTGAGTATCGTTATAGAACCTACATATCTTATATTAAGTAGTTTCTGATTTGTTGGCCAATGGCATTTCTAAAACTGCCGGGGCTACATGCTATTTTTTTTCTTTTTACATGTAGCGGTTGACAGCCAACTTCTTATTTTTTTTTCTCTGTTTGGTTTTTCTCAACCAATAAGAGAAAAGGAATTTGTCAAAAGCACGCATATTTTCAACCCCCCGGAACAAGAAAAACTAAGCAAGACTCTCTTGAATTGTAAGAACAAATAAAAAAAAAAAATACTAAAATACTAATGAAAAGAGAAAAACGAAAAAAAAAAAAATCTCTTTTGAACATCACCTTTTCCTTTTAATTAAATATTCAATTCTTCAATAATCAACACTTCTGTTAACTATGTTCAGATCCGTTCTTCGCCAACAAAAAGCTGCTCAATTCAGCATCAGATCTTTAGCCACTGCTACTACTGAAAAAGCTCCAAGATTAAAGAAATTCCAAGTTTATAGATGGAACCCAGATACCCCAGAAGTTCAACCAAAAATGCAAACTTATGAAGTTGACTTGAACAAATGTGGTCCTATGGTTTTGGATGCTCTTTTGAAAATTAAGAACGAACAAGATGCCACATTGACTTTGAGAAGATCTTGTCGTGAAGGTATTTGTGGTTCTTGTGCCATGAACATTGGTGGTAGAAACACATTGGCTTGTTTATGTCGTATAGATCAAGATGAAACTAAAGACTTGAAAGTTTACCCATTGCCACATATGTTTGTTGTTAGAGATTTGGTCCCAGATTTAACTCACTTCTACAAACAATACAAGTCTATTGAACCATACTTGCAAAGAGATTCCAACCCAGCTGATGGTAGAGAAAACTTGCAAAGTATTGAAGACAGAGCTAAATTGGATGGTTTGTACGAATGTATTTTGTGTGCTTGTTGTTCAACTTCTTGTCCATCTTACTGGTGGAATCAACAACAATACTTGGGTCCAGCTGTCTTGATGCAAGCTTACAGATGGTTGATTGATTCAAGAGATCAAGCTACTGCATCCAGAAAAGCTATGTTGCAAAACTCTATGTCCTTGTACAGATGTCATACCATCATGAACTGTACCAAAACTTGTCCAAAAGGTTTGAACCCTGGTAGAGCTATTGCTGAAGTTAAAAAACAATTAGCCTTTGATTAATGAAGGAAGCCTGGAGTCAAAGAATAATAACAAATACAAATTGAGAAGAAACAAATCTGAGTTATAAACAGAAGAGATTGTCTCAAGAATAAGAGTGCTTATTCAGAGTGCTTTTTTTCTGCATTGGATGTGGAAATTTTCGTCTGAATTAGTTCATTTTGCATGTTCCTTTATTTATTTAAGTAGTACCTTTTTTTTATATATATAATATTAAAAACATATTTAATCTGAACTTGAGTCGAGAGTAGTTGATAAATGGAACCAGTTTATATTGATTAGATGTATGTTCCTAGAGACCACAGCATGTCTTTGAATTTGGTATATTTCAACAATTTCAAGTCACCCCTACCCCACAAAGTTTATTGTTTGCGCGAAATCATGGAAAAAAAAAAAGGGGAATTAAATCTAGCCAATTAGGACAGAGGGCGGTATGACAACACCAAAAACGAAACTTGACAATAACTACCATATTGACCAGCTACTATAGATATATATGATTAATGGAATATATTGAGTTTAATAATAATAGTGACCACAAATATGCAGAGAAAAGACAGTACAATTGTCTACTTCTTCAAATGCATGACAAAAAAAATATATATGCGAGTCCGAAATACGGTCCCAGATTTAAATTCACAACACTTCAATTGCTGGTATAATTCAAACCACTATTGATGAATGTTTTACCTGTATTTCAATATCCACGTATCAATTGATTAGTTATGTCTACATATTGTGATTAAAATAGTAACTATGGTTCATCTACGAAGTTATTGCAAAATTCGCTACATCCAATTGTTGCAGCTAATCTGTGTACCACTCATGGTTGTATGAATATCTCAACTTTGTTAACCATTAAAACTAACAAATTCCAAGGGTAATGCATAATAACTGATTAAGAATAGAGAAAATGTACGAATGTACAACTCACATGGTTATGTTACATTTTAACCTTGGTATCCGATATTCTCACTGGTACTGGTCAATTACAAGTGTCTCTATCAATGATCCAACTACATTCAACAAACAATACACTTTAAGCCATTGTTTTAATCAACAGAACTCAATCTATCACTGGGCCTCACATACTTCTCTTACATACTGTATAATGATCTAATGATAAACCGGAGAAGAAAAAGAAAAATTTACGCGGTAAAGTTGATGAGATTATGCTTTAAATCGCTCGGCAGTAGTCACTATGGCACAAATAATTAACCACCATAGATATATTCCCCAATTTTTAAGATAATATACTTAACTCAACGACTTCATTTAGCTCTACCTAATCTACAAAATTGACTCACAGAAAGTTACTCTTCTTCCCGCGATAATTTAGAACTCTATGGAAGCAAACAAATTCTTCTCACAACTGTAACGATGCAAGATCGCTTAAATCTGTGTCTACCACTCCACACAAAGAAATATCCTGTAGAGATCCGAGCGATATAATCCCTTTTTGAGCCTCCCCAGATGTTTCACAGCAATTGGAAAACCTCTACCTACATACAAACAAGGGAGGAGTAACTACAAGTAAATAGTGTGTTTCTTTTATATTCCAAAATGTTCTTAGCGAAATGGGAAATGGGCAAGTATCATTTGCAATGGTATAAATATCCCAGCAATTCCCTTAATTAGTTCATCAATTCTATTCATTCTAATCGCTAACAATCATCTAATTGATAAATAATCGATAAACTAAAAACTACTACAAATTTATTTCCAAACCAAATATGTCTAAACCTGTTATTTTAATGGCTCTCTACTCCGGTGGTAAGCACTCCAAAGAAGAAAAACGTTTGTTGGGTACTATTGAAAACGAATTGGGCATCAGAAAACTTGTTGAAGAGCACGGGTACGAGTTGATCACCACCGATAGGAAAGACCCAGAACCAACTTCTGCCTTTGACGAATACTTGGACAGAGCTGAGATCATCATCACCACTCCATTCTTCCCGGCTTATGTCACAAAAACCAGAATTGCAAAAGCTCCAAACTTGAAGTTGTGTATCACTGCTGGTGTTGGTTCAGACCACTATGATTTGGATGCCTTGAATGAAAAGGGTGTTGCTGTGTTGGAAGTCACTGGATCCAATGTCCAATCTGTTGCTGAACATGCTGTTATGACCATGTTGATCTTGCTCAGAAACTACGGTGAGGGCCACCACCAAGCCGTCAGTGGTGGATGGGATATCGCTGCAGTTGCCAAAGATGAATTCGACATGGAAGGTAAAGTTTTCGCTACTGTTGGTGCTGGTAGAATTGGTTACAGAATCTTGGAGAGATTGGTTGCTTTCAATCCAAAGAAGTTGTTGTACTACGACTACCAAGCTTTGCCTGATGCCGCGGTCAAGAAGATCAACGATGCTTCTAAGTTGTTTAATGATGTTGACAATATCCTTGAAAGAGTCGACACTTTGGAAGAATTGTTCTCCCAAGCTGATGTTGTCACTCTTAACTGTCCATTGTATGAAAAATCCAAAGGAATGGTTAACAAGGACTTGATCTCCAGAATGAAGAAAGGTTCTTATTTGATCAACACTGCCAGAGGTGCCTTGACCGATCCACAAGCCGTTGCCGATGCCGTCAACTCTGGTCATATTTCCTATGGTGGTGATGTCTGGCCAGTGCAACCGGCTCCAAAGGACATGCCATGGAGAACCATGCACAGTCCATATGGAAAAGACTACGGTAATGCCATGACTGTTCATGTCTCTGGTACTTCTTTAGATGCTCAAGCTAGATATGCTGATGGTGTTAAACAGATCTTGACCGAGTATTTCAACAAGACCTACAAGTACAGACCACAAGATGTCATTGTTATTGATGGTCACTATGCTACTAAGGCTTATGGTCAACACAATAAGTAGATTGTTGTGGTTACTAAATGTGAAATCTAGTTAGTTTTACATAATTTTTTGAATGAATATATTTCCTCTTGTGATGTATTAGATTTGTAATTGCAATTCAACAGAGGTACGATATGTAATCAAGATCTCACATAAACTCAGTGTATAAGATTTATATATTCAATATATAACTTTACTTATTTCTTTTCATTGGTGTAAAACTTGAAATTATCCTTGCCTTCAAATGGATGTTCCTTTGCATACTGAGCAGCTTCTAAGATAACCTTCTTTGATGCTTCAAATGATTCCTCTGAGATTTGGTAGTGGAAAGAAACACGCCCTGAGTAGATCTTCACACCATGTTTATCGGAAATTTCAATCAACTTATCTGGATCAATCTTGTTTGCTTTTATATCAACAAATACAAAGTTAGTGTGCACTGGATGTTCCAAAATGATTTCATTTTCTTCACATAATTTACCCAATTCCTTAGCTCTTTCATGGGTAGATTTAAGTTTTGATACATTTTCATCAATTGCAACAATTGCCATAGATGCAAGAAGACCGGATTGTCTAATTCCACCTCCCTGTTGTTTCTTGAAATGGTTAGCCTTGGCAATGAATTTTGAAGATCCTACTAATACTGATCCAATAGGAGCACCAAGGGTTTTAGATAAACAGATTGATACACTATCAAACCATTTACAATATTCAGACATTGGAATACCAGTTTCTACCGAAGCATTCACTAATCTAGCTCCATCCAAATGTAATTTAATATCATTTTCATGACAAAATTTACTTATTTTTTCAATCTCTTCAATTGGCATAATTATTCCATGCAAGGTATTTTCCAAACTGATCAACTTTGTAGGAGCACCATGGATCTCACCATCATCATCAATGATATGTTCAAGAATATCTTCAAGAGTCAAGTAGTCACCATTGGAAGGAACCAAAGGTTGAATCATAGCTTGACTCAAGGTGGCTAAACCACCAGCTTCATGTACATAGATATGTGATCGATAATCACAAAGTACACTGTATGGAGGTTGAAAAAGATTAGTTCTAATGGCAATTTGGTTTGATAAAGTTCCACTAACACAATACAACCCAGCCTCTTTACCTGTCCAACTGGCAACTTTTTTTTCTAATTCTATTGTTTTAAGATCTTCATTGTATACTGCATCTCCCAATGTGGTTAGAGCTAATGATTGGATCATAGAAGGTGTTGGAGTGGTGAAAGTATCACTACGGAAATCATTATGAGCTGGACTCTGATTGGCAAAAACTGAGAAATCCATTCTTTTTTTTTTTGTTACTTTTCGATAAGATATGAATATAAATAGAAAATAATAGATATAGAAAGAAAACTAAAATTCAAAAAAGAATAAGTTACAAATAATTAACTATTTTTTTTACAAGATTCCAAGGGTTATTGAACATTGTTGAAAGACTCTGTCATTCTTGTGCCGTAGGAAGGAAGGTGCTGACGTTTGTTTCTTTTTTTTTTCATACTTTTTTGACCCTGTCTTCAAGAATTTGACTTCGTATGCATGAAATTTTCAAAACTTCGGAAATTTAAACCCATCTCGAGGCTTTCACCTCGTTTATCATTTGAGTTTAGAATCAAAGATACATGTAGGGACCATTGATGCTGCAAGAACAATATCTGCAACATTGGAGTATATACAACGCTTAATCAAGTATATTATCCAAAGAATAAAAGAAAAGAAAGAAAAAAAAAACGGTATCTGGATAGACTTGCCTATTTGGGTGGTGTTTTTAGCGGAAACCGCATTGCCAAATACTGAATTTTGAATCTTCCATGTTTTAATTACTAACTAGTGGTAGTATACTTAATCAAATAGTGCCAAACTTAAGCCGATATTCATTAACCAACACAATTACCTGCATTTTAATTTGAACTTATGCTTTGACCTACTACCTATACTTCTAACTGGTTCGATATGGACGGGGAACCATCGAGCGCATTTTTCTACTCTTTTTGAACATAATCTCAAGCGCATCGGGTTTCTTTTCCAAGATAGGAACAGACCCCACCAAATCAGAACACGAAAAAAAAAAAAAGATAAAAAAAAATTTCTAATCTTTGAAATTTGACAGTATTTAAAGCACTTGCTATAGCCATTCCTTGATTAATTTTGAAAATTTTTTTTATTCTTTCATCAATCAATTAATTACTTGTACAACTTTCTATTTACACATATACAACTATTATATAATGTCAATTCCATTACTGTTCGACGTCACCTTACCTAACGGTGTCAAATTTACACAACCAACAGGTTTATTCATCAATAATGAGTTTGTTCCATCTAAATCAGGCAAAACCTTGGAATCAATTAATCCATCAACTGGTGAAGTCAATGGAGAAGTATATGCTGCTGATGCTGATGATATTGATATTGCCGTTGAAGCTGCTCAGAAAGCATTTAAGACATGGAAGAAAGTCAGTGGTGTTGAAAGAGGTGAATATTTATTCAAACTTGCTAAACTTTTAGAAGAAAACCGTGAATTACTCGGAGCAATTGAAGCTTGGGATTCCGGTAAAACTAGAAATACTAATGCTGTTTATGATATTGATGAATGTGTTGGAGTCACTAAATATTATGCTGGGTGGGCTGATAAGATTACTGGCCAAGTTATTCAAAATGATCCAAATAAACTTGCTTATACTGTTCACGAACCTCTTGGTGTTTGTGGTCAAATTGTTCCTTGGAACTATCCATTGGCAATGGCATTTTGGAAAATTCCAGTTGCTGTTGCTGCAGGTAATACTGTTGTTTTGAAAACCAGTGAAATTACTCCATTGAGTATGTTGTTTGCTGCCACCTTGATTAAAGAAGCTGGCTTCCCACCGGGTGTCATCAACATTGTATCTGGTTTGGGTCCAGTTGCTGGTGCCGCCATGGCTTCCCATAAGAAGATTGCCAAGATCGCCTTTACTGGTTCTACCGCCACCGGTAAAGTCATCCAAAAATTGGCTGCTGAAAACTTGAAAGCTTGTACTTTGGAATGTGGTGGTAAATCACCATTGATTGTCAGAGGTGATGCAGATTTGGAACAAGCTGTCAAATGGGGTGCTGTTGGTATTATGAGTAATCAAGGACAAATTTGTACTTCTACTTCTCGTATCTATGTTCATGAATCTGTTTACGACAAGTTTATTGAAGAATACGCTGCTCATGTTAAAGAAGAATATAAACAAGGTGATATGTGGGATGATGAAGCTGTTGTTGGGCCCCAAGTTTCCAAAATGCAAGAAGAGAAAATTTTGGGTTATATCAAGATTGGTAAAGAAGAAGGTGCACGTTGTGTGATGGGTGGTGAAAAAAATACTGAAGGAGATTTGGCCAAGGGTTATTATATCAAACCTACAGTTTTTGCTGACGTTACACCAGAAATGAGAATTGTCAATGAAGAAATCTTCGGCCCGGTTGTTGTCATTGGTAAATTTTCAACTGATGAAGAAGCTATTGAATATGCTAACCAAACTGATTATGGTTTAGGTGCAGCCATCTTCACCAATGACATTACTGTTGCCCATAACATGGCTGCTGATATTGAAGCTGGTATGGTCTGGATCAACTCTTCCAATGATTCTGATCTCCATATTCCATTTGGTGGTGTTAAAATGTCTGGTGTTGGTAGAGAATTGGGTGAATATGGTTTAAATATGTACACCCAAGCAAAAGCTATCCATGTCAACCTCGGTAACAGATTGTAGACATCTATGTGTATTATGTGCTGGAAACTAATGGTTGTATAGTTGAAACAATACAATAAATATATAATTTGAAATTAAAAATAAAAATAAAAGAATAAAACCAATACGTCTTACTCAAAAAAATTCTTGTGTGGTATATATGGTGGAGTTCTTGTACAGAATAGTAAATCCTTATGTAAGTAATTACATAATTCACATTACTCCTATTTTTTTTTAAACTTCGTCCTCACTAATATTAGTCGTTGCTGTTTAATTATTTTTTTTTTCTTGAATTTCAGTTTTACAACCAATTATCCATCGTTCCCCTATTTTTTTATTCTTCTTTTTTTTTTTTTTTGATCTACTATTCCTATCTTCTTTTTTTAAAATATATTTGCTTTTCTTTATCACTACCTTTTTTTTGGAACAAGTTTTGGAGACTCCCTTTTGTACCAAGAAAGAGATAACAAGCAGGTACTTTAATAGTCAATAAATCATCTCACCAATGCTGACCACATTTGATCCATGTATATCAACCACTGGCACGACCCCTATTTCAGTTGATAATGATCTCAAGAACAGCATCAGTATAATAGGCAAAACTACTGTACATCCACCAAATTCCATAGTATCTATTTTCCCACCATTCATCATTCAAAAGATACTAGATCATGTTGATCAGTTTGATTTGATTAGACTACTGTTAACATGTTCTCACTTGTATGGGTTGGCAATGGAGAAATTATATCGCCGAATTACCGTAGTGTTGGACGCGGAGTTCCCGGTTAAGTACAAAGGTGATTCACACAAGTACATATCAGAAAATGGTATGGTTTATATGGATAGCTCATTGATACTAAAACTACACAATCTACACAAGTTTATTGACACTGTGAGAAATAACGAAACAATATTTCAGTTGATAAGATATTTTGTATTTGATAAAAGTTATGAAGCTCAAGGAAGTGAAACGTTGAAAGTTACACAAAGTGGGATTTTGAATATGTTCCGATATTCTAACAACTTGAGTTTCTTACATATATCATTTGTTGATTTTGGAGAAGGAGTGGGACAATTGACTGATTTCTTTAGGTTGAGAAATGTAAGGAAAAAGATGTTCAAATTATTGATCACGGAACCAGCACAGTTGATTACTCCGATCATTCCTCCCAACTTGACTAATCTATTTTTAATGCTTGACGATCAGGATATCAAGTGTATGGATTTATCTACTACTCCGTATGACACTTTCAACTCATTATTCACATTAACATGTTCTACTTCAAGACAGATGGGGCTTTCAATTCTTGAAAACATAAAACTATGTTCGCCAAATATGAAATTGAAATTAAAGGGATTAACTGTCTTTCATAGACACAACCAGTGTGGTGGACCTGATGAGAATGATGATCTTCACCTTTTTTTAAATGGCCATACAAACGAGGATGGTGAAGATGAGGACGGCGAGAGTGAACTAAACATCGGGAAGAAGCTAGATTTTGATATAATTGAACAAAAAGTTGACTTGACATATTTGACACATTTATATTTGAAAGTGGATTGTAACGAACACCGTGATAATTTTTGTAATTGCTATGAGACTTTTTTCAAGAAATTTGAAGAATTTTCGCAACGCAACAATGGGTTGCCAAATCTAGTTAACTTCGAAGTTGAATCTTATCCTAATATGGAATGGTTACGACCACATCAGCAGATGGAGAATATTTTGACACCATTGGGGAGTTTTATCAAGACGTTAGTTAACTTGCTGCGTTTAACAATTGACTTTACGACACCAGGTTTCAAAATGTTTGATAGTAGCTTGGGGTTGTCTAATTATTTATTAAACAAGTTGAATGAACACTTGATGGAGGCTTTCTTTTTAAGTTTTTTTATCAACAACGATAAATTACCATTATTGACAAAATTGAAAACACTTCAGTTGCCGGATTTTTTTACTTCATTTGTTTACTATAAACCTGATTTTATGGAATCATTATTGCACACATGTAAATGCTGGGGTTGCCACTTGTTATTACAGACATTAAAAGATGAGTTTTTTGATACACGTATTGATGATACAGTGGATACTACATATTACATGTCAATTGGTTATATTCTCGGGAAATTGCAAGCAGACAGAGAGGTTTGTATTCCAATCAAAGAACACACTTTCCATTACAACAAATATCCTATAAATAAAGGACAGCCACATACATTGCACACCAATTTTCATGGGGATCCTAAGAGTTGTTCATGTGATTTAGAGAATGATCCACTTGGGGTAGATGAAATGAATATCGATAATTTGATCACCACATATATAATCCACCAATTAGACCCAATCATTGATTACCTTACGATAATGTTTGTCAGCTTGGATAATTTAATGATTCATGGTATTTATTATGAAAGAGATTTACTTCTCAATGAATTGGTTCCAATTTATGATTCATATGATTATCCCGATGCATTTTTAACAAAAGTGGAAGATGAAATGGAACGTGGAATACTTCCAGAAGGACCATTTGGGAATTTTAGAGGTCGATAAAAAGAAAACGAAAAAGTTATTCAATTCAAAAGAAAAATTGCATATATGATTTCGATGAATATCATGAGTTATAAAAATCAAAAAAAAAAAAAAAAAAAAATAATAATAAAAAAAAGAGAACAAGAATTCAGAAACCAACCCAAAGGTTAGTTAATTAGTTAGTTAGTTAGTTAGTAATGTTTAATGAATCAGGACGTAATGCATATTAGAACTTATATATATATATATATATATATATAATATATGGTTAATTTTGAAAAGGTCGATTCTCTTGCTACGTAAATCGTTACTTGGTAAAGAATGTACAGTTTTGTGTAATCTCGTAAATGGATCTATTTTTTTTTCTTTTTCTTTTTATCTCTCATTTCATTGAATATACCCTTGGCAGCATACAGATTGAAAGAAGAAGAGATTTCTTTTTTTATTATTATTATTATTTATTTATTTTACGGTGGGGGGAGAGGAGAGGAGGGGGGAAGGTAAGAAAGGGATAGAGAAGAAATTGGCCGTAATATAATCTATCACTAGTGGGATTTGCTGTTGATATCTTGGGAAAACGTCATTTACAAATTTGTTGTTCAATATTAGTATGGAGAGATAGAATTGTTATAGTTTGTGATTGGTATTACTTGACCTTAATTCATTTGACCTTGCATAAATCTCATTTTGTAATTGACTATTTGTGGTTTACTGTAACTTTTACCTGAATGAAAGAGTGAAAGAAAGAAAAAAAAAAATCAAAATTGTGTGAACAAATCAGACACAGAACAAAATTAAGTACTGTAGTATGTATGCATGGTGGACAAAAAAAAAGAAAAAATCCCTCTCTTGTTCTTCTACTTCTTCCTCTAATTATTATTGTACTAACTCACTGTGCTTATTTGAGTTTTTGTTCATCCTCTTCAGAAAACATTTTTTTTTCCTCTTCTTCTTCTTCTTCTTCTTCTTCTTCTTCTTCTTCTTCTTCTTCTTCTTCTTCTTCTTCTTCTTCTTCTTCTTCTTCTTCTTCTTCTTCACTTTCTTTTTTTTTTTTTTTTTTTTTTTTGGTTTTCATTGGAGTGATCATTCTCTTTATTATCTATACTTCATTCATACTCCATCCAACTTCCCCTGATTTCCTTTTATAATTACATATACATCTATATATTCGAGGAGAATAATTCAAGTATTTCTTGTATATTTTTTGAAGTTCATTGCTAGCTAATTTTTTTTCTTTCCTTCTTCTTCTTTCTGATTTTTCCTTCCTTTTTTTTGACGTTGGCTTCGGCATTTTATTTTGAGTATTTTACGTTGAAGAATCGTTCTCAGGAAAACTTGGTGAAGAGGAATAAAACAACAACAAAAAAAAAACAAGTAAAAGAAAAAAATAACCAGATTTAGTGAGACAAATTTTACAAGGATAAATAAAATACTACATCTTTTTCTTTTTAATACGAAACAAAAGGGCATTTCATATCACATGAAAAAATTTTTCATTGAAAGTATAGATAAGTCAAATACTATTTAACATTAATCATTGAGTTACTATAATCGTCCCTTTACTGTGGTATAGCTTTTTAATTGTTCAGACCTTACACTATACTTTTCGGTTTTTCATCGTTATTGTTGTTTTTTTTTATTTATTTATTTTATTTATTTAATCTAATTTTTTCTTTCTCCTAGTACGATCTTTGTCCAACCTCAATCCCAGGGGTTTCAGCTTCAAACTTAATTTGATTCAACAAAAAGATTCTACATCATTATTTTTCAAGTCCATGCCAATAGAGTTCCGTTAGCATCAACAAATTACATCCCATGTCAAAACTTCCTCAGCGACAACAGCAAAACTACCAATCAGGGTCACCGTCTATTTCCGACAAGGAATCAAACGATTCACATCAATTATTATTGGCTCATTTGTATAATTACTTCAGAAGTAATGGATTGAATGATTCTGCAGAGGCTCTATTAAGAGAATGCAATAATTCCATACCCAAATCTGCCAATGGCATGTTTTCTTTGGGCAATTCAGATTTACAAACTGACAACACCTTCTTGGATGAATGGTGGAGTTTATTATGGTCCTTACAATCATCTGTTCACCAGAATCCGAATCCTATGGGGAGCCAACAAAGAATGTTGACTCCACAACAACAGATGATTTTACAACAAAGAATGTTTCAACAGCAACAGCAGCAACAACAACAATTACAACAACAAAGGTTGCAACAACAAGCTCTAATACAACAACAGCAACAGCAACGTATAATTGCATCACGTCAGCAACAACAACAACAACAACAGCAGCAACAAAATGCACCACCACCTCAAAATATTCCTAATAAATCACCAGCTGTTGGTCTGATGGGTCCACCTAATATGAATTTACAAGCGAAGGCATCTCCAAGTATGGATCAATTACAATCTCAGGCAAGGTTACAACAATTGAAATTGCAATTTCAACAGCAACAACAGCAACAACAGCAGCAGATTCAAATGCAAATTCAACAACAACAACAACAGCAGCAACAGCAACAGCAACAACAAATGGGAAGGTCTCCTGTCGTTAATTCCAATGGACAACCGCCCCATCAATCTCCTCAACCACCTGCACAAAACCAACCAACTCCTGCAAATAAAGCTGTTTCTCCAAAGTTGCATAGACATTCAATGGACGAGTACCTGATGAATTTGTTGCAAATTGAAAACCAAAGTAACTTACAAAGGCAAAGATTCAACCAAGCTCAGCAACAGCAACAACAACAACAACTGCAAAATGAGCAATCATTTGGACCTAAACAGGGAAAGCCACCTACTCAACAACAATTGAGGAGACAACTGACTCAGTCTCAGAAACAACGTCCACCTCCAAGACAACCACAAGCGACTCAATCATTTACTGCACCTGGTGAAAGAAAAGCTTCCTTTGACGGAATGTTTCCCGTGCAGAATCAAGGTATGTACCCACCTGGCCCTCCAGGTGGACCACCACTTGCTGGACAAACACAACCAATGCCTCAACAACAGCAGCAGGCACGACCACCACAGCAACAACAACCACAATTGCAAAGACAACCACCTCCACAGCAACAACAACCTCAAACTCAAACTCAGTCCCAACCTCAACAGCAGCCTCCGCCTCCTCTGCAACAACAACAACAACAACAACAACAACACCCTCCACCTCACCAGCCATCACAACAGCAACAACAACAAGGACGTGACGGACCAAACAAACAGGAACCTAATCTGTTATTAGATGATACCTTTTTCCTGGGTAACTTGCTTTTGGACGAGTTCAAAGAGTTTACATCTAATAATATGGATGAAAGTCAGAATAACCCACAGTTTAACACACCATCTGAACGAATGGGATTTGGAATGACACCAAACCAACAACAAATGCAAAATATGGGGCCACCTCAACAACAGCAGCAACAACAACAACGTATGCAAATGAATGCTTTTGATGGTCTTGAATTAGGTGGATCCATGGGCGATGGTGGGAATGATGATGTTGGACAAACAATTACTACAGATTGGTTAAGTCTGATGGGATCAGGGCCAGGTTATGGATGATTCTCGTTGTAGAGAGGTATATAATAGTTATTAATGTATTAATATTTATCGTCATTCTATATTATTTTTGCAACCCAAAGAAATGAGCTCCTAAAATATGTCTCACTCTCGGAGCGCATTTTTGATTACTCTTTACGGCGTCCTACGGCAAAGTTCAGAGTTTCCCTGTTATACGTCAACTGTCAATAATCTTCCCAAATATACATCCATTGTTTATGATTAATCCATAAAGATGTTACCATGAAACTATGTTGAATTTTCTCTATTATGGTTGTGAGCAATGCTGAATATTAAATTTAGTGAGCATTTGGTTGTCTTTTTTTTCGTGTAGCACATAACAACTTTAAATCGATGAGTCTGTTACATATACTCGAGACGGATTAAAATATACTACGAAACTTGTCATCTTACTCCACCTTAATGACATCATTCGTTAAACTTGTATTGTAGAATAGCTTTTTGGTTGTTTTGGTCTGCACGTGATTTTTTCTGTTGTGTGTGTTATTTTTATTGTCTCTTGTTTTTGAGTTTTTACTTGATTTGTAAATCACTAAAAAACTTAAACAATAGAGAGTGTGAGAGAAAAAAAATATCAAAGGATCAAAACAAACCCATAAATCGTGAAGCGAATTGAAAGATTAATTCATTCTCAATTAGTTTTTGTTTTCCCACCTAGGACAGTTTGTTGTTTTCATTTTTTTTTGTCTTTCATTTCCTTCTTCTTAAATCCAACTAATCAATCAAACCAGTTCCATATCAACCAATACCTTCCCTGTAAGTGTGTGAGTCTTGAATATTAATTTTTTTCTTTTCAATGAGAATACTGTCAAATGTTATTTGTATAGTGGAAATATGAATTTTGATAGATTGAATCCACTATCTAATTACTTATTCCCTTCCTCCAATAATTCAAATGCCACATCAAATACCAATACGACCAAAACCAAACTTAAGGATAATTATAACAAACAATCTGAGTTGGATTCCCAGCTCGATAGTGAAATAAGTGATTGGGGTATAGAAAACCCAACCCAACCAAATAGCAAAAGCAATACTTCAACCAATGGATTATTGTTATCACCTTCAGTAACATCCACATCTACTTCAACAACTAATATCGAGGATCATTATGTTCCTCTTTCATATCATGAGTTTCAGGACAATATATTTCTGTTACCACCTCCACAACCACATTTTTTACCTCGGCAAAACCGCACTAATCATTACCCACAACAACAACAACATCAATTAAGAAAGTATAGTACCACTCTGGTAAATTCCCAGAGTAGTCTTCGTGACTTTCAATATTACTATGATGCATATGTTCCTGAACATATATCTCCAGACACAGACAATCTTTGTAAATTTATCCACAAGTATATTTCATTGGAACACAAATTACCCGAGTTCTGGGAGAAATTCAAATACAATTTGATAGTATCCAATTTATTGGAGAATTCCATGGTATTGTCCAAGAATGAATCAAACTTGCAAACGTTAAGTAAAACAACCATTGTCGACTTTCATGAAAAATCTGATATTTTCAGTTATTCTTTCAATGATGATGGAACCAAGTTATATGTTCTTGACAGGCGCTATAATTTGTGTTATAATTTGAAATATAACAATATGAAAATCATCGTGTTGGTGATTAACATGATAATATTCCTCCTTAAACAACAACAATTGTATTATAATCAAGTTGCTAATCACCTACCTTTACAACTTCAAATTAGAATGTTTAAAATAATAGTTTACATATCCATGAAACTCATAAAAGTTAGAAAATTTAAAATTATAATCAATTCAACTAGAATTCTACAAAATTTACAACAATTTTTAATGCTTAATTATAAAATCAACAAGAAATTAATAGTTTACCTCAACAACCTCAAAGGAGAACAACTCAATCTTATATCGAATAAGACACATAAATATTTACTGAATCATTTACTAAACTCTTTGGAATTCTTGAACTTAAACTTACAAAGTTTAATAGTGAAACTTTTACCACACATGAATGGCAATTTATTTGAACAATATTGTGCAGTTAATAATGTCAATTTGGATATTTTGAATCACAGCACGAAATTGCATGAAGATGAAAATGACATGATCCATGTTCTTGGGACACAAATAAGCAAATTTGATAATTTAAGAAAATTATTTATTTGTCAATTACTTACAATAAATGAACCGTCTAATCCAAATTTCTTTGTATTTAAATTGATGGATGAATTTGGTCTTGATGAAATGGATCAAAGGGTACTGGATCTATCAGATATACCACGTTTACAATTAGTTTATGACATATTGTTGGACCATAACTCAACATTAACAAATATCGAAGGATTATTTGAAAAATTTGAGAATTTAAATAAAGGCGCTGTATGTACTTCTGGAGAAGAAAATGGTACAGGTGAAAACTTACCATTCGTGCTGAATTTAGATACATTAATTGCAAGAATGGCGAACCTAACCACGAACTTGAAGTATTTTCAAAAGTATAATCGTTCAATTCAGGATTTAGATAATGCTGATGAACAACAAGAAAAGTTGATGATATTTACACAATTTAAAGATGAATTGGAGCATATCAAGAGTTTGTATAAATCATCGCTAAATGATTTAAATCAAGAACTAAATCCAGGATATATGGTTCCTCAATCTCCTTCTACTCTTTCAAATGTATCTGGCTCACCAACTACTGTGTCAAAATCATTTAATTTGAAAACATTCCAGAATTCATCATTGAAAAAGCGTTTCTCCTTGCCTTCTCCACAGTCATTGCCTACTCCAACAACCCCTTCAAACATTGCAAATGATATCAATGAGAATGCTAATGGTAAAGAAAAGAAATACAAACGATTGTCAACTGGTTTGCAATTGGGATTACTAACTGTGTTTGAAAACGATCAATCACCAAATGGAATATCCAATAGAAATTCTATTAACTCGGTTAATTCGAAAATGTCAACACCAATGATTAGCAACAAGAGTAATAATAGAGTTGCATCATTGGATGATAATTATCTAAATATATTGCCTCCTGCTGGATACGAGACATATAATCAAAAATCACTTGAAGCGTTGAATAAAAGAATGCGAAATAGTATAGGTAACCAGAATCGATATTCCTTGAACTCATTACAATCCAATATATCCGGTATTACAGATTTGATTAGTACAAATTTGACTAGTTATGGAGATGAAGATCAAACAGATCAAGTACCAGAAGGAGGTAATGCTAATTCCAATATCCAAAATCCATTATCCAAAGAGGATTTGAAATTGAAATTGGAAGAAAGTTTTAACCGGATTTATAATTTGGAAAATGAGAATAAACTTCTTAAAAAGAACTTAAATGAAAGTGTGAATGAGAATCAGAAAGAAGATGAAGATCTTGCAAATATTAGTAAACCAAATCCACAATTTTTAAGTGAATTGGAGTTAAAATTAAGTAAATAATTATCTTCAATATATAAATATAGAGTTTGTTTACAAATTCGAAGATAAGTTGAACAGTATTGAGTATTCTCCTCCCTGTACTTCATTTCACATGTATTCTACAACTTTTTGTTTGACTAAAACACAATTTTAGTTACTTCTGTCTATTCTTTAGAATTTATATTTGTTTTTTTTTTATTATTATTCTTATTAGCTTTAGATATATAATGCACTAAGAATTCTGACACTAGTTTCTAATAATCCAATTGCATTAATGATTTGTATATATAACTGTTTTTTTTTTTATTATTATTATTCTTTACACACTTGTAATATCTGATATATTCTCTAATTATCTTTGTAATGACGAATCAAAATATAAGCGTTTTCTTGTTTCAAATTTGATAAAGAACGATAACCACCTTCTAAACGCATCAATAAACCACCAAAAGAAATATAAACGGACATTTTATCAGTATCACTACTTTCTTCAAATTTATAAACAGTACCATACATAACATAATCATAATCATCAGCTAATGATCTATCATCTGCTTTTGGAGGTCTCCATGAACCATTTGAAGTTATCATTGATGCTTCATTACCTAATGATGAAGCTAATGTAATAGTTAATGAATCATTATTTTGAACTGGAAATAATTCACTGTTTATATCTAATGTAATAGTGATATCTTTGGATGTTGAAGAATGTCCTGTTATTCTGCATACTTTGTTGTATCTACCAGGATCAGTAGAATCCACAATAAACATATCTTCAAATAATATACCAGACATAATGTGTTTTTGTTTTGATCTATAAAATTAATTTAATTGGATGGATAAAGTAAATGTATATCACAATGACGTGTGGGGATTATATGTCAAAATAAAAAAAAGACTAATATAGATCTCAACTATAATGGTATCTTACCGATGGATTTGAGTTCAAATTGATGTTGATGAGATGTTTCGTGAGAATTTCTTTTCAAAATTTTTTTTTTTCCGTTCTTCGATACACGACTTTTTTGCTTATGTAATAACATGTGATATTTTAGTTTGTGTAACTGATTTCGAAGAGGAGAAATTGTACATTTAAGGAGAAATTGTAAACATACTTCCATTTTTAGAATCGTAATGAAGAATTCGAAATTAAGGGTCAAAAAAAAAAAAAAGAAGAAAAAAAGATGAAATGGAAAGAATATTAGAAGAAGAAGAAGAAGAAGAAGACAAATCACAACCTTTGTAATATTGATAGTGGTTTAAACTTAATTCCTTAATCATTAATTTATTTATTCATTTCATAATCTCAATCTTATCATGTTTGGAACACCAATTAGTGAAAGAAAAGGTCTTGATATAACGATCAACTCATCATCATCTTCTTCTTCCAAGAAGAAATGTTATAAATCAGTAATTAAACTACTTATTTTTGCTAGTGTATTATTAACTACTTATTTCTTATATTCTTTTAAGAACCCACCTTATGAATTATCAACAAATACTACAGATATCCCAGTACAAGAGGATTTCATTGCTCCTGAAGCATTACCTACTAATACTGTTGAACAAATTGGAAGAAGATCAAATGAATTTATAATTGAAAGAGATGATAATAAAGATGACAACAAGGACGATTCTAAAGATAGTTCCAACGATGATTCTAAAGACAGTTCCGATGACAACAATAAAGATGACAATAAAGATAGTTCAAATGATGATAACAACAATGACAACTCCAATAGTGATGACAATTCTGACAGTGATGACAAAGATGACAAGAAGAAATCTACACCTATCTACAATCAACCTGGTATGAGATTTGTGTTTGTATTATTTGGTTTCATTTTCTTAAACATGTTTGCAATTTGTATTCATCATTTGTATTTAAAGGCTAGCAATGTTGCGTATGCCTATAAAACTGTTGATGATGACATCTCGCCATTTTGAGTTTCCCACCCTCCTTGTATAGCTTGCATTTAAATAGAGTTTTAATTGAGTATCATATTTCAAAGTATTTTTTGACTTTTTTTAGTTACGAGCTAGTAATGAATAGTCAACCGTTGATCGATTTCAGATCTTCTCTTGCTTATCGCGTTCGGATAAATCCGCAAATTAGCTTAAATCTACGAGTATAAAGTAGCAAGTAATAAAACACGGTGTTTACCGCCTTCTGTATGTAAATTGCCCTTTATGCATCCATTGCTCCAAGCAAACAAGTATCACTATAAAATTCAAGGAAATTCCCATCGGGGTAATTCTTTTTTTTTTTTTGCTGTTGTTGGTGTTGCTGTTGCTGTTGCTGACAATAACTTTCTGTCATATTTATAGCTTATTTTTTTTTTTGTTTTTTTCGTTACTGTCCCTATTCTCCAATTTAATATCTCCACATCAGAACTTAATGGCACAATTACCATCATTACCAAAGAGACTACTACAAATTGCCTGTGCCATAACATGGTGTTTACTTGCAGCAGGTCCAGTATTTGGGTTCGCTGCTATAAAGCCAATTTTTATTTCCCAGCACATTTATGAAAGTAAATGTAATCTTTCAACAAGTTCATCTACATCCGACGAAGTGCGTTGTGTTGACCAAGAGTTGTCATTGAATTTATTATTCACTGTTGCATGTATGGTGACCAATATTTCAGCATTGCCAGTGGGATCTATTTTAGATTCATATGGTCCAAAATTAACTGGTATAATTGGAGCTGTAATATTGGCCATGGGTGCATTAAGTATGAAATTTGCTGAATCAATTGACTTATTTGATGGTTACTTGGCCGGGTATACTTTATTAGCACTTGCTGGTCCATTTGTCTTTATTTCATGTTTTCAATTAGCAAATTCTTTCCCAAAGAATTCTGGGTTAATTTTAGCATTGTTAACGGGAGCTTTTGATTCCTCATCGGCATTATTCTTATGTTACAGATTATATTATACCCATGTTAAACATCTTTCAATCAGTAAGTTTTTCTCCATCTATTTGGTGGTACCGTTGTTCATTTTTATCTGTCAAGTATTCATCATGCCAAAGGATTCATATAAAACTGTTGGTACACTTGCTAAAATTGCTGAAACTGGTATTGATGAAACAGGAAAACCATTGAACCAAGATTTATTAACTCCAGCTGATCGGGAATCTGCAATAGTGTCATCTACTACTGACCCTATCGAATGTTACCAACCCACAATTTCTGAAACTACTTCGTTGTTGATGAGAAGAGCATCGGCACCTACAAGTAGAAGAGAATCCACTGCTCTGAGAGCATCTTATCTGTCCATCAAATCACACTATGAACAAGAAGCAGATGCTAAATTGATCAATCGCTCTGGTGGTGTATTTGGTGTATTACACGGAGCAACTATTAGTCAACAATTGAACTCATGGTGGTTTTGGGGAATGTGTTTATTCACCACTATTCAAATGTTACGTATCAATTACTTTGTGGCTACAGTAAAGAGTCAGATGGTTTATTTATATAATGGAGATGAAGAATTAGCTACTTCAATTAATCATTTCTTTGATTTGGCTCTTCCATTGGGTGGTTTATGTGCCATCCCATTTATTGGACTTGTTTTGGATAATTTGACAACATTGCTGGTGTTAAACATCTTGCTTGGATTATCTTTGTTCATTGGAGTCGCTGGTTTAGTCAGCTGGTTACCTGCTACTTATGCTGGTATATTGGTACTTGTTGTCTATAGACCATTTTACTATACCGCGGTTAGTGATTTTTGTGCTAAAGTGTTTGGATATGACAATTTTGGTACTGTTTATGGAACAATTATTGCATTCTCTGGTGTTTGCAATATCTTGCAACAAGTGATGGATAAAGCAACTCATGAATATTTCAACATGAACCCAGGTCCAGTCAATACGATCTTGGTTGTTCTCACTCTTGTCTTTGGTGCTGCATTAATTGGATTTGTGAAATCACAAGAAACTCATATCAAAAGAAAGAATTTAGAGATGGAGGCTCAAGATGCCTCATATAGACCAATGCCTGTTTAGGTAGAAGTATTATTTATTCTAGAAAACAAAAATAAATGACAACTAAATCATTATTGCCATCTGTATGATAACATGCTACAGAATTCTAATTTCCGATGGCTCGTTCATTAATAACTTGACTATTCTATCAATCTATTTACGTCTCTTGGTAGACTTCTCCACCTCTAGTGCTCGTAGTTTAGGATGACTGTTTGTTTCCTCTTCAGTACATGGTAAACGGGTGATATTTTGGTCACCATGAACCTGGCTCTTAATTTGAGCAATTTCTATTTGTTGTATACTCTTCTCATCACCATTAGTGCTCTTCTTCTCGTCTAAAGTGCGATGGATCTTGGTCGGAAGATTTGATAATATTTCATTTATCGATTTCATTATTTCTTATTTTTATTAGCTTCTTTATTCTCCTTTTCAACTTGTCTTCTTGAACCTTTTAATAATTCCAAATGACCAACTCTCAGAGAAATTAATTTTTCAGTAGATGTGGTTAATTGTGATTGATGAATTTTAACAAATTTTTGGGCTTCTTTAGCTGTGGATTTTTTGGCTTTAATGATCTTTGGAGCAGCTTTCTTAGGATTGAGTTGTTTCTTGGTCACTCTAGCTGCCTTCTTAGATTTCAATTTTAAATTACCTTGAGCCATTTGATTCTGATTGCTTGCTTCTTTTTAGTGTTTAACTATTATACTAAACAACTCTACAGAAAGGGGAGGAAAAAAAAATCTACGAGATGAGATTAGAAGAAAGAGTCAAAAAAAAATTAATGTGTTTCGCACGACCAGATCATTATAATTAAGTAATCTAATTATCTCTCTGTTTTTTTTTTCTTTGTCTCACATAGAATAATCTCATCATCATCAAAAAAGTAACCCATGCGACCATCGCACATCTACGGAAAATTTCGAATGATGAATACTCTTTATTTCTTTTCTTTTATTCTGTTTTTCTTCCTCTTTTTTTGTTTTTCTTCTTTAGATCTCCGCCTATCTCCATTTATAATCTCCTAGAAAGGTTAAGAACATCCTTATCCATGAGTAACTTTCTTATTTTATCAGGTCCTGTTGCTTTATCGCAATTCAGAGTCTCCAATTTGACTCAAGAACTTGAAAAAAAAGTTGGTCAAGAAAATATCATTGAACAAATTGCTGCTTCTTACACTCATTACGTTTCTTTGAAAAAAGAATTAACTGATAAACAATTGGAATTATTGAAAGTTTTATTAACTTATGATAATCCTCTTGAAGATACTCCATTGACTCAAGAATTGGTTAAAAACTCCACTACCACTGATGGTTCCTCCATCAAATTGGAAAGTGATACTTTATTTGTCCAAATCTTGCCAAGACCAGGTACTATTTCTCCTTGGTCTTCCAAAGCCACTGACATTGCTCAAATTTGTGGATTGGGTGATCATGTTGAAAGAATTGAACGTGGTGTCTCCTTGATTATTAAAACTAAGAATGGTGTTCAATTAGATTCTTACCAACCAGATGTTCTTTTAACTTCTGTTTTTGATAGAATGACTCAAACCATTTACCTTGGATCTAATGTCCCACAATACGATGATTTGTTTGCTCACCATTCTCCAAAACCTTTGGTTACTGTTGATATTATCTCCAACAAGGATAACTTGATTAACGCAAACAAAGAATTGGGTTTGGCTTTGGATCAAGGTGAAATTGATTACTTGATTAATGCATTCACTGATATTATTGGACGTAACCCAACTGATGTTGAATTGTTTATGTTTGCTCAAGTTAACTCTGAACATTGTCGTCACAAGATTTTCAATGCTGATTGGACTATTGATGGTGTTAAAAAAGATTTGTCTTTATTCAAAATGATCAGAAACACCCACAACAAAAACCCACAATATACTATTTCTGCTTATTCCGATAATGCTGCTGTCTTTGAAGGTCCAGAAGCTTATGTTTGGACCCCAGATTTTGAAACCAAACAATGGAAATCCATTAAAGAAAGAGTCCAAACTTTAGTTAAAGTCGAAACCCATAACCATCCAACTGCTGTTTCTCCATTTGCTGGTGCCGCTACTGGGTCCGGTGGTGAAATTAGAGATGAAGGTGCTGTCGGTAGAGGTTCTAAATCTAAAGCTGGTTTATCTGGTTTCTCTGTCTCTGATTTGCAAATTCCAAGTTTACCTCAACCTTGGGAAAGAAATGTTGGTAAACCAAACCACATTGCTTCTGCATTGGATATCATGTTGGAAGCTCCAATTGGCTCTGCTGCTTTTAACAATGAATTCGGTAGACCAGCCATTAATGGTTATTTTAGAACTTTAACTACTGAAGTTGAAAACTCCGAAGGTAAAACCGAAATCAGAGGTTTCCACAAACCAATTATGTTAGCTGGTGGTATGGGTGCCATCAGACCAGACTTGGCTTTGAAAGATACCAAGATCACACCAGGTGCTAAATTGATTGTTCTTGGTGGTCAATCCATGTTGATTGGTTTGGGAGGTGGTGCCGCCTCTTCCGTTTCTTCTGGTGAAGGTTCTGCTGACTTGGACTTTGCATCTGTTCAAAGAGGTAACCCAGAAATCCAAAGAAGAGCTCAAGAAGTTATCAATGCCTGTGTTTCCTTGGGTAAAGAAGGTAATCCAATTCAATCTATCCATGATGTTGGTGCTGGTGGTTTATCCAATGCTTTACCAGAATTGGTTCATGATAACGATTTGGGTGCTAAATTTGAATTGAGATCTATCTTGTCTTTGGAACCAGGTATGTCTCCAATGGAAATCTGGTGTAATGAATCCCAAGAAAGATATGTCTTGGGTGTTGCTCCAGAAAACTTGGACTTGTTTGCCAAGATGTGTGAACGTGAAAGAGCTCCATTTGCCGTTGTTGGTGAAGCCACTGAAGAACAAAGATTAGTTTTGACTGATTCCTTATTGAACACTACACCAATTGATTTGGAAATGTCTGTCTTGTTCGGTAAGCCACCAAAGATGTCCAGAACTGCTATTACTCAAAACTTGAAATTAAAATCATTTGAAACCGAAAACTTGGAACTTGCTCAATCTGTTGAAAGAGTCTTACAATTACCTGCTGTTGGGTCTAAGAGTTTCCTTATTACCATTGGTGATAGATTTGTTACCGGTTTGGTTGACCGTGATCAAATGGTTGGTCCATGGCAAGTTCCAGTTGCTGATGTTGGTGTTACTGCTACATCACTTGGTGAAACTGTTTTGACCACCGGTGAAGCTATGGCTATGGGTGAAAAACCAACATTGGCTTTGATCTCTGCTAGTGCTTCTGCTAAGATGTGTGTTGCTGAATCTTTGTTGAACATTTTTGCTGCTGACATTCCATCTTTGAAACACGTTAAATTATCTGCTAACTGGATGTCTGCTGCTGCTCATGCCGGTGAAGGTGCCAAATTATACGAAGCTGTTCAAGCTATTGGTCTTGACTTGTGTCCAGATTTGGGTATTTCCATTCCAGTTGGTAAAGATTCCATGTCCATGAAAATGAAATGGGATGACAAAGAAGTTATTGCACCATTAGCTTTAACCATCACTTCATTTGCTCCAGTTGACAACACTTCAAACACCTGGACTCCTCAGTTACAAAAAGTTGATGATGAAACTGTTTTGGTTTTGGTTGACTTGGCTGCCACTGTTGAAAAATCGTTGGGTGGTTCTGCTTTGGCTCAAGTTTACAAACAAGTTGGTAACTCTGCTCCAACTGTCCACTCTCACCAAGTTTTGAAATCATTCTTGGAAGCTTTAATTGTCTTGCACAAAGACTTTGATGTCTTGGCTTACCATGATAGATCTGAAGGTGGTTTATTGGTTACTGCTTTTGAAATGGCTTTTGCTGGAAGATGTGGTTTGGAATTGAACTTTAATGGTAAAGAAGATATTCACACTGCTTTGTTCAATGAAGAATTGGGTGCTGTTTTCCAAATCAGAGCTAAAGAATTGGCTAAATTCAAAGAAATCTTTGCTGCTACTGGTATTTCTGAAGAATACATTCAAACTATTGGTAAACCAACATTTGATTCCCAATCATTTGCCATCACTTATAACGGACGTCAAGAATTCAGTGGTAAACGTAGTGAATTCCAAAACTTGTGGTCCCTTACCTCACATCACATTCAAAAATTGAGAGACAATCCAGCTAGTGCTGATCAAGAATTGAAATCTCTTCAAGATGACAAAGATCCAGGTATTTCATACCAATTGACCTTCAAACCAAACGAATTCAAATCATACACTAAACAACCAAAAGTCGCTATTTTGAGAGAACAAGGTGTTAACTCACAACAAGAAATGGCCTGGTGTTT
The DNA here is from genome assembly GCF_000006335.3 of Candida tropicalis MYA-3404. Lineage (NCBI taxonomy): Eukaryota > Fungi > Ascomycota > Pichiomycetes > Serinales > Debaryomycetaceae > Candida > Candida tropicalis. Next base: position 1,153,868 of record NW_003020038.1, on the reverse strand, counting down.
CAAACAAGCTGGTTTTGATGTTTATGATGTCACCATGTCTGATATCTTAGAAGGCAGAGTCACATTGGACGATTTCGTTGGTCTCGCTGCCTGTGGTGGTTTCTCATATGGTGATGTTTTAGGTGCCGGTGCTGGTTGGGCTAAATCTGTCTTATTCCATGAAAAAGCACGTGATGAATTCAAGAGATTCTTCCAAGACAGAACTGATACATTTGCCTTTGGTGCTTGTAATGGTTGCCAATTCTTGAGTAGAATTGCTGAATTGATTCCAGGTACCGATAACTGGCCAACTTTCGAACGTAATTTATCTGAACAATATGAAGCCAGATTTGTTATGGTTGAAGTTGAAGATAAGGTCAAGAACAATTCTATTTTCTTGCAAAACATGAAAGGATCTAAATTGCCAATTGTTGTTGCTCATGGTGAAGGTAGAGCTCAATTCAAGAACCAAAACGGTGAAAATGACTTTGAATTGGATGTTATTCGTTACATTGATAACTACGGTAACCCAACCAACGTTTATCCATTCAATCCAAATGGTTCTCCAAATGGTATTGCTGGTATTACTAATGCCAATGGTAGAGTTTTGGCTATGATGCCTCATCCAGAAAGAGTCTGTAGAAAAGAATCCAACTCATGGTACCCAACTGAACAAGGTAAAGAATGGGGTCCATATGGTCCATGGATTGAATTGTTCAAATCTGCAAGAGAATGGGTTGGTGATAATTAAGTATAACGAATATGTGAGTAAAAAAAAACTACATTGTAATAACAAAATAAACGCAAAATATTAACGTCAATGAAATAATAATAATAATAATAAACAATCTTTGTATTCTATTATGTACACGGTAAACTACTCTCTGTCACTTTCTTGTTTAGGAGAAGATTGGGTAGAATTCATTGTATTTCTTAGCATAATAAGCAGTTGAAACACCACCCAAAATAACCAAAGTGACAGGAATTGGTTTTGAAAATGAAGTTGGGATAGCTCTAGCTAAACCGGCAACTAACAAGAAAGTGGAAGAACCTAAAGCCAATTCTAAACCGTAGTCGGCGTTTTGTTTCAATAAGTAACCTGCACCACCATAAAGGGCGGAGAAGGTGACCCCGGCCAATAATGATGGAAGGGAGCCTTTACGTGTATAACCCATAAACCCACCAATTGCACATAAGGCAGATAAAGTAAATGCAGGATGATCCATACCCATGATTGCTAGTAACTATTTAATTGTTGATAAAGTCTTGTATGTTAAGTATTAACAAAAGAAAAATGAACAGTTGTTCTTTTTGAATAGTTTGTTTCTGAAACGGGAGACTGACAATTCGGTTTTTTTTTTCTTCCTCTTTGTAGTTGCCAGGATTTTTATATTTTTTTTTTCACCCGCATTTTGATTCGGATTTAAAAAAAAAAAAAAAGAAAAAGAACAATTAAAGGCTCTTGTTTGATCTTAGGAATTTGTATGGAAATGGTAGAGAATGTTAAGACTTTCGTGTTAGATTTCTACATTTACCAGGCGAGGATTGGCGGTAGGAGTGATCAGAATCATCAGGCAAGCGATTTTTTGTTTGTTAAATCTTTGAGAAAACCACAAACACTGTCAACCATAAAAGATAATGTTCATACGCGTCACTTCAAAGGATTCACAACTCTCAGTACACCCTTAATTATTCATGATGTAACGTAAGTGTCAGAAGCATTGTTCGTAGTCTGGATTTGCATTTTTTTTTGCTTTGTTCGGTATTGTTTTTCTGGTGTCGTAGTACAATTTAATATGAATGTTCCTTTGATTGGCGGAGAGTTGTGATTTTTGTTTTTCTGCTTTCTTTTTTTTTTTTTTGGCCACTTTTACACACACGCGCACGCACTCACATACACACCAATTTCGGTTACTTGGCCGTTTTGTTTAATTTGTTGTTGTGGTTTCATGATCACTTTATGATTAATTTTTAGACAACTGTCTGAATCTCCTTCCCCTACTTTTTGCTCAAAATAAAAGCTTTTTTAAGCCCTGAAAGTTGGAAAATGTCTGGTGTGTGGGTTCATAGGACAGTTGCTTGTGCTCACGACAATTCACTGATCCATCTATTCCCTCCTCTCCTCCATTGCTTATCTTTAAAATTGGTTGGAAAAAGTTTGGTGATAGTGACGAACAACAAAGTGTAGTGTGTCCTGCACACATCCAGGTGAGCGTCTCTCTATTTTTTTTATTTTTTTATTTTTTTTTTTTTTCAATATTTTTTCAAGCATTTTTGGAGTATTAAGCAACACAGTACTGAGAAACAAAGTGCGAAAGAAGAAAAAAAAATTAACTTGTCTGTACAGTTTGTCTCTCTCTCTCTCTCTTTGCCTTACTCACTCAACGTTGCCTTTCTCTCTTTCTCGTTGGGATTGTACAAAGAACGAGTAAATGGAATTGAACGAAAGTAAAAAATTTTTGAGCCCAACCTTTCTTTGCTTTTAAGGAATTAATAATCGTTTGCCCTTTTTTCTTATTGCAACAACGACCCATCAATCAATCATTCTTCGATACCGTTAGTTATTTATCACTATCCTGCTAATCCCACCACCCATAGTCTAACTAGTAAAAGTCACGATTATGAACATCTCGTCCATGTTATCGGTTGACAATAATAACGTTGCCTCTGAGAAACAAGCCAAGACAACTACTGATGTACAGCTGGAGAATCAACCTCCCGTATTGTCATCAGCATTAAATTCAAGTTCACCATCGGCAGGAGGAGGGCTCCAGAAAGATCAAGCTTCTGAAAATTCAACTAGCCAGGCAGAAACATCACAAACAGTACCAACCACTATATCCACGAGTGTTGTTGATCAAATAGACCACCTGGTTGCAAATAATAACTCTGCTCATCATCCCAATATCCTGTCCCCACTAAAGCACATGAATGGAAATATCCCATCTCATCAGGAATCTGATTCAATAGTGGCCGGGATACTACCAAGTAGTTATGAGTTCACGAGTTCTACATTCACTCCTTCGATTGATCAGAAATATAAGGCTACATTTGAAAATAATGTCAATATAATTAATAAGTTGGATCATTATCAACAAGTAAGTCATAATTTGAAATTATTAAAATTTGATGAAGCCAAACTCAATAATTACCTTATAAGCACGGGCCAGTTCGCTTCAAATTACATTGATAGAGTGGTTGCAGAGGATATTTCGTCAAGGAATAACAAAATTAGTGATACAAACAAAAATAAAGAGTTGAACCACATAGACTACTCTAAACCATTGCACCACAACAGCACCAGAGGTAAAGAATTCAAATGGGGATCCACTAGAGAAATCCACAAAGTTGACAACAAGACAAGAAGGAGAAGAACAGCTGCCACAGATGACGCATCCAAAAATACAGCATCTAATGGTACTAAAGACCATGCACATACTAACTCTGTCGGTACAGTGACTAATAACTCACCACATCTCAATGACAGCCAGTCCGCACATGATAAACAAGTGTCACAATCCAAAAACCATCTGAAAAATAAGCAATCGCTGCTGCTGCATCAACTGCCGCAACAACAACCTATTCTCATCAAACCCAAAGGTGCCGGTGTTCAAGGACAATTTGAATTACAGCCTAGACGTAGCAGTCGTCCAAAGGTTAAAAGAAAGGCTTTTGAGGATGAAGAGGTAGAAACCAAACAAGATTCAGAAGTAATTAAGAATGAGGAAACGCCTGAAGCTGTTTCTGGTGGAGATTTGAAGCGAGCAAAGGTGGAAGAAGAAGGTAAAGTTAAAGCCGTTGTTTCGCCAGCCGCTGCCGCAGGAATGACTGCCAAAGAATACAAAGCATTCATGAGGCAATATGATAATACGTATATTGCCATATGGAAAGATATGTCAAGAAAAGATGGACCTAAAGTCAGTAGGTTGATGCAGCAATCCACTCAAGCTAAACTCATCAATCTTAGAAAGACGTGTATCTTGGCCGCTAGAGAAGCCAAGAGATGGCAATTAAGAAATACCAAGAATCAAAAGGATTTAACAACCAAGGCTAGAAGAGCAATGAGAGAAATGTTCAATTTCTGGAAACGTAATGAAAGAATTGAACGTGATTTAAAGAAGAAGCATGAAAAGGAATTGCTAGATAAGGCAAAGAAAGAAGAAGAAGAGAGAGAAGCTAAGAGACAGGCAAGAAAATTGAATTTCTTGATTACCCAAACAGAGTTGTATTCTCATTTCATTGGTAAGAAAATTAAAACTGATGAAATTGAAGGTTCAGATGCCGATGGTAAGTTCAAACAAGAAGATAAGCAACACTTGGATAAATATGTTGGTGTTGATGGATCAGCTTCTCATGATATAAATTCCCTTGACTTTGATAATGATGATGAAGATGCCTTGCACAGAATGGCTGCTGAAAATGCTCAAAATGCTCTTGTAAATGCTCAAAACAAAGCCAGGCAATTTGATAATGATGAACCATTTAAAAATCCCGATACAAATGGGGAAGAAATGAACTTCCAAAATCCTACATTGTTGGGAGATATTACAGTGCCACAGCCAGATATGTTGAAATGTACTTTGAAAGAATATCAATTGAAAGGTTTGAATTGGTTAGCAAATTTGTATGAGCAAGGTATTAATGGTATTTTAGCTGATGAGATGGGTTTGGGTAAAACTGTCCAAAGTATATCAGTATTGTCTTACTTGGCCGAAACTCATAACATATGGGGTCCATTTTTAGTTGTTACTCCTGCATCTACATTACATAATTGGCAACAAGAAATTACCAAATTTGTTCCTGAATTTAAAGTCTTGCCATACTGGGGTAATGCTAAAGATAGAAAAGTCTTGCGTAAGTTCTGGGATAGAAAAAGTGTTAGATACGGCAAAGATGCACCTTTCCATGTTTTGGTTACATCTTATCAATTGATTGTTGCTGATATTGCATATTTCCAGAAAATGAAGTGGCAATATATGATTTTGGATGAAGCTCAAGCTATTAAATCATCCTCTTCGTCAAGATGGAAGTCATTGTTGTCGTTATCCTGTCGTAATAGACTTTTGTTGACAGGTACACCAATTCAAAATTCCATGCAAGAATTGTGGGCTCTTTTGCATTTTATTATGCCAACGTTATTTGATTCGCATGATGAATTTAGTGACTGGTTCTCCAAGGATATTGAAAGTCATGCCCAGTCAAATACTAGTTTAGATGAACAACAATTACGAAGATTACATATGATTTTGAAACCATTTATGTTGAGAAGAATTAAGAAGAATGTGCAGAGTGAATTGGGGGATAAAGTAGAAGTGGATATTTTCTGTGATTTGACTACAAGACAAAAGAAATTGTACCAACAATTGAGATCTCAAATATCAATCCTGGATTCTGATTTACTTGACTCTGCCACTGCAGGTACAGATAGTTCTTTAGCAAATATGGTTATGCAATTCAGAAAAGTTTGTAACCATCCAGATTTATTTGAAAGAGCTGATGTGAAGTCCCCATTTTCGTTTGGTAAATTTGCTGAAACTGGATCATTCTTGCGTGAATCTAATGAATTGGAGATGGCTTATTCAACGGAGAACATTGTTGACTATCAATTACCTCGTCTAATCTATGATGAACTTTTATGTCCAAACTATGAGAAAAACACTCTTGATTCAGTATATGAAAAGTTCAGCATATACAATCCTGAAAATACTAAAGAACATGGATGGTTGAAGTCAATCAATGTATCCCAAGGTGAACTTAAACAATTGTCGCAGAAGGACATTCTTTCGCGTGCTATAGAGTTGCAAAGTTATTCACCTAATGATGATGATGATAATAATAGCAATTTGCTTGGTAGATTACACTACCTATATGAAGATGATTTTGTTCCAGAAAATAAAAAATTATTAATTACAGAGTATAACAATCAACCACATTCAAACTCATCAGTACTTTCTGGTTTATATTCAGTGGTTGATAAAGTTGCTCAAGACATGTACATGAATAAACTTGAACCAGCAGCCACTCCACTTGCATCTGCTCCACCAATTACAGTTAATTGTTCGTCACTGAACTTTGCTAATAGGATCAAGACTACTTTATTTGATCCTAATATCAGAGCATCATTGGTACCATTGCCATTGTCAACCGAAGTAGAATTGATGAAACGTGAAGTCCCATTAGATCATTATCCAAAATCTAATTTGTTGCCAGTACCAACTTTTGATTATTCCAACATTCGTATGCCTTCTATGGAAAGATTTATTGCTGAATGTGGTAAATTGGCCAAACTTGATGAATTATTGGTGGATTTGAAAAAGAATGGTCATAGAATTTTGATTTATTTCCAAATGACTCGTATGATGGAGATTTTCCAGGAATATTTAGCATTCAGAAATTATAAATTCATGAGATTAGATGGTTCTACCACGATTGAAGCAAGAAGAGAATTGGTTACGCAATGGCAAACCAATCCAGAATTTTTCATTTTCATGTTGTCTACAAGAGCTGGTGGGTTAGGTTTGAATTTAACTTCAGCAGATACTGTTATTTTCTATGATTCTGATTGGAATCCAACGGTTGATGCACAAGCAATGGATCGTGCTCATAGAATTGGTCAAACTAAAGTTGTCACCGTTTACAGATTACTTACGAAAAATACTATTGAAGAAAGAATTAGACAAAAGGCACAAAACAAAGAAGAAATACAAAAATTGGTTATCAATCAATAACGGTTTATACTTTATTAAATCTAATATATATATAAAAATAAAACCTATGTAATATTTATTCATTTGTGGTTTGTATTGTAGTTTAAGCTCGGCTCTTCGCAGCCAAAAAAAAAATGAAAGCATCGTATGATACTTGTAGTGAAAAAAAAAAAAAAAAATTATGAAAAATCTACTTTAGAAATAAACCTACCAAACTCCCATAAATCAAATGACAGTGGAACCGGAACCAAAAAGACAAAAATGTGTGAAATATACATATCCTGATCAAAAGCGTACTATTTCCATTTATAGTATTGCCAGTAAACATCCATTAAATGTTAAACCTAGTGGGAATTCACTTCTTCTGGGATCAGATATTAATTTACTTGAACAAAAACAAAATTCATTAGGTAAATTAAGTATACTTCCTGATGAAATTATCATGGATATAATACAAAGAATCACTGATGTTGATACACTTTTAAACTTATCTCATGTTTCAAGAATTTTTTATGCATTTTTATATGATGAAGAAATATGGAAAAAAATATATATGAATAAAATTGAATATTATGATTCTTTAGCATGGTTAGGATCATGGAGAAATACTGTGTTGAATATTCAAAAAGATGATAATATTATTCAATTACCTGAAAATTTATTATGTTCTGATATTCTTTATCGTCCTTTTCAATGTTCACAAATTGATTATCAAAAACTTTTTAATAAAATTATTAAAGAAGAAGAAATCTATCATCGTGATGCATTACTTGGACAATTAGGTAAATTACCTCATGGAAGAATTCAAAGAATAAAAGAATCAGAAATTGATTTAAATGAATTCAATACAAATTATCATGATATTCCATTTATTTTAGTTAATGAAGATAATAAACGTTGGCCAAATTGGGATTTTGAAACTTTAGTTAATCGATTCCCAGATATAACTTTTACTCAAGAATCAGTAAGATGGAAATTATCTAAATATGCACAATATCTTCATAACAATAAAGATGAATCGCCACTTTATTTATTTGATTGTAAAAGTGATGCAATGAAAATTCTACGAAATGAATATAAAGTACCTGAAATTTTTCAACAAGATTTATTTAATGTTTTTAATAATATTGAAAATGGTTTTAATTGTCGTCCAGATCATGCTTGGATAATTATAGGATCTTCACGTTCTGGATCTACTTTTCATAAAGATCCAAATTCAACATCGGCATGGAATGCAGCTATAGTTGGACGTAAAATTTGGATAATGTTACCACCTCATATAACACCACCAGGTGTTGGAACTGATGAAGAAGAAAGTGAAGTTACTTCACCTGTTAGTGTTGCAGAATGGGTACTTTCTGGATTTTTCAATGATTCAACTAAAATTGAAGAATGTTTAATTGGTATTACTTTCCCTGGTGAATGTATGCATGTTCCAAGTGGTTGGTGGCATACAGTTATTAATATTGATGATTCAATTGCAATAACTCAAAATTTTGTACCTACTTCTAAATTACCACAAGTGTTGAATTTCTTAAAAAATAAATCAAATCAAATTAGTGGATTTAGATTAAAAGAAATTAAACAATGTTTAGATGCTATTGTAAAAGATTCAGATGATGTTGTTTTAAAAGATTTTTTACATTCTTTTAATCAACTTAAAAATGATGATTTGGATGAAGATTGTGGAGAGGTTGCAAATTTACCAAGAACACCTATTTTTGAAATATTCAAACAATTGTTGATTAATAATAATGAACGTGAATTGTTATCTACAGCTTTAGAGAAACTTGATAAGATAGAATTGAAGACATTTGAACAAGAGACAGGTAAAAGTAAGGCATGGTGTTCATTAACTGAAGAGACATCAACCACAGGAAATGGATCTAGCAGTGGATTTACATTCGCATTTGATGAAAGTGATGACGAATAGATAGTCTGGTAATAGTTTACTTAATGTACATAACATACGTGATCATTAAATTATTAGTATAATCACTTAAAGGAATATGATGGTTACAGTGCATCTGAACGATGAATAAGTATTATATCTGCATAATCTGACAAACTGTGGGTTGGCACTCAGACAGGCAGGCAAACAAAAAATATAAGGAAGTCACAAAAAACAAAGAAGCAATATTAGCCACTAGCGTCGCATTTTTTTTTTTGTTGGTGTTGTTGTAACTCCTTCAACTTTTAATTTAGGGTTGCACGAAGGAAAAAATTCTAAAAACTAATTACATAAATCAACATCGTTTAACCAACACTCCATTTGTTCACCACTATCGACACTTTCAAACGCTCTCTCTCTCTCATATTTCTCCAAATGTATGATACTGATAAACGTATGTATTTGTTGTGTATGTTCTGTATTCATTTTAAACGAACTCATAAACTAACATAGACTATTTTATTCTAGCTGATTCAATATTAAAACAAGTTCCCTTGATTAGAAATCCTATTTATCAACCACCAAAACCTGTCACTTTAAATACAAATTATAATAAATTAATCCCCACATTATCAAGCACAGTAGTACCTCCAAAATTAAATGTTTCCCATGATGAAATTACTGATTGGCTAGAAGAGATTAGATCACTCCGTGATAAAGTTAAAAAAGAACAAGCTGAAAATGACAAGTCTGAAAAATATAAAAAATGGGTTCATGATCAATCTACTAAAGTTGCTCCTGGATTCAATTATACTGTTATGAAACCACATAAACAAGAAAGAAATTTACAAAAAGAAGATAACGATTATGATAATGATGACGACGATGACGATGATGATAATGACAAATCTAAAGATTATTCAATTAATGAATTGGATAAATTATTTGGAAAAACTATACTAGGATGAACAAAACCAATGTATGGTAATAACAATGACTATTAATGACATGTATATAAGTATATATTTATTCTTTTCTTTTCTTTTCTTCTTATTTTTGAAATGTAAATTACTTACTGGATGTAAATCTTCCCGATAATCCACCGTTTGCTTGTAATTTTCTTAATAATTCCTCTTTTACTTCATCATGTAATGCTTTAGTTGGATCATATTGTGTTGTTACTTCTGAATCCTGTGTCTTTTGTTGATGTAGTTCTAATAATGATGGTTTTGAAGATGTAGCAGGGATGGTTGTTTCTGATTTAGATATTAGAACAGGACCAATGAAATCATCTAAATCCGATTCATTATCAGATACATTGTTATCTTGCTGTTTCAGTTGTTCTAGCTTTCTCTTTTTTCTTTTCTCTAGTAGTTCCTTCGGTATAGATGGTCCAAACATTGTGGTTGGGGTATATCTCTACGGTGTGTTTTTCGTGGTGGTGAAATATTCAAAGATGGTTTTTTTTTTTGTTCTAGATATCAATTATGCATATTGCAAACAGAATTTGGAACACATCTAAAAAAAAAGAACATAATCAAAACTCCTACAAACTGTGGGATCTTCACTTCTAGTACTAAAAAACGTTCAGGGATTCGGAAACATCAATAACAGAACGGTATCAATCAAATTTGGGCTCACCATGACTCACAAGTAAATGTATATCATCGACTTTTGCTATTCAAGTTTCAAACAAGACAATTCTTAGTAATCAATGACCCCCGATGATTTCTCTACTTCTTATAATTCAAATGCAACCCATGTCAACCACACAACTAAACTTAATAATATTCAGTTCACATTATAAAATGATGTTTTGTCCGGGTAAATCGTTTTGTGTAACTATATCACATGACCACAAAATTTGAGAATATTTTTGAATTCGTTCCTGCACTTAAGCGCACAAAAATTTTTCACTTTCTCACTTGACACACACACACACACACACACACACACACACACACACACACACACCAAGCAAAAGAAAAAATTTTTCAATGCCATTTAAAACTTTCTTTTCTTTTGGTTCTTCTTTTTGGTCTTTTTTTTACAACAACATATAAAACCTCTTTCTATCAAAAATGGTTAACGCTATCTTATCTAAAAAGAAGAAATTAGTAGCTGACGGTGTCTTCTACGCTGAATTGAACGAATTCTTCACCAGAGAATTGGCCGAACAAGGTTACGCTGGTGTTGAAGTCAGAAAGACTCCATCCAAATTGGAAATCATTGTTAAAGCTTCTAACACTCAAGGTGTTTTGGGTGAACAAGGTAGAAGAATCCACGAATTGACTTCTTTGATTGTCAAGAGATTCAAATTGTCTCCAGAAGGTATTGCTATCTATGCTGAAAGAGTTGAAGAAAGAGGTTTGTCTGCTGCTGTTCAAGCCGAAGGTTTGAAAGCCAAATTATTGAATGGTTTACCAATCAGAAGAGCCGCTTACGGTGTCTTGAGATTTGCTATGGGTGCTGGTGCCAAGGGTGTTGAAGTTGTCATCTCTGGTAAATTGAGAGCTGCTAGAGCTAAATCCCAAAAATACGCTGATGGTTTCATGATCCACTCTGGTCAACCAACCAGAGACTTTATTGATATTGCTATCAGACACGTCTTGATGAGACAAGGTGTTTTGGGTATCAAAGTTAAGATTATGAAAGACCCAGCTGCTAACAGATTCGGTCCAAAAGCTTTGCCAGATGCTGTCAAGATTGCTGAAGCTAAAGATGAAGATGAAGTTATCCCAGCCCCAACTGTTAAATCTTACAAACAAAAACCAGAAGAAGTTGAAGCTGAAGCTGAAGTTGAAGCTGTTGAAACTGAAACTGCTTAAGTGTGTTAGGTTATTGTGTAACGTTCTATATATTTAATTCACTTTTTTCTTTAATAATCATTTCCACGTCTTCTCTTGCTTTTCACGATGATTCATTATCATTGTGTGTCACCGTTGCGTATTTGTATGTGTAGTTTATGTCTATATTTTGTGTTTTGGCATAAGGAGGTGGCTATAGCAGGATCATGAATCATTCGATATTTGCGTTGGAACGACGTTATAATCTATGTATGTAACACTAAAAGACAAACGGTTGAGTTGATACTTCTCATAGTTGACAACCCATCAGATGGTTTTTTTTTGTTGTGTGTGCAGTGGTGGTTATTGTCTTTTGTTTGGGCTGTGATATTATATTATTTGTACGAACAACTGGTGTATTCAAATAGTGATTGGCTAGATAACAGAGAATGATATTCAATTAATTTTTGCAAAACCAGTTTAGTTTCCAAATACGAATATTAAAGAAATAAAAATCAAAAAAAAAAATCATCACAAACCAAACTCCGTCTCATGTGTACAAAAGAGGGGAACGGTGTCTCATGTGAGTCCCTTATTGTTTAAGGACATACAAGTCCGTTGGCTATACGGATCAATGGAAATAAATTGAATCAGATGTTTTAAGCAACCAACCCAAAAAAAAAAAAATTTTTTTCGCATATTTTTCCTTTTTGTTAACAAAATGAGTCGCAAAATTTAAAATGAATCATCGTGCTTAGTAAAGATGAATTCAATTTAATTTACAAATTGAGTTGCATTGGGTTTTTACGTGTTAATTTAACCCAAAGCAAAATCAAAAATCAAAAAAAAATAGGGGGACAACCCATTTTAGAAAAGAGAAGAAAAATATTGATCACGTGGAATTGCCTTGCCATGTTTGTTTGTTCGTTTGTTTATTTTTCATTTATCTCCTAAAGTATGAAAATTCCAGAATCCATGGGTGGGGAAGCAAGTAAAATGAGAAAAATTATTTATTTCCTCTGAGTAATACTAATTTCCTTATCTTTTAATTAATAAAGAGAAATGAAAAAAAAAAAAAAAAAAATTAGGTCATGAGGATTATTATGCATAATTTATGATGTAATTTTAGTTTCGGTTTTCACTTACCGCGGGTTGTAATACTAAGAAATTGAAAAACTCCGAAGGTTGACTATTGGTGTCTGGGTGTCGGTTTAACCTAACTTACGCGGATTCCCCCAGAATATTTTTTTCTTTGGCGCATGAATCATCTTTCATTTTTGTGTTGTTATTCGGTAGTAAAAGTCCATCGCAAACTATAGATGTAATTCACAAGAAACTCTGTGTGAGTGACACATGTGAATAGTTTGACTAAGCATACAGAAAGAGAAAGCAAGAAAAAAAATTTTTTTTTTCATTTTTGCAGACTAAACCTGATTCCAAAAAAAAAGTCTATATAAAGACATTGATATTCCCTCTTCTTCTTGATTCTTAAAAATTTATTTTATTCATTATTATTTATTATTTATTTATTTATTATTTATTAGATTTATTCAATCACCAAAAACTACTATTATCAAACACTACAATAACAAAAATGTCTTTCACTAACTTCTTAGAACTTTCCACTGAAATTTCCGAACCATTTATCATTCCAAATGTTTCCCCAGTTACTTCTCCAAAACTTGCTAGTAGATCTGCTCGTGCTACAGCTAAAATGCCATCTATGGGTACAGACAACTTGACTCCATTGGTAGCTATTGAAGAACATGATGAAGAAATTGACTCCACATTGATTTCAACCAGAAAACTCTCTGTTCTTGACTTGAACTAAGAGATGATTTGACCTTTTGCACGTTTATTCTTTATGATGGTTTCATTTTATTTTTTATTTATTTACTTCAATTGTGTATTTTCTTTTTTCTGGTTAACGATTTGATGGTTGGTTTATAGTTGTTCATTAGCTTTTAGTTTTATATTTAGGGATATCTTTTTTTTTTTCATATATATACATTGCATTTTAGAAAAAAAAAATAGCCAATAGTAAAAGTAATTGGTCTATTGTAGGAGATAAATGTAAAAAGATCCCTCTATCCGTGAAAATGATGCTACAACTCCTTGGTTTTGATATCGGATAGAAGGGAATATATATATTTATTTCTTTTTACTTAATGAAATCGATTCTGCTTTTTCTAAATCTAGGTCAGAATCATATTCTGAGTCTATGGATGGATCTCTGATAACCGGTATGTTACTGACTTTTTCTTCCCCATATGTTTCACCGTTTTCTGATGTCTCATCCTCCACCTCTTTTTTCTCTACTATATTCAAATGTTTCTGTTGTTGCTCCTCATTTGAGTCTGCTTCAGAATCTCGTTTGATTTCTTCGGTACTTTCCATCTTCTTTGATTTACCGTTCTTTACATCAATAGCACTCTTGATACTGAATTCTTCTTCCTCGTCATCATCCTCGTCCTCATCATCGTTGTAATTCATCTTAACCAATGTCTTTGCCTTCTTCTTTGCTGGTTCTTTAACAGTTTCCTCTTCTATCTTCACCAAATCATCGAAATAAGGATCAATCACTTCACTAGAGATTACTTTAACAGGAAATATAGGATTTCCATCATTATCAACTTCACCTTGTGATATTTTCAATGCTATGTAATAAGAATCTTGATTAATCTTACCAAAAATGTTAAAGTTTGTAAATTCAGGTATCTCTTTTAATGTTATAAAAATTGATTCACCATCTTGACTAATACCAACATACCCTCGTTTACATTTAATTCTCGGATGTGATTCTTTAATAATTTTGGTGGTATTAATATTTGGAAATTGAATTAGATTTGAACTTGTAATAAATTTTAAATCATTGAATTTTTGATTTAGACAATTTGAAATAAATTCACGACTTGTATTTGGTAATTCTTTTGACCATATATCAATCTCAATAACTCCTTTGGTAGTATTAAGTATAACTTTAGCTTGAGTTTTTGGTTCTAATGATGACATGTTTTTAAAACGTAAAGTGATGAGTTGAAGTACGCAGTTGCGTTTTTGTTGACATTTATTTTCTTATTTTTTTCTTTGTCTCAATCAGATTTTTTTGGATTGATACTAATGAAGATCATTGTTAGCGGTTCACAGTCACACACACACACTCTCTCTGCAAATGTTGTCTATTAGTTCTTCATTATGAATTATTCATAATGAAGAACTGTTTTAAAGAATAGTCAAGAATTATTAGTGGACACCCAAATATTGAATATTGTTTGAACTCCATGTTCTATACTAGAAACTTTATTGTAAAATTATTACAAAAATAAAACAAAATCCATTAATAACATACACCCTATGGATCATACGCAGAGAACAACAGAGTTAAATCTCTCAATAGCCCATATGTAATAATAAGAATAATAAAAAAATAACAACCAACGTTGTACAACAATATTACCTGTAGTAATTGGAAGCAAAAAAATGACGTCACAGACAGGATTCGAACCTGCGAAGGCAAAGCCCATTGCCTGAACTGCCTTCCAATGAAATGGAAATAGCAGGGCAACTCCTTAACCACTCGGACACTGGGACGACCACTTGGCAACGTGACGGAAGGGAGTGGTCCTGGATAAGTATAAAAGAATGGGTTTCGAATACTATGAAATTCGTCACTCCACGATCGTAAGATTGAATTTTCACTTGAAAATATTATAAATTAGCATATTCCTATTTTAAGTTTCATATCAGTCTTGAATGATACTGATTTAATTCTCTGTTCATCTGTTCCACACCTTTATCGGTACATTGTTGTGGAAACTGAAACTTCAAGCCATAAGAGAAATCAAAGCTCAAAAGTCTCTACTAATTTTAACCAACATTAAAGTTGACTTCTCAAATGCTTAGTTCTTTGTCGTACGTAATCAAGTTTTCTACATTTTGGTAATTATATATATATACTGACTCTAATAAAAATTTTTATTAATTAAAATATAAACTAGAATGAATGCTAGAATTTAGTGAATCAATGTTAATAAAACTCCCTTACACTTCTCGATAGAAAGGAGCTATGGAGCTTCGAACAAAACAATAAAACTATTCAATTCAAGTCCAAAGCTTTTTGCTGTTCTAAATTTTTTGATTTCTCAGCATCATTTTGCCAAATCAAGAGAGTATTTATAGTGACTGCAAAAAAAAATTACTTAGTAGTGCAAATCGTGTAGCAATTAATAAAAACTAATTCAATTGTTGCAATTTAGTAAATTATTTTCAATAGTAACTTATAATAATATTTATGTTTTTATTAATTCAAATAACACCTAATGTTGGTGAACTTTACTAGAGCATGGATTTTAATATCACCTTGATTAAGACTGTATATCCTTAGTACATATCTGAGATGGATAGTTAATTCAAAGATCTATTGATATATAACTAACGTTTGGCAGTCAATGACTAGTGTTCAATTATTGGTTTCATGTACAATGAGATGATATGAAAACATGCCATTAGTATTTGATAATCATTATTGCTACATTATAGATTTTATGTAACATTTAATTTGAATAGAATAATTACGTTACATTTGATTTAGAATGATACAACTTTATACAAAATTGAAAAAATTATAAACTTATATTGAATAAAAATAACAATCTAAATATTATAGATAATCATATTAATTAGTTGTTTGTGGTTGTTCACAGTCTATTACAGTAATTTGTAAAGTTTCAACAGTCAGTTCAAAAATACAAAGAATGGTTAAAAAGAAAATCCCGTTAACTTGGAAATCACACTATTACATTTGGCCTTGACCCAATGTTTTTCTGAAGTATTTGTAGGATGCTGAGGATTATCTTCTTCTTAAACATAGTTCATTCCACTATCCCCATGAAAGTATAATTGGAAAAAGGGGTAATCGTTTGGTAAGTAGAAACTAACATTAAACAAGTCGTATTATACATGGCATGTGACCCTAAAAACCTATCATAATAACAAGACATTTCTTCCAGAAATTAAACTACTAGTGCCACAAAATTTGGCTGAATACCCGTCTAAGATAAAGGAATTATCGCAGATTGTTTAAGTTTTACCTATAAATTGCAAAATTCTCATCTATACTAGTCTATTTCAATATATATTGACCTGTATTCTTTAGTTTGTATACTTGTGCCAGGTTGTATAAGTTTGTAAATTAGCTTTCTACAACTGCCGGTCTTTGAGAGTTAAATCTTACGGTTCAATTCTGTTCTTTTATGATATTGATGTATTAGAGATCTGATCTTAAGGTGAAACAATAATAGAAGCAAGTTATACATGTTTAATTGAATTATTCCAAAACTAAACACCCATTAATTTATTATTTCTTATATCAAGTTTATAATTATTGGAACGAACCAATGTTCCATGTAGAATTATACATAAAAAAATGACGAAATAGATATCTCATGGTGCTAAATTTTAACACCATCAGGTTTAGTTCCTCCCTGCACATTGGCAAGTGGTCGTCCCAGTGTCCGAGTGGTTAAGGAGTTGCCCTGCTATTTCCATTTCATTGGAAGGCAGTTCAGGCAATGGGCTTTGCCTTCGCAGGTTCGAATCCTGTCTGTGACGTCATTTTTTTGCTCTCAATCTATCTATAGATTAATCCAATCTGTGTTGGTTGTTTTTTTTATTATTCTTATTACAATCAGACTACATAGGAGTCCTACTAATGTTATAATCAAATCTAGTAAGTGTTTTTCAATTTTATTTTCGTTAGGTTTTTGTTGCAAAATCCATTCAAATACTACATGATAAATTCCTGAATAATCATGCAATGCTTTGAGCAGACCATTTTCAATAGTGTTTCAAACAATGATGACGCTCGATACCATCATCAATTGCCCCACCTTAATCATAGAATGGAGAAATAGAAAATGCATTTCCCCATCTGAACTATTTTTTGTCAATAATTGTGTATATCACGAGCCTCACTGATATTATCCCTGGAACAAATCAACAAAGGGAAAAAAGAAAAGCAAGTGATCACCATGAAAAGGAGTTTTTCCGAGGATGGCCACTCTAGAACTCATAACTTTAGCATCCGCATGGCTAGACTACTACTTCTGCTTCTGCTGCTGCTACGAGGTAACATTCTATTTTTATTCTCGGAGTTAGAAAATAGATTAAAGTATTAGAGTTTTTTCTTTCTTTCTCTCTTTGTCTCTTAGTACACATGGAAAGTGGTTAAACTTCCTTTTTCCAAAACGATTACAACCACACCACCGATAGTTTGTCTAAACTTAACCTAATTGGTGATTATTTGTTCAATCCATGCATATTTTTATTCCGTGTCTTTGTTGTTGTTGAGGTTGAAGTTGCATTTCAACTTCCAATTCAGATATTTTAGATCATTATTTTTTTCTTTCTTTTTCGTTAATTAATGTCGGTGCTTCCACCTCCCCCACCAATACCAGCGACGAAATATATTTTTAGCGCTCTGTTTCCATCACAAAATTAAACATACGTTTTTGTGGGACATTCTAATAAATTATTGTTGATTTCCACCGCCTGAATAACTGTGCAAACTTTTTGCAGAAGAATACAATGGAAGTGGGAAAATAAGGGGGACCAGGAGAGAAACATCAAGGATCCAATGAAATTGCAAAAACAAAACAAAACAAACATACACACACACGATTTGTATAGGAGGCACATATCTACTACAGAAGGATGTAGAGTAAAAAGACAATTATGATATTCAGGGAGGGTTTGTCATATTGATCTGCGAATTTTTTTTATTTTGGTTTTTGGTTTATTAATTAATTTTTCCTACCCCCCAATAATTTAATCTGCAGCTGGAAATCCGATTTTTGTTGTTGAGTTAATGTGTTGGAGTCAATTAATTAATTAATTAAACCATTGCTTCATTTATAACACCAATGGTATTTTTTTAAAAAAATAGTTGTGTCCTGTTCTCCACGACACAAACAACTACAACAAAAATTAGCCCAATAAAAATTACTAATAATAATAATAATAGTAAATTGAAAAACGTACAGTACATATTTTCCTACTTCACTAAAAAAAAAAATTCTGTATTGTGGAACACGCCCCCCCTCTCTCTCGTTCTCTCGCTCGCCTTCTCTCCTCCCTTCTCCGAACTAAAAGTAAACATACACACACACACACTCGCACAGTGAATGAACGAAAATCAAACATCACGAAAGTTTTTCCTGTTGTCTCTTTTTTGGCGAAATAAAAAGAAAACCAATTTCAGGTTCACTTGCTTTTTATAAAAAAATTTTTTTTTTAGTTTTACTTTCTTTATCATCTCTTATTACTAGCACATTCAAGCTACGTTCAATCAGAACTCAATTGATCTATACGATTTCAAATAGAAAGAAAATGGCCACTACTGGAAAAAGACACACCAAATCACAATCTGCTTATGTATGTATTGCTTTCAATTTTTCGGAAATTTGTCGTTTTTTTTTCATTGAATACTAACAATTGCAATTGATTTGTTTGTTTTAGGCTTTTGATAACACAGCAACCAATGTCACTGCTTCTCAAATGCGTAATGCTTTGAACAACTTAGCCGACACCGTTGAAGATCCAGAAGACAAGAACAGATTTGAAAATGAAATGGACAACTTTTTCTCCCTTTTCAGAAGATACTTGACTGAAAAAGCTTCCGGTTCCACTTTGGATTGGGAAAAAATCAGATCTCCTTCTGCTGATGAAGTTGTTGCATACTCCGATTTGAACGATACCGACAGCTCTACCAACTTGTCCAAATTGGCAGTCTTGAAATTGAATGGTGGTTTGGGTACTTCCATGGGTTGTGTTGGTCCTAAATCCGTCATTGAAGTCAGAGATGGAAACACTTTTTTGGATTTGTCCGTCAGACAAATTGAATATTTGAACAGAAAATACGACGCTGATGTCCCATTGTTGTTGATGAACTCTTTTAACACTGATGCCGATACTGCCAAAATCATCAAGAAATACCAAGGTCACAGAATCAGAGTCAAGACTTTCAACCAATCCAGATTCCCAAGAATTTATAAGGATTCTTTATTACCAGTCCCAGAAACTTATGACGATTCTCTTGAAGCTTGGTATCCACCAGGTCACGGTGACTTGTTTGAAGCTTTGGTTCAATCTGGTGAATTGGATGCCTTATTAGCTCAAGGTAGAGAAGTTTTGTTTGTTTCCAATGGTGATAACTTGGGTGCCACTGTTGATACCAAGATTTTGGACCATATGATTGAAACTGGTGCTGAATATATTATGGAATTGACCCCAAAAACAAGAGCCGATGTTAAAGGTGGTACTTTGATCAACTACCAAGGTGAAGTCAGATTATTGGAAATTGCTCAAGTTCCAAAAGAACACGTTGAAGAATTCAAGAGTATCAAGAAATTCAAATATTTCAACACCAACAACTTGTGGATCAACTTGAGAGCCATCAAGAAATTGGTTGAAGCCAATGCCATTGAAGCTGAAATCATTCCAAATCAAAAATCCATTTCTCATGGTAAATCAGATGTCAACGTTTTACAATTAGAAACTGCCGTTGGTGCTGCTATTAGACATTTCAAAGGTGCCCATGGTGTTGTTGTTCCAAGATCAAGATTCTTGCCAGTTAAAACCTGTTCCGATTTGTTGTTAGTTAAATCCGATTTGTTCTATTTGGAACACGGTGCTTTAAGATTAGACCCAACTAGAGATGGTTTCTCTAACCCATTGATCAAATTAGGATCTCATTTCAAAAAAGTCAGTGGATTCCAATCTAGAATTCCTTACATTCCAAAGATTTTAGAATTAGATCACTTGACCATTACTGGTAACGTTACTATTGGTAAGGGTGTCCAATTGAAAGGTACTGTCATCATTGTGTGTAATGATGGTGATAAGATCGATATTCCAAATGGTTCTATTTTGGAAAATGTCGTGGTTACTGGTAACTTGACTATCTTGGAACATTAAAATCTTGTGCATTCAAAACAAAAATATAGTAAATAATTAAAAGGAATAGCACTTATTTTAAGTAAATGATGATAATAATAATAATAATAAAAAAAATCTATTTATATAAATATATACTTATTATATGCAATTTTTTTCAGTTAATGTTTTTTGTGTATATTCTTTTGATAATAATGTGTGTAGAATCTATAAACCCACATATCTATTAAAGTAATTCTTTAGCAGCAGAAGTGTCTTCTTCACCAGTATAAGTTTCCAAGAATTCTTTTAAAGATTCTTTATGTTCCTTAATCTTTTTAGTAACTTCAGGGACCATTCTTTGAGCTTCTTGTAAAACTTCAATTTGTTTCTTTAATTCATATTCATCAGCATTATTAGCTTTCATTTGATTAACAAATTGTTCTTGTTCTGAAACTTCTTGTTGATATAATTTCTCTTCTTTAATTAATCTTTTCAAAGCATTAACCTTAATTTGTAATGGTGATGGTGCCATGATATCGTAGTAATATTAATAAACCAAGTGTTTAACTTTTTCTTTTTGATTCTTGAATTTTTGTTTTTTGTTTTTCCCTTTTTCAAGACAAGATTTTGTTGTTGTTTTTTTATTTCCTTTGTTCGTGTGCAACGTCTAATTGTCGTTTTTTTTTTCTATCGCGTAGACTCGATGCACACAAAAACTGAGCATGTTTGTTCATAAGAGGTTTTCTACGATTCCTTCTCCTAGTGGAGAAGGATTTGCCTGGACCGTCTCTGCACGTGTTGGCCCAAACTTACTGGCCTGGATGGACAGGGACCAGCATTACCGGTCTCATCGACCGGCCCGTTCCATACGGTCTGCAGCCCGCAGGACGGGTAACCACGTATCTTTAGACGGTCTGGTCAGCGACCGCACAATACGTGGTTCTATCTACATCTAATCAATCTATTCTACTGCCGGGATCTTTTAATTGTGAATCCCGGCAGTAGTCAAAGTAGCAGTGACCAGTTGCTACTTTGAAAAAGTCCTTCACTAGTCAAATTTGCCTTAGTAATGTTGACTCCCTATCTAAGGTTCAAGATAATGCTTGCCAAACACTATCTTATTTGGAAGGACCTTCTTTTTGGTTTATATTAAGGCAATAGTATGTGTAATGAATTGCAATAAACTCCCCAATGGTTGTCCCATTTGAAAAAAGGCAATACACATGATAACTAATGGAAATTAAAAAGGAAAATAGACATCAATAAAAATATTCAAGGACAACCAATTGATATTGCAAGTTAGTAAATCAACATTAGAAGGAAATTATTGAATGATTTGATACTCACATATAATTATTATTGAGTATTGTTGTTGAAATAAAAGAAAAAGTGGTGTAAAAAAGATTGTTTTTTTTTTTGCAAACTCAAGTTCTCTCCTTTTTATAGTTGTATTTGTGTGGGTAATATTTGTTAAGAATAGAGCGGGAATGCGTATAATAAGTCGTGTCTAATATACAAGACGTATGAATAGAGTTGGTTCCTTCTCCCTTTCTCTGTTCTGCTCGATCCCGAAGGGAATCCAGTGGTTTAAATACTAATCCCAAGACGCCTTCACACGTCACATCTCCCGGAGGAGATTCACCTGCCGATACCCGAAAGGGTTAGTTGACATATTCCCTCAACACACACTAGGCGGAGGCACACTAGGTCGTGTAGCCTGACCAACCAGTCCACGTACATAACAATATTACAAACCTTCGCTACCAAACGTGACATATCAAAACCACAATTCCTGTTTGTGTAATTGATCAAAAAAAAAAAAAAACTTACTATTTCCTATTTACTTTATTTACTTAAAAATATATAGTGACGATTGACTGGATCCCAACCACCATTACCGTTGCCTTGATCTATCTCTTCCTTGACTTTATTAGATTTGATCACAAAATATACGTCACTATCGTCGATTTTAACAATAGAATTATGCCACGGAGTTGGAATATGTAACAAATCAGTATTCTTTGGTTCTTTATGATCTTGAATACTATTAATTGGGTGACATTGATTTTTACCAGTCTTTGACAACAATGAAATACCAAATTTTGGACCAGAATTACAATGAGCATGAATTGAGAATCTCAAATGGAATGGGAACATCAATTCAACCAAATTAGAATAAGCATCATTGCGTTTAATCATTTCAAAAGCAACTTTCGCAACAATCTTCTTAAACTTTTTTCTAGCCATACCTGCAACATTTGGGTGAAGTGCCAAATCTTCAGTCATAAATTTGGAAAATCCTCTGAATAATGCCAATCTTGGATGTCCCTTGGTAGTAATATCCTGTCTCAATTTTCCACAATCGGTATCACATGAAGTGACAAGGATTTTTCTGCAAATTTCAGATTGAGGATCAATCTCAGTGCCAAGATAATGTCCCAATTCAACATTCTCAACCAAATTATTATTGAAATTTGAATTTGCTAGATTGAAAATAACTGGCAAAGAACAAAAACGAATTGGATTTGCATCCTTTGGCTTCAATCTAGCATACAATTCTTGTAAAGCTTCAAAATATCGATTAACTTTAGAATCATCAACAGCAATACAATCACTGAAAACATGTCCATCACTGACAATCCAAATAATTATACCTGGAGGATATATTTCTTTAACAGAAGCTGCAAATTGAATCAATCTTGAAAGTGCCAATTCTTCTCCCTTGTCAGGCATTTCACCAGCAACTTTTTCAACATTGGATGATTTACAAGGAAAAGCAGGTAAAACTGCTTCCAAAGGTTGCCAACGAGAAGTGAAAAAATCAACATTTTTACTGAAAAATGCTTTCCCAATATCATCCCATTGATCATTTTCAACAGTATGTTTCAATTCTTGAGCAAAAGCATTAGAAACCATCTTTGTATATATTTCATAATTCTCACCTTCTTCTAGCTCTTGCTTGAAGTGTATTCTTGACAGTGACACCAATAATTTAAGAAACCAATATTCAAAATCAGTAACATTAAATTGAACCGTAACTACTCCTTGCCAAATACCTGGTTCAATTTGAATTTCCCAGATATAATACAGATTCTCAATATTTAATTGAGTTAAACCGTCTTGGAAAAATAATCTTGTTTGTTCGTTTTTTTTAATTACTTGAAAAATATCATCAATTTCAAAATCATTGTAGTTTCTAGACCCCAAGATCTTGGACCCATTTCTTGAATAAGCTAATCCAATACACTCATAAATTGTATTTGGTGGATCAAAAACTTCAGTATCAACAGTAGAGTTACTGCTTGTGTTTGAATTCAAAGATAAACTTGAAGCCGATTTCATGATTAAAACTTGAGCAACAACAATAATAGTATATGTATATAAAAACTAACTAAAATAAGAAAAAAAAACAACAACAACAACCGATAAGTTATATGTATAAAATTTCTTATGGATTCTTTTGTAGTTCTTTTAATGGAAAGTTAGTCTTAGAAATATAACAAGAAATTAAATACATAAAGATAAAAAAGAGACGAAATTAAAAGATTTCAAGAATCTAGGATTGAATTTATATACTTAGTTCTTGTATAAAACTAATTTCAAGTAATCGAATCATCTTCAAAAACTGCAAGATTTGAAAAGATTTTCTTTTTCCTTCCCTTCAATAGAAGTGTGAGTATTTACAAAACTGCATTGCTATGCCTTTGAAATTGTTATTCCTTTATGCTAAAACTCCCCAAATAATGGAATACAATGCATCGTTTCAAGCTCTAAATTATTGTGTTCTATCTACTATTTTGCATCTGTTTCCAAAACGAAACAGTTCATGCGATATAATGTATCGGGGACGTTTTTGTGTACACTCCCAAAAAAACAAAAAAATTTTATGCGCAATTTAATGTTTGCAACTTTTGGGAAATTGCAGCATTGGGTAATATCAAGGGGGAAACAAACAATCAATGCCAAACAATGCCAACAAAGGAGAAACCAAACCATAAATAATAACTCTCTGATACACGACACATGAACTCATTCCACATATAATAGAGACAAAGACAAACCCAATTTCAACCCTCGTCTCTTTGAGATTAGGGGGATTTAGTTTAATATCCTTTCAAGGATTGCCAAATTTGCTCAAGTTTTCAAATTTTTCATTTGTTAATTTTACCCTTATTAATCTATATTTATATTAAAGAATTACGAGGTCGTCTCAAAAATACCGTTATTCTGTTGATTATTGTCTTCAAAGACTTTTTTTTCTTTTTCTTTTACATATTCATCTTTCTTTCGTTTTAATTCTCCCTCTAATCCATTTAACAATTATCAATGATAATGTTTGATATCGTCAAATACACCTTAATTGGGTTATTTAGCTATTTGCTATATGTAATTCTCGATATAGTACTACCACCATTCAATTTTCCCAAAAATATCCCAACAATCCCATTCTATGTTTCCTTCTTAGGTGCTTACACTAACTTGGATCAGAGGGATATTTACAATTTGTATTTGAGAGAGAAGTTGGAAAAGTACGGGGCAGTAAAGATATATTTTGCTTCAAGATGGAACATACTCATTACTAGGCCAGAATATCTTCTTGAAATGTTTAGAAATGAAGATGTGTACTCAAAACGGGGAAACCACCTAAAAATCCCTGGTTCAGTGATGGCTACATACACTGGTGATAATATCATTAGTGCTCATGGAGAATTATGGAAATTATATCGAGAAGTTATTGCCAAAAGTATTCAATTTCCCGATTTTGAACCAATTACGAAAAATACTAAATCATTACTTGAAATTATTGATGGTATGATTGACAGTGATAAAAATCATGCAATTATTCCAATCACAGATTTATTTCAAAAATATTCATTAGCAAACGTTACAGAATCTATACTTGGAGTAAATTTTAAGGTTCTTGAAGGCGATCAATCAATCATGCATCAAAAAATAAAGTACGTCAAGCTGCAAATATTCAAACCTTTTTTCTTGAACTTTCCTTATTTTGATAGCTTTCCTATTCCAAGTAGGTTACAAGCAAGAAAGGAAGTTATTAATTTTAGGAATTGGTATGGTCAAAGTATTATTGACAAGCATGATCCACAACTTCCTAATAGTGCAGCTACAAAATTAGTTGATGGCTTGATGCAAGAAAAACTCACTGAAAAACAATTTTTGGATAATGCCATTATTGTGATGATTGCTGGACATGAAAATCCACTTTTGTTAATGTTATCGTTGATGTTTGTTGCTGCAAAATATCCAAAAGTTCAGGAGGCCATACGTTCAGAAATAGATCCAACAAAACCTTATCTACACTCTGTTATTTATGAAACTTTAAGAATGTATCCACCATTGGGATTAATCATTAATCGTTATACCACCAGACCTACTAAACTAGGCAACATAGTAATTCCCAAAGGTGTTTACTGTGGCTATAATAATTTTGGTACGGGTAGAGACAGAAATGTTTGGGGACCAGACTCGGATGAGTTTAAACCAGAGAGATGGGGAAGGGATAATATTGAAGAAATAAATCGCAATTATGCTAATGCCAAAAGATCAGCTGAATTACCTGCGTTTCATGGCAGAAAGAGAGCTTGTTTAGGAGAAAAGTATGCCTTATATGAAGTTAAAGAATTGCTAACTAGTATTTTAGGACATTACAAAGTTACTTTAGATGCAAGTTGGAAAGAGAAAATAACCCCTGCTGGACCTATTAGTCCATTTGGTTTGAAGGTGAAATTTGAAAAGCTTATTGTTGCATAATTAAAACACAAAGAACAGTTTTGTCTCCTTTTCTATATAGGTGTTTTACTTTTTGTTTTTTTTTTATTTATATTTTTAGGTTTGTTTATGAGTTCGTACATAGTTATACTTCAATACCAAGAAACATGTAGGCGTTTTTATAAATGGTACCATCAATAATAAGGAATGTTCAATATTTTGTGCTCTATCTTTATAATGAAGGATGATTAACAATGAAATCCCTAAAGGTTTTATTTAATCCATTGTACTCGAATATTGCGCATGTAGTGGTGGAGAATTTGGTTCCCTAAAGTTGCAAATCAAAATTTGCTCAACTTGAATCTGGAAAACAAAGACGAATAATGGTGACAAATAACATAAATTCATAAAGATAGACTTATAACCCAGAATTTGGAGTTTTGAAAAAAAAAAAAAAGAAAATTTTAAATATCAGTTTTCATTGTGCAGAGCTTTTCAAAATTATTAACCTTTTTATTGGATCATGCCACAGACGAAAGATCAGGAAATTTTTGAAGTCCCCATCAACGATAACGAAAAGGATGAAACAACAGTTGACATTGAAAGAAAAGTTTCTTCACCAGAAAATAATCAAGATGTCATAAGTGCAGATTCCGAAAAGAAGAAAGATATTGAAGTCCAACAAGTCCAACCAACAGAACCTTACTGTGCATTAGCTTTTAAAAGAAAAGCTATAATTATAGCTATAATAACCCTTGCTGGTTGTTTAGGTCCTATTGCTGGTAATATTTATATCCCAGTTTTACCCCAATTACAAGAAGAGTTTTCGGTTTCTGCAGCTACTATTAATGGAACAGTTTCGGTATTTATGGTTGTGTTTGCCATTGCACCGTTGATTTGGGCTTCTTGGGCAGATTATGGAGGTAGAAAATTATTATATTTAATACCTTTGGTTTTCTTTATATTGGCTAATATTCTTTTAGCTTCTGTTCCTGCAAATATTACTGCTTTATACATCTTAAGAATTTTACAAGCATTTGGTGCATCAAGTGTTATATCAGTTGGTGCAGGTACTGTTACAGATATTATAGAACCAAAGAATAGAGCTAAAGCAATTTCAATTTTCATGTGGGGTCCACAACTTGGTCCAGTTTTAGGACCCGTACTTTCAATAATTGCTACTAAAGGTGATTGGAGATGGATATTTGGGTTTTTGGCCCTTTTTGGTAGTGTTGTCTACATTATCATCTTATTCTTTCTTCCAGAAACTTTAAGGTATTTAGTGGGTAATTCCTCTTGTTATGAAAACACATCAATTTTTGTGAAACCAAAATGGAAACAAGAAAAATTAGTGGATGGATATCCAGTACCACCAAAACCAAGTCTTAAAAATTATTGGAAAATTTTAAAATACAAGCCTGTTTTGATTTGTTCAATTAATGGTGGTTTATTGTTTGCTACATTCTATGGAGTCTCAATAACATTTGCACGTGTTTTGCGAGACCAATATTCATTTACTAATGCTCAAGTTAGTGCAAGTTATATCTGTCCTGGCTTTTCATTAATCGTAGGTTCAACAGTAGGTGGTTGGTTATCTGATAAATTAAGAGCAAGAATGATTAGAAAACAACCTGATAAATATGTTGCAGAACATAGATTTTCATTACAGATTTTTGGTCTTGTTATTTCTATGGCGGGAATTTTGGGTTATGCATGGACAGTTGACAAGCACGTTCATGTTTCTGCTGTATTTATATTTACCTTTTTGACAGGGTTTGGTATGACTTGGGTATTTGTTGCTAATACTACATATTTAACTGAATGTTCAACTGGTCAACCTGCCACAAATGTTGCAATTGGAAATTTTGCAAGAAATATTTCTGCTACCATATGTACCGCAATCATTGAACCACTTATTAATAGAATGGGATTTGGCTGGTGTTTAACTGGATTAGGATTAACAGATTTAGCCGGTATCGGGTTTGTCATTGTTTTATTAAAATATGGACCTAAATGGAGACGTGAATATGTAGAATCTAAATAACTAATAAAAGTTGAATATGAGGTATATGTATATTTCTATTGTTTCTTGTGCATATTTAAAGTAGCATATTTTTTTTATTTTTTTGGAAAAACATAAATTGCTCCTCCATCCATTTGACCTCCTAGCTACCAAATATTTGCTCAATTGGTAAGTCAATGTCAGAAGGTAAGTTTTAAAACTAAACAATGAAAGTTTCCAATTCTGGGGATATGAATATTTGCTCAGATTTTGTGAATATATAAAATGCACTCAATATTGCAGCCATGGTAATTTTTTTTTCTGTTTTTCCTTTTTCCATACTCCAAATCAAAATGAATAAGTCACCAGACAAAGATAGTTCAAGTGGAAAGGTTATCACAATCTCTGAATCTTCAATCCAAAGGGACGATGAGGGAGATATCATCCCAAAACTGGACAGTGAAGAAATCGAAGATGAGTATAGTGTTTGGAATAAAAAGAGCATTTTTTATACTTGGTTATTACTTTGCTATTCTACTGGTCCTGTAGCTTCTATGAGTAGAACTTATGTTCCTGCTTCCATTCAATCGATTGCTAGAAGTGTTGGTAGAACCAAAGATGGAAGACATTGTGCTATGAGAGGGAACGACTGTTATGTCAAGTTTGGTGTTGGTACAGTTCATTATACTTCATATGTTTTATACTTAAGAGCAATTGCTACAGCTGTAGAAGGAGTTGTTGCTATATTTTTAATGGGAATTGCAGATTATTCTAATTATAGAAAATTGTTTGTCATTTGTTCAATTCTTATCTATGGTTGTTTTGCATTACCGTTTGCTGGGTTGACACAAAGTAATTATCCCACTTTGAAAGCAGCTTCTGCACTATATGCATTGATGAGTATCGATGATTCAATTTATCAAATTATGGAAGGTTCATATATTCCATTGTTTATGAGAGCAGATAAGAAAGATCCATTGAAAAGAGGATCAATTGTTTCAGTGTTGGGTATTGTTATTGGTAATGTTGGTGGGTTGACCGCTTTAATTATTGGTATAATTATTTCATATACAAGTGGCAGACCAGATAAAGATGGGTATCATAACTTCTTGTTGGCAATTACAATTGCTGGCTGTTTAACAGTTGTCCTATCAATATTTTCTTCATTCTATATTCCAAGTGTTAAAGGTAAGAAAAGAGACAGCAATGTGATGGTTTTACCATTCAAAAGGTTTTTCGGACTTTTAAAAGATATTCAACAATATCCAATGGCTTTTCTTTATTGTGTTTCCTGGGTTATTTGGAATGTAAGTTATAGCAACTTCATGAGTATGTTTCTTTTATTGTTTAGATCTACATTGGGATTAGGAAGTACTGATTCTGAATACACCGTGTATACATTCATGTCGTACATCTCAGCTTCTTTAGGATCACTCGCCTGGATGGTACTTTATCCAAGATTCAAGTTCAATATCAAATATTGGGGCTATATGTTTTTAGCTTTCAGTATCTTTTCCAATTTTTGGGGTTGTTTAGGTATACACCATGCTACACGTGTTGGTTTCCAACATCGTTGGGAATTTTGGATTTTTGAAGTGTTTTATGCTGGAACTTCTTCAGCTATGAGATCACTTAATCGATGTGTGTATTCACTGCTTTTACCAAAAGGTGATGAAGCACAATATTTTGGTTTAGAAATAATGTTGGGTGTTGCTACTGGCTGGATTGGAAGTTTGGTTAATGCAGTGATCCAAGATAGAACTAACGATGATCGTTTCCCATTCTTACCCAATATGTTCCTTGCTATTATATCCATTGTCTTGTACTTTTTTGTTGATCTTGAAAACGGTATGGCAGCTGTAAACAAGGCTAAACAACCACAAGAAGAAAACGAAGACTAGAAAAGAGGCAGAAAATTACTCGTGATGTTAGAAAACACAAACCTTACATGCCGTGGATAGCACCAATACTGACACTGGTTATATTACATAAACTTACACTCTTTTTTATTTATTTTTTTATAATGATAATATATAACACAACGTATATAAAATTGAAACACATTTTCACATATCTATAAAGTTACTCTTCGCCAAACAAATTACCCAAAGCACCATTTTCAGTATAAGGATCATTCATGACATCAATACCAGTTGGCTTTTTTCTATTATTAATGGCTTCTTCTAATTGTTTCTTTCTCTTGGACATTTCATCACCATTTTCAATTGAATTTGGATTTTTATTAACTTTAATCAATTCCAATAATGCACTTCTTTGGTGTCTTAATGATTTTGAATTGATCAAACTTGATTCAAAGTTAGCCACGTCGTGAGAAGTAACATTGGACAAATAAGTCATCATGGCTCTGGCAGGATAATCATTCTTTGATCTTAATGCACAATACAACGTAGTCAATGCCATAGCAGCTTCGTTATGGGTTTCTGTAAAATAATCTTCCATCAAAACATGCACCAAAGCTTTAATCAAATGGTCCGACAAATACTTGTCAACTTCATCATCTTTCAACACAATTTCTGGTAAGATGTTTCTCACAACTAATATTGTATTGAAGGAGCATTTGGTATCCTTAAACATAATAATATGACAACAGATTTCCAAAAATGGCGCTAAAACTTCTTTGTTTTCAATAACCAATTTCTTACACGCAAACTGTATGTCAGTTGTTGGAGTAGAATGATATTGTCCAACAATATCCATCAACAATCTAACAACAGTAGCTGTCAACTGCCTCAACATATGTTCTTCCATCATTTCTTCACTCAATGTTTCGTCATCCTCGTTACCTTTTAATTGCAATCCATTACCGTAGACTCTTTCCCATCTTGCAACCAATAACTTATCAATATCTATGAATACTCTTGGCAATAATTCACTCATGAATACTTCAACATACTTAACTGGACAACATTTAATCACCACTCTAAGGCAGCTATTAATCATATGCTTCCAACTGTGTAATGTAACACCGACGGTATCACCAGCCACAGCATTCCAAATCATCAGACCGATATTCGGGATCTCATACAAGACATCTTCTAATTGTGCTATGGAACCAACAGTTAAAAATGCATATTCTCTGGTGTATCTAATCAAATGTCCAACAGAATCAGCAAAATCTCTAAGAGTCAAAGCGGCTTTAACATTCTCTTCCATAAAAGTCTCCTTTGATTGGATCGAAACACCTTGTTGCCAAAATCTTTCCGTACAACTATCCTTAACAAACGCCTGAACTTCAACTGGCAAATCTTTCCAATTAGCAGGATTATGGTATGCTTGAATTTGGGTTAATAATTGCAAGACATGTGGCACAATAGGCTGTATTCTAGGCTTCCATAGTTTTAACAAATGCAAAAATTCTGGAGAGCTGTGATTCAATTTTTCAATACTATACTGAATAAATATCCTTGTGGCTCTAATTGGAAATATTGATGACCAATGGTCCTTCAATTTGTTCTTTAATACTTTGCCTTCATCATCCATCTTGGCTTCCAACAAATTTGTATTGGCTGTAATCCCACGACTTTGAAAATACTTGGCAATTTCAACTATACCAATTCTCTCCATAAACCAATGCAAATCCATCAATCCCTTCTCAGTGTCAGGAGCAGACCAAGCTGCTAAATCTGGATCAACAATCTTTGAGAACAATTCGTCCTTGTTAGGGATAGACGATCTAAATGCAATCACCAATAAAAACGACTTGAATGCAACATTTTCATGATCACTGACTTTCTTGGCTGATAATATATTGGATATAGCATTCTCCAAATCGTTGAAAATGATACTCAATCCTTCTGGCATCATGTATGCATATCTATTCAACTCTGTTCCACAGCTTCCACGCAAATCTCGGATCAATTCCATATCTTCATCAGAAACATTTGGTGGATAAGGATAAGTAGCCGTAGTCAAAATTTTCTCTAGAGCTCTGAACATTAGAGGTGGATTGACATCTTTAAGTAATGGAGCAAAATGAACTAAAGTCTGAACCTGTTTTCGTACCAACAAAGGACTGGCAAAATTCATGACTAATAACTTCTCACACAATGACTCAACTTGCTTATTTAGCCTGTCTTTGATCACCTTTTTATCATCTTCTGTATACCATTCGTTCCAACGAGTTATACCACGGAGGGAACAATCGATAATTCCCAATTGAGCTGATCCATAATTATATACCTCAGATTTTTCTCCAATTTTGAATTCATTAATTGCCTTTATGCCAAGTTCGGATCCAAAAAAGATTTCTAAACGATTCTCTAGCCAACGTAATCCATCTTCGGGGCTTTTGCAAACCGTTATACGCGTTATATCTTCATTGAATCTACGATAATTCAGCAAAAACGAGCTTGCATCTGGGGTAGAATCAAAATCAACATCAAGGAACTTCTTAGATATGTGTTCGTCATCAAATGTGTAGTTTATAGTCCTGTTGGAAGCAATTTCTCTCAATTCAGGCATTAATTTCAAAAATGGTGCTTTAGCACTCAACTCGTCATATCTCAATATGGTAATCCACATTTGTAAAGATAAACCACTGATAATTAAACTTGGGTGACTTGTGGTCTCTAACACTAATCGCAAATAACTATCAACATCTGAATCTTCCCAAGAAATTTTGTTCTTCGAAGCGATATTTAGGTACTCACTTAGGGAGACAATCATTTCAACAGTTTTCTTCAAAAGGGAATAAACAACTTCATCAATGTCATCTGGATCCAAACTTAAGGAGTGGTAAAACTCACTCAACTTGGAAATACCTTCAGCAGTGAAAACAGAGCCAATAAAGAAATCAAAGTCTTCGTGTTGATTGTAGTTTCTTGTAAATAAAATGTGTAAACAGTCAACTGCCAATATCTTCATCTTAACATCAGGTAAGGTTAATATTTGAATTAATGTTTGTAATATATTTTCTTGTTTCAACACACAGGGGCTGATCCAATGTAAACAAGTTTTGAACGCCGACAAGATTTTGGGAACAAATGTCTGGCATATTTTATCATTGAAATCATTATTGGACAATACTTCAACTAAATATCTTGCCCATGTCACAAACCAACCATCACTCAGTGCCTTGCATATGGTAAAATTAGGATTATTCTCGTAAATTGTTTCCAACACTTTTTGAGGGGTAACAATCAATATAGACAACTGGTTCAAACAAGCACTTCTTTTAGTGGCAATTGGATCCTCCAAAAGGTATATATCTTCGAATAATGTTCTGATGATAATTAACGAGACTTCTCGACATGTGATGTTATTATTCCACAAGGTCAACAAGTCCGAATCCATGGAGACCCATCCATCGTTTGCTTCTTGCGGGGTGACAGTTGAGCTTTTATCCAGACTTGATGCTTCATTCTCGAGGGCAACCTTATCACGGGATTTGACCAAGTGGCTGCCCCAAATTCTCTTCGCTATAGCCACCCAAATTAACGCAGTCTTCTCTTTGATATAATGTGGGTCTGTGGGTTCAATTTTATTTGACAATTCAATGATCCAGTTCTTGATGGCATTAGTTTTTGTCAGGTCAAATGTGTGGAATCTTGTGTTGATGGATTGTTGTAACAATGTTAACCCAAAGTATCTAACAATGTATTTATCTCCGTTGTTCTCAGGTAATGCCAATTGATAACCCCAGAATGGACTTTCATCATTTGTCTTAATTTCATCCAAGAACTTTTGGGCTTCTCTTCTTTGATCATTGGTTGATTGTCGATCATAAACAACCTGTAAAGCAGATATAATTTGTTGAACTCCACCACTATCCATGGTCATCTGAATTTTTATTACTCTAGTTGGTGAAAAAGTATACTCGGAGTGGGAATTCTTTTCTTTAAAAAAATAAACAATAAACAAAAATTTACAAATTGATAGGCTTTAACACTGTCAAGTGAGTAAGGGATTCTAATGTACAAAAATATCTAGTGTATAATAATGAATTGAATGTATCAATTGATAATCCTTAATTTCTGTTGGTAAGTATACAATAGTCTTTCGGAGTAAAATAGTGTGTATAAGTGAGATTGGTGGGTGTTGAATTATTGATTGTTGATTTCCCTTTTGGCAAAAAAGAAAATTTTTGTTTGATTAAAATTTTGCGTGATTTTTTTTTTTCTATTTTGTCTTTTCCCTCCAAAATTCAACCGAACAAAAAATTGCTAATGAGGTGCTTAAAGATTTTCCGTAAGGCGGGTCCTACCTGCCTTTTCTTTTTCTCTCCCCCCTTTTCCCCCTCCATGTCTCACGTTTTACTACCACCTTCCCCCGTTCTAATTCTCATCCCCACGCAAGACCCATAGCGTCCCCAAAAAATTACTAATTTCGCCGCAGACCAATCCCATTCGAAGGTTCACTCGTACTAGAATATGAATCAGCCCAGTAACCTTACACTATATTCAAAACCATTTCAACGATTAAACAATTTTAAAAGATGAAGATGACGTTCATAAACAATGATGTTGATGCCAAAAAAATGAACACTCTTGCGCTTCGAACCTAATTTTATGCAATGTTTAAATCTATTTTGCATTATAACCTCATACACACTGATAATACGGACCAACCTACAAATAAAACTTTCTCTTGTCTCTTTCCATATCTGGTCTGTGTTCCCATACGACATCACCTCTAACACCCTTTTGCATTCTTCTTAATTTCAAAGTGAATTGGGGACCCAATTCTTGTAAACCTACCTTTTCCTCATTTCTGAATATATACCTATGTCTTCTGAAGAATATATAATCTCTTTGATTATGCAATGTTATCACTTGCCGACCTTGTAATTCCGGTTTATGTGGGAATATACTTTGAAATAATCTCCCCACTGTCTTACCCAATCTAGAATTGAAATTGTTCAAGATAATTTCAGGCAAATAATCACCAGCTTTACCATGTCCCTTGATTCTCTTACCATCAGTAATAGAAGTAACCGAGAAGTAAAATGTTGGACCTTCTGGAAGGTTGATCATTGTTATCCCATTGACTTTTTTCTTGTCTTCATTAATAACCATCAAAGTGGTGTATCCTCTATTTGAACAGAATTTAGCCATATCTTGCATAGTATATTCTTTCTTTCTTTTAATAAAAGTGGTGTTTGGAAGGAAATCCATAATCATATCGGCAAATTCATAAGCTGGTTTCTTAGCATTGGCATTAGTAGTTAATAAAATCTTTGGTTCTTCCAATAAATTTCTAAAGTAATTTCCAAACTCATCATCACCTTCAACTTCAGCAGCAATAGTCTCATCAAATACTCTCTTACTATCAATAGTAGCTGGTATATTCTCTGCTATTCTTTGTTCTCTTAATTCTGGATTTAATCGTTCTTCTTTTGCTCTTTCCAGCCTTAACTTGTGACGTTCTTTGTTTTTTTCATGCTTTAATTCCGCAAAGACCTTTTGTCTTCTTTGCTTGTTCTTTATGTTTTTCAACGCTTCACTAGTACTTGACATAGTGGATATGACTTGTTCTTAGAAAGTAGTTGTAATTCTGGAGATATTCGATGAGATGAGATTTTATGATTCTGGATAATTTTTTTTCTTCTTCTTCTTTATGTACCTATTACTGTAGTACGTGCAAAACGTACCAAAACACACACACTCTCTCTCACTCACATTTACCACCGAGTACACAAAATATGTTTCATCACTTGCCACAAGATAACAATCCATTATCAACAAACAAAACAACAACAACAACCTACATTTCTGCAATGGCTCCAATTAGCAAAGAATGTATCTATAGATGGGCCAATGTACTCAAGTCTAAACCAACAATTATCAAAGATACTTTTGCTTATGGCTCATACAATAATCTAACCAACCTTCTCAACAACATACTCGAGATTGATCATAAACCAAATATATCCAAGTCATGGTTTCAAGGATTCCATTTTTTATATAACAATCAACTAAATTTGAAACTTGGAAGTGATGGGTATGACAATTACCAAGCTCCTGTTAATGAACAAGGTGAACAGTTATATTTGAGACGGCTATGGGCTCGAGGTGAAATTGATTTCTTCAATTCACCGTCAATAAATTCCCCTATTGAAGTAACCGAGACTTTAAAAAGTGTTAGAATTATCGATGAATCTGTTTTAGTTAGTATTTTAAGGAATTTCACTTCTGAATCACAAGAGTTATTACAAGAAAGTCGAACATTAACATATACTAATGCATTATACACTCCGAATGAAAACTACTATCAACTTGAAAATTACAGTGGCAATGGTCCTACTTTCCACATATCAAGTATCGATTTGTTGAAATATTCTATGCTTACTTATAATCTTCACAAGATTCATATCGATGCAAATTATTGTCGCTCTATTGAGGATTTACCAAATACGATTGTTCACGGGCCCTTACAAGTGTCACTTTTGTTGTATTATTTTGCAATTAAACATCCTGAACTAAAACCAAAGAACTTTAAGTATAGAACATATGCTCCTATATTTATTAACGAAGAGATCTCAATACAAATTGACGAGGTATCGGAGAACTGCTATTCTCTAGGTATTATAAGTAAAGAGTCAGGGAAAGTGTACATTCAAGGTAAATTATCTACAGAGTAGAATAGTGGATAAATTTGAATATAAAACGAAACATTTATTATTTATTAAATAATATTAAATCAAATGTTATTTTACCTATATAAATATTGATCATTAACGACTAAAAATCAGTGCCCATTACACACATGGGTAAGGAAATAAGCGTAATAAACAAGGTTCTGTAACAGAGCCTTTACATATCCAAAGTTACTCTAACCTTACCTACACAGTAGTCTTTATATTCTTGAACGTAAGCTTCGTTGTTGAGTTCAACAACCCCTGATAATTCACTTATTATCTCATTGTTACCCGTAATCAAGACCATACCAAATGGGATTGAACTTAAATCAGGTAAGGGTTCAACAAGTTTACTGTCAAATATCAAACTGGTGAGGTTATGAGCAGTTTGTCTACCCATATACATGGCCCAACCTGCAGATTTAATAATATTGAAATCCACTAAATCTCCCAAAACAAAGAAATTATCATATGTATGTTCAGAATTATGAAGTTGTAAATATGAATTGACAGCTATGTTTTTTGTTGATTTATTAAGAAATTTTTCCCTCACTTCTTGACATAAAAAGCCAGTGTTGTTTGACTTTGAACAACACCAGAAATTCAAATTAGATGGGATCGTTTTATCATTTGTTGTGATTAAATCCCCATTTTCGTTTTCTTTTTTAATTCTTGTGTTAAGATAGACATCAATACCGGCGTTCTCAATGGACTCTTGTACTTTTCGTTTGAATTCTAATGACAATGGCTCAGGAGGGAAAGTTTCATGTGGATGAATCAAATTAACTGTTTTGTTAGGAAATTCTGTTTTAATATCACCTGCAATTTCAATCCCCACGGCACCTGCTCCAATAACACTAACAATATCGGCCCTTTCAATGTCTTGTTTAACTTTAGCCATTTCTGATAAAAAATCATCTACTCTTAGAGAATGTGGAGTCGTTGGCCAACTTCTATCTCTTCCGGAAGCTAAAACAACATAATCAAATTCAATTATCCCTTTGTCAAATTCATTAGAGTTTAAATTATACTGTGCTTTGAATTGATCTAAGTAGCATACTTTGCCTTGAATATAATTAAGTTGGAACAAACTGTCTGGGTTATTCTCAAACCATGAATCATCTTGATCGTATTGTGAAATGGAATCGCTGAAAATATTGGAAAATTTGCAATTTGACAATTTATTGAAGGGAATGAATTGAGTATCTGCGAATTCAATGTCAGTTAAACATTTCGGAATACCTAAAATGTTCAATAAACCATTCCTCGGCTCAATCAATGTTATTGAAATTTTTTTCCTTTTAGTTGGGTCTGTCTCATTTAAGCGTTTTGATAAATGCAGTTGTATAGCTCTTAATGTTGACAACCCACTATAAGAACCACCGACAATTAAAATATTTGTTGTCAACGATCTTGGTGTTGAGTGCAAGTTCTTAGTGAAAAACGTAGGTGTTGATAGGTCGTTATATAGTTTGGTTAGATGACTATGTGGCTCTGTCATGGTTAGGTTCAGTCACTGGTTGCGATAATCTAAAAGATCTAATAAGGACAATATTTAATAGAAAAGAAAAATTTTCCTTCTCCATCTAAAAAAAAAACGTTATATGAATTTATATCTAAAAAATCTTTCGCAGGAAAAACAACAAAAAAAAAGGTGAAACAAACTGTGACAAAGGAATTTATCGGAAAAAGCTGTTGACGCCGAATCGGGAAAGGAATGAGATACGAGTTTCATTCATACTTAACAAAGAAAAGGAAAAAGGAAGAAGAAAAAAAAAATTATTTGCCCCGGCACCACCCCACCCGCCCCAGTACCGTACTCCACGACTCAGCTCGACAGAACAATACCAGAGCAAGGACCCGTAAAAGACACCTTTAGCTGCAAAAAAAACTTGAATACAACCAAATAATAATAATAATAATAAAACCTCCAATCCTTTAATTCTCTTGGATATAAATCAGTTGCATGTTGGTTTGAAGATAACAATGTAATTACTCATGGGAGTTTAACCCATGGGTTGAATACTCCCTTTTAAAAAAGCTTAACTATTTAGCAAACCAAATAAACTACAACTTTAAATTTAAAAGAAGGAATTGAAGTCTGGCTAAGGTAACTTAACAACAAACTTACTAGTCGTCATTTTATAAGTTGATACGATTTTGCTAAGTCAATAAGTTTGTTTCTCTTGTCACGAGATCATCATGGAAAAGTCAATACAATATATAAAGTAGTATTTCTCCGGTAAGTAGTGCTGAATAGAAGTATATAACTCACAACAATGAATTTATTGGGTTTTCAACCAAAACAAGGTAATGGTATTTTATTTGATCATGAATATGCTAACAATTGTATCACGATTCTTAAAAATGATTTTGTGAACACCATTGACTATTATGAACAGCTGTTGGTTGAGATGAAATACACAATGAAAACTATAAAGATCTTTTGTAGAATTTTGAAGTACTTGTAATTAGACTTATTAAATTGTGATTATGGACCAATATCGAGCAATTGTATCCTTTTTGCAATAATAACGAAAGACTGGAACGTCTTCTTGACAAACTTAGAAAAAACATAGTAAAGTATTATATGAAAATCCACAAACTTTATGATAATATGAGAGAGCTTTATTCAAAATATATTAATGTTAAACACCAACAATAAGAAAAACAAAAAAGGATTTCTTTTATGTTACTTATGATACAATTCAAGTTTGAGTTTATGCCTATGAATTCAAAACTTGTTATAAGGAATATATGAACTGCTCATTATATATATATATATATATATCGATATGTATTATAGTAGAAACAGAATCAACTTCAAAGACGTACCAAGTATAACAACTCTATCAACGTTTGTTATATCTATTCCGGAAAAATTATTGTCTCCAATAATGCCAATCAGTTATAATTTACAAATTAATAGGGTAATAATGCATGATAAAACCCCAACAGGTGTATATCTTTTAGTGTTGTTTACCAATGGTAAGAAAGCATGGATGTCAATGACTTCAGTAGTACAGTTAAATCCAATAAAAGCAAATGAATATTTACGAAGATACCCAGAATTATATCCTCATCATTTAAAGTATTACAGATAAATTAGATGACACCGATAAGAAACGAATCAGTTCAGGTGAAGAGTTGCTATTTCAATCTGCTGGTTTAGGATACCTTAGTTCAATATGTAAATTTGTGTTGTCTGTGAGTATTGGACTATTTAGAACATAATTGAGTATACAAACTGAACTTCAGCTACGAAATCCAAATCGTATCCGATTCCAACTCTAAAAACATTCCATGATAAATATTACATTTATTCAATCATGTAACTAACTTGTATAAGATCAATCTTTAACTACAAAAAGAATAGTATTTCTGTAAGAGAATAATTCAAAACATTTTTATTCATCTATACGAAATCTGCTAGAGATTAAATCAATATTAAGGAGTCAGTATTTTATATCCACTGGTGATTCCAAAAACTAAACTACGTGAACAATGTAATTTATATTATAAATTAAGCACGCTGTTTGCAACTATTAGGGAACGCAAATTTAATATCTAATTTTTTTTTTTTTTGAATGATTCTTCAAACCCGTGTGATTTTTCATTCCTTTTATAGTATTCTCTAAATGACAAAACAACATAAAGCCTAATGCTTATTTTGATCACTGTCCATTTATTACCCCGCCCCCCTTGTCTATTCTTTAGACAAACACGACCACTGAACCAGCCTGTACTTTACTTTCATCGGATGAAACATTGACTAGAGATTAAAGGAATAACCTAAATTCATCACTGTTTAAAATGAATTGTAAAACCATTGTCGTCATGTAAACCCAAATGATCTCTATCTCAACAGCATACATGAAGCCACTATAATAAAGGATTTCCTTCAGAATCATCTCCAATACCCCCAATAGGTTATTAGATTTAAGTTTATAAATTTATAATTAGTCTCATCCATGAATGATGTATATGTTTCCATACACGTTTAAATAAATGAACATGTCATATGTGTAAATCAACTGTAATATCTGTTTCTTTAATTCGGTTAATATTTCCAACCATGAGTTCAGATGAAGATGGGTTATTAACAGTTGTGAAAATATTGAGACATACAATATCACAATTACATGGACCAATACTTCAAGTACTTCTTGATGATGGTTATACTGATTGGTTTCCTTTTGATGAAGTAATGGAAGCAGTTCCTGATATGGTATTTGAATATATGGCATGTAATCCTACCATGAATCGTTATTATCAATTACATCTCACATGAGTGAATTTATTCCTATAATGATAGTATTCCCTATATGAATGCCCAACCCGGCCCCCATATATGAATGATGATGTATCGATATTCCTAGATTGCGTAGACCAAAATAAATAAGAGACGTATATGTTATTACGTTGGAATGGTCATAAACTATGATTATTGATGATGTTTCTTACCAAACATATATTAATTAATGAATACACGCAGTGATACAGAATATGAAGAAATAAAACACAAAATAAAATGACTATATATTTTTTGATGATATTTTTTGATGATATTTTTTTTTTTTTTAGTTTTTTATAGAAACCTCACTACAAGATCAATGTTCCAGGTATTTGAATAGGAAAGTGACAAATGTTGCTAAAAAGATAAATGCACAGATCATATTTGGACCAAATTTGTCACCATAAGCGGTAACTTTCTTTTCTCGAATCATTAATACTCTCCATAAATACTTGTAAGTAGAATAAGCAATGGTGAAAATAGCAGTGATGAAGAAACCAATAGATGAAGTCAATGCACTCTTTGAACCATAATTCAACAAAGTAGTGGCAACAGCACCCAACAACATACCCATAGATAACCAACTCAAGAAAGTTCTTTCATTAGCAAAGTATACCTTTGGTTCGATTCTAACCGGCACACAAATGGTTTTACCCTTTGGCAATTTATCCTTGAAAGTGGCATTCAAATCCCAGTTAGTACCTGGTTTCACAGTGAAAGTACGGTCATCATTAAAGAAATGCAAAAATCTGCCATACCAATGGTACAAGAAGTTACGAACTGGAGAACTGGAGTGTCTACTTGAGTAGGTATTTGGCAACAACAATGGTGTATTTTCATCCAAGTCATCTTCCAATGGGTTGTAATCATTGGAGAAATGAACACCTGTAGTGTATGATGATCCAGTTAACTCTTCTTCATCCAAGTCATTACCACTTGTCGACAGTCTTTCAATTCTTGCTGGGGTGTTTCTTTGGATACCAATTTCCAGTTGAGTCTTTGGTTTTCTAATGTCAACATCCATTTGAGTGTACCAGAATGGCAACAAGTCAACATGGTCGGTTAACAAAGTGGCACCTCCATGAATAAACTTGGAGAATTTAGGAACAGCTTCAACCAAATGAGAAGCAACCAATTCTCTGATCCAC
The DNA here is from genome assembly GCF_000006335.3 of Candida tropicalis MYA-3404. Taxonomy (NCBI): domain Eukaryota; kingdom Fungi; phylum Ascomycota; class Pichiomycetes; order Serinales; family Debaryomycetaceae; genus Candida; species Candida tropicalis. The sequence goes on along the minus strand of NW_003020038.1, from coordinate 1,111,801 downwards.
ACTGGTGGTTCTTGACCCAATTGAGTTTGTAATTTAACTTCCAAAACAGCATATGGGAATCTGCAGACATCCTTTTCTGGCAATTGCAGGAATGGGTAATCAACACCAATATCCATTCTTCTCCAGTTTCCTTGAGTTCTGTCGTATCCATCAAAATCATCTTCTCTAACCATGGTTAATTCGGTATCTAAAGAAATTCTAACTCTAGCATCACCTGGTAATTGGAAAGCAGTTCTATTATAGAATGAACGCATAACTGGACGATATTTCTCTTTCAAGACTCTGTATTGAACTTCTTTGGCTAGTCTTTCCAAATTGTCAATTTCCTGTGGAGATTTCTTACCTTGTTTTCTAGCCTTTTCAAATACTTGATTGGCAGTCAATTCACCAGATAAAAACAGGTTGACTTGTTTTTCTTTCAAACCAAATCTTGCCTTGACAGACTTTTCACCAGTCCAATCTTCTCTATGGGTTTTTCTTTCAACGAAAATTTGTTCAGTCTTCATACCACCATACCATCTTAATCTAATGGCTTCGGCACCTTCATCTTTTCTCAATCTACCATAATACAAGTCCATATCCTTGTTATCAAAGTAAATAGAAGTAATGGCACTATCTTCAGTTTCAAACTCCTTATCTGGGTTGAAAACCAAAACTGGTAAATGTTTCAAAATGATCAATTTCAATTCAGTAATGTTATCTGGATGAACCCAGTATTTAGTAGTTTGTCTAACAAAATTTTGTTGGGAACCACCAGCAGAAGAATCACCTTGAACTGGATTACCTCTAGTTCTAACCAAATCGTATAATTTTGACAATTTGACAATTAAAGCATCATAATTATCTTTGTAAAATGCCTTGTGGTTCAAACGAGCTTGGAAAATTGGACGAAGGGAATAACCAGTAACTTTATCGTGCTTCTTAATAATCTTATAGAACCCACTGTAATTAAGATTGGCAAATTTGTTCAATTCATGGACATCAGCAATAATATCAGATAATTCATCTTGCAATTCTTGGAAATCTTCTTCCAGAGGTGGGGTAGTAATTGCAGGATCATGGTTTTGATATCTATGTAATGCATCGACAACTTCATAAACATAAGTTTCACTATCCTTAATTCTTCTAGTGACTTCAGTATTTTTCACTTTGGTGAAAGAATAAACTTTATCCAATTCATTTTCCAAGGAATTAAGGAACAGTTCTTCCAAGTCATCATTCCAAGTTCCATCATTGTCATATAAACCTTTTTTCAATTGATGTTTTAAATCATCGTATGCAATATAGTAAAATGAGTAGTTCTTGATCAAGGACTTTCTCAAATGTTCACCAAATTTCATTTCTTATCAGTCAAAGATGGATGCTTTCAATGAGTATTAAGTAATGGAATGTAAGAAATTTTCAAAATTGGAAAGAAAGAAGTATAAAACAATAATGAATATGAAAATTGAAATAAAAAAAAAATGAAAGAAAATTCAAGAATGGGGTGGTTATTGCTTAATGAAAATGAAAATTCGAAAAAGAAAAATTAACTTCTAATTAATTTAATATTAATTTTTGTTGAAGAGGGTTACATTAGGAGAGAGAGTGCGATAATGAAATAAATTTTTATACAAGGCGAGACCCACGTGCCAAGATTCATCACCTATTGTTCGTCTGTGTGCAGATGGTTTTTTTTTTTGTTTTTGTTTGTGTGATTTTTCAATACGAGCACGTGCCTTGAAAACGTGACACGGTCAAGAATAGTATGCAATAAGCAATCCCAAGTCATACAAATGTATATTAATACTTACTAGATTCAATATAATCTTTCAATGATTCATTCATATTAATAAATGATTCTTTTGTTTTGGAAAACACTCCAAAAATGTAGAATAAAAACACTAATATACCAGTGAATTCTTCCGATTGTTCAAACACAGTCTTGTTTTCTTCAAGTCTTTCAAATTTAAACAGATGAGTACCGCCAAATAACCAGGTGCTAACCAATTTACCTCTCCAAGTAAATTCGTTCTCATTGTTCTCTAAAATAACAGGATACATTGTACTTGTATGATTTGTACCTTTTAATTTCAAATCAATTTGTAATTCATCACCTATATTCAAGTTTGGATCGGACTTGTTGGTATATTTCGTAAAACTGGTGAAAAGTGGGTTCCACTTTGGATAATTCTGATATTGTAAAAATACTGATCTTACTGTTTGAGGATCAGCATTAATTATTATATTTGTTTCAATTCTTGTCATCGTTGTCGTGATATACTACCACCAAATGAATAATTGATTAATTCGCTCTCCCTTTTTTTTTGTCCACACTCTTTTTTAAGTTTTCCTATAGTTTCATGTTTGATCGAAGGAATGTCGTCTATTTATATAGTGCTTCACAATTGTTGATTCAAAGTGCTTAGTTTATTTTAATTTCATCAATATTCAATGCGGTTCCAACAATTTATTATCTTGTGGGTGCTGTTAAATCCGTGTAGAAACGGAGATAGCCACTCGTTTATTAATGATAAGCCGTTCCGTATCTATACTTTCCATTGAGTATACTAGCCGTGCCTTTAACGAAGTCTGGTATATCATCAACTATCATCTGACAAATTGACTTAATCAATCCCACAATTACCTGAGTTCAGATTGGATTTGCATTTTTTGCACCATTTTTTTGACGAATTTATTTCAAAATTGGTACATTATTGTTTTGCATTACTTAAAAACTCTACAAAGTGAATCAACTTGCTATAAAAGCAAAATTCATCTTATTAGAATAGCCGCATCTCTGAATTCTTCAACTAACATGGTTAGTTAATACCAATTATTGATGCCGTTCCCTTTGGAACAAGACTTCTTTTTTGTGCGATTTATCATTATGCTGCCTTATTTTTAGATCCCCCACTCCCCTTTTTTTTTTTCTTCGTTTATTTTTTTTTGTACCAATATCCATTAATTAATGAATTTGTTGTTGACAATATTGATTTTATCCAACACTTTAGCCACTCAAGTACCATTCCATAAGGATGATAAGTATTCAATTACAGCATCTGTGAAATTCCCCGAATTTTCCTTATCTTCTCGAACATCTGTATCTTCATTAGGTCTCGACTCTGTTAATCAATCAACAGGGTATTTATCCCACCTTCACCATAATTTCTTTTATTGGTTCTTTGAAAGTAGAAATGATCCAAAAAATGATCCAATTATATTATGGTTAACTGGTGGTCCCCATTGTTCATCATCATATGGATTATTTTTTGAATTGGGTCCTTCATCAATTGGTTTTGATTTAAAGCCAAATTATAATCCTTACTCATGGAACTCCAATGCTTCTGTGATTTTTTTAGATCAACCTACTTATACTGGATTCTCCTATGGTGGCGCTCCAACTCTTACCTCCAATCAAGCAATGTATTTTGTTTACGTTTTCATAGAATTGTTTTTTCAAAAGAACCCACAGTTCTTGAAAAATGAGTTTCATATCGCTGGTGAATCTTATGCTGGACATTATATTCCAAATTTACTGCATGAAATATTGTGTCATGAGGATAGACTGTTTAATATAAGTTCAGTATTAATTGGAAATGGGATAATTGATCCATTGATCCAAATTGGATCCTACAAGAAAATGGCCTGTGGAGAAGCAGGACACCCAGCATTACTCAGTGAAGAAGATTGTCAATATATGGAAGATAAATATATCACTTTTAAAAAATATGATCAGCTATGTTATGATTATGGAGATTTATTATCATGTGTCATTGCAAGACAATTGGGTCAGGAAGTTGGCAAACCATTTTATAAACTAGGTTTGAATCCATATGATATTAGAAAAACATGCATAGCAAACACATCCGATTGTTATTTGGAATCACAACCTATAGATAAATATTTAAATTTGCCTGAAGTCCAAGAAGCAATTGGTGTGGAAAACATAAAATTTGTTATGTGTCATGATGACTATAATCTAGGATTTGAAATCACTGGTGATAATATGCGCCCTCTGCAACAATATCTACGAGAGTTATTGGAAAAGGACATCCCTGTGTTGATATATTCTGGTGATAAAGATTATGTTTGCTCATGGATTGGGTTATTAGAAGTTGTAGATTCATTAGGCTATAAAGATTTTGAACTTCAACCCATGAAGAAATGGATCACGGAAAACGGGGCTGTTGCTGGAGAAATTAAGAAATTAGAGAAATTGACATTTATCAGAGTATATGATGCAGGCCATATGGTTCCATTTGATCAGCCTGAAAATTCATTAGACTTGATCAATAGATGGATAGGAAATAAATTCTAGAAGTATAGATGTCATTATCAACATCTAATATCGATCATCACACGACCTTTGAATTTGCAAACAATAGTTGAATAAACCGTTTCTTGTATGATACCGGCTGTCTTTATCTCATGATTGACCAATTTATCATTGTTGAAATTGAGATAATTTCGATATCGGAGTTTACCAGAAAAAAAAATAAAAATAAAAGGGCTTGTACCTTGCTTCTATTGCCATTACGGACCAAGCATCATGTGACCACAAAAAAAAAAGAATATCATTATTATTAATAATAATAATAATTGGTTTCAAAGTTTCCTTATTTTTTTTTTTGGTCGTAGTTTTTGTTTCCATCCCGCACTAAATACAAAAAAAGAAAAATCAGTACCAATTCACCTGATTGACCTTTCTCTTAATTTAATCTTGCAGCCTTGAATTATCTATTCAACTAGAAGTCATATCTTCCATCACAATGCAGTCGAACTATCAGCATGATTCGAATCTACATATTGAACCACATCACATTGAAAATGGTGTTCCCGTGTTCATGCCAAGTTTAAAAGAATTTGAGAATTTTTATAATTTCAATAAAGCCATTAATAAATATGGCATGAGTTCAGGAATTGTTAAAGTTATCCCTCCAAAAGAATGGTTGGATGAAGTTAGAGGAAAATGTTATAGTCATGAGAATTTGTCACGAATAGTTATAAGAAACCCAATTCTTCAGAATATAAATATGAATCAACCAGGAGTATTTCAGTTTCAAAATATCGAACGAGCAAGAAAATATTCTATATTTCAATGGAAAGACGTGGCAAAGAAATACCAACCACCCAGAAGTAAACTTAAGAAAGAGGAAAAAGTAGATACACATAGAGATGTGCTAGAATTTAGTATAGATACGAGTGAATTTACTGATCAAAGATGCGAGGAATTGGAGAAAACATATTGGAAATCTTTGCCATATTCAGAACCAATGTATGGAGCAGATAGTCTAGGGTCATTATTTGGTGATAATGTTGAGGCATGGAATGTCTCCAAATTACCAAATCTATTAGATTTGATGGATGCACGCCTTCCTGGAGTCAATGAGGCATATTTATATGGAGGATTATGGAAATCTTCATTTGCGTGGCATTTAGAAGATCAAGATTTATACCTGATAAACTATTTACATTTTGGAGCTCCAAAGAAATGGTATCTGATCCCTCAAGCACAACATGAACAATTTTATAACATAATGAAGAGTCATTTTGAAGATGAATGGAAAAATTGTTCAGAATTTTTAAGACACAAGACATTTATGATATCTCCTACTAATTTGGAGAAACTAGGTATTCAAGTAAATCAAATCGTACACAGAGAAGGTGAATTTATCATCACTTATCCCTATGGATATCATGCTGGTTTTAATTTAGGATTTAATTTAGCAGAGTCAGTTAATTTCGCCTTGGATGATTGGTTTGAGTTTGGCAAAAAGACCCAGAAATGTGAATGTATTTCTGATTCTGTAGGTATAGATATTGGTAAATTATGGAAAAAGTTCTATGGTACTGATTACCCATCATCTGAGAACAAACACCACAAGAAGACATCAACAAAGAAGGAAGAACATAGAGTTATTGATGATTCAGACCTGGAGACAGCTATTGAATTGCATGATGAATCAGACGTTGAATCTATCATGTCCGATCATTCAACTGATGTTGCCAAAGTAGCACAACCCAAACGAAACACCCGTAAAAGGAAACTACGTCAAGTCCAAGAAGAAGAAGAAGAAGATGATGATGATGAGGCAGTGAATGAATGTTTCTTGTGCCCAAACAATTTCCAGGATTCCAGTTTTAAATCATCTCCTATGTTTGAGTTATTAAAGACTGATATGGGTCCATTAGAAGTTCATAGATTATGTGCTAATATGTTTCCCCAACAATTGTCATACGATAAGACCAATAATTCGATCATAGGGTTAAATAACCTATCTAAACAACAGATGAACTTGCAATGTTGTGTATGTAAGCAACGTGATGCTGGTGCTTGTTTCCAATGTAACTACAAACGATGTGCTAAATCATTTCATGGAAGTTGTGGATTGAGTGATGGTGTTAAATATATGCTTGATACAGGAGAAGCATATTGTAAGACTCATAACAATTACAAAAAAGAACATGGAATAGTAGAAGGAGTCAATATTGGTTCCTTTGTACAATTTAAGTTCAACAAAGGTGTATTTGCTGGGAAAGTTGTTAATTTGAACGATACTTTTGTTGAGGTTGAAGTCTATCCATTAGCAAAAGACATTATTGAAGTTCCATTAAATGATATATTCAATTCAAATGATTGTTTCCTAAATCAACCAGCTGGTTTTAATTACCTTGGATGAGCTAACAAAAATTTTTTTTTTATTAATGATGGATAATGTTTGTAATATTTGTACTACTACATTTTGTATATGAAGAAATTTTTTTTTTTTTACTTTTGGTGTATCGACGCGTATGGCAAAACAAACAGAAAATACTAAGATTGTGTATGGTAGATTCTTTTAATAATCAACATGCCACCACGAAGAAAGAAGGTTAAAGTTGAAGTAATTGAATCATCATTTGATGAAGAAATATCATCAGAATCACAAGAACTGGAAAATTTTGATCATTGGTCAGTACCAAAAAGTCAAATTCAAACACAATCAATTCAATCATTTCTGTCATTTTCATCATTAGATTTACCAGAACATCCTTATCAACCATCACGTCAGCACCAACAAGTTCAGCAACAACAATGGATAGATAAGTATCGACCGAAAAATGTATCAGATATATGTATCAACCCAACAAAATTAAAACAAGTTAAAGAATCTTTACTTGGAATGATTAATCATACATCGAGATCAAAAATTTTAATACTTTCCGGACCTTCAGGTAGTTCTAAATCAACCACGATAAAACTATTAGCTAATGAATTATTACCACATCAGGATGTATTTGAAGATTCAAAAATTATAGAATATAATGAACTGGAAGATTTTTTAAAATTTCTACAAGAATGTAAATATAAGAAAGAAAGTATTGTATTAATTGAAGAATTACCAAATGTTTATCATCAAGATACGTTGATTAAATTTCGTCAAGGATTGAAAAATTGGATTTATCAGGATATACTAAATCTTCCACCGTTAGTTATTTGTCTTAGTGAACTTGAGTATAATAGTAATGGAGATAATGAAGGTTTTAGAAACAGTTATAGTATTGATAATAATTTAACGGTTGATACTTTATTAAGTAAAGAAATTTCAAAATTGGATCAAGTTGAAAACATCAAATTTAATAAAATCGCCAATAGATTTCTTAAGAAGACAATCAACAAGATAATTAAAGATGAACATTTGATACGAAGTATAGGTACCACCAGATTAAATGAGTTTCTTGACGAGATATTTAAAATTGGGGATATTAGATCAATTATATGTAATTTAGAAATGTGGGTTAAGAATGTCAAATCCAATAGTTCAATTGGATTAGATTCTTATCTTCGAGAAAATTCAATTAATTTATTTCATGCAATTGGTAAGATTATTTATTCCACTTCAACAGTTAATGATCAAAAAGGAAATGACAATATAGATTTAAAATCGATTGAACAAGTATTAAATCAGTATCCCGATAAGAATAAAGATTTATTGAATCTTGGAGTATTAGAAAATTATCACATTTATAACGATTCTCAATATGACATAAGCCTTGCTAGTTGTATTGTTGATGATTTAAGTATAAATGATCTTTTATCTATTGGGAATGTTGGAATTAGATCAGCAAGGGTGAATTTACGAAAAGTACCTAAACAAGGTGTTAACAAAATGAAGATGAAATTTCCAAGGCATTTTAAAATGAATAAAATGATAAAGAAAACAAGCAACCAAATCAATTCATATCGGAAGTACATAAACCCCCGAAATTCGTTCCAAGATTTGAATCTAATCGATGGGTGCTTAATTCCAATAATTTACAACAAAAGAAAAACTCAAGGATTTAGGTATAATCGACTAGGTGGGAAGTTTCAAGAAATTTATGCTGATGAAGATATGCCTTTAAAAGAAGAAGAGGAAGGTGATGGGATAATATATGAGTATGACCAATTTGAAATTGATATTCAGAATAGAATTAATGAAGAACTAGAAATTGACAATTCAGATGATGAATTATCAGATCCTATAGAAGATTCTCAAGATGACAGCAACAACAACGACGATGATGATGATGTATTCCTGAGTGATTCAGAATTAGATTTATTATTAACTCAAGGAAACTACTAAACACACAAACCTATATATATATATATATTCTACTCTTTTGGAGGTTTAACCTTCTAATGCATGCTCAAAGAATTTTTCATCTTCTTCAATATTTTCTTTGATAATGTCTAATCCACCTTGGAATTCCCCATTAATATATAATTGAGGGAAAGTTGGCCAATCACTAAAAGTTTTCAAACCTTGTCTTACAGAATCATCTTTCAAAATATCAAAAAATCCAAATCTAACTTGATGTTCTCTTAAAATGGCAACTAATTGTCTTGAGAAACCACATTGTGGTGAACTTGGAGAACCTTTCATAAATAACATAATTGGAGCAGCTTTAGTTAATTTATCCAATCTTTCATTTAATGCTTCTTCAGATTCCTCTACTGGTGCACTGGAGTTTTCTTCTTTTTTGGATTCATTATTTGCTTGAGTAGTAGTATTAGCAGCAACAGAACCAGAATTTGTTGAACTGTTATTATTACTATTATTATTAGATGAATTTGAAAATTGTTCTAATGCTTGAATAAATTCTTTTGGATCAGCACCAGATAATTCTTTCAAAATAGTTTGATTTCTAATCAAGATAAAATATGGAACAGCATTAACTTCAAAAATTTCACTAATTTCCAGTAATTCATCAGCATTTATACTTAAGAATAAAATATCAGAATTTGAATTATTTGAATCAGCAATAGTTTTGAAAACTTGATTCATAGATTTACATGGTCCTGCCCATGGTGTATGGAAATAAAGTACAATTAATTTGGTTACTTCAGATTTAGTAAGATCGGTGAATTGTTGTTCTGATTCAATTTCAATTACTCCCATGGTTTAACTTTTGGTAGGCTTGTTGATACTTGAGTTTGAAGTCGGGCCAATAGTGATATGGTTGATAGCTTTTACATTTTTTTTTTTTGGTTAATTTTCTCCTTCGCTTTGGTTGTGGCCACAACAAAAAAAAGAAAAAAAAAATTTCTCTATTACTACAAAGCACGTGGGTGCATACACGTGATAAGTTGCAAAAAAATTAATTATTCTAAAAAACAAACATTACTCTATGAATCATTAAATATTAAACATGAAAAAGAAAAATATATGCAAACTTCTATACAACTCGATTAACTGATGCCACATAAGTTGGATGGTCATCAGCAGATAACGAGGAATTGTCCATTCCTTGATTTCTTAAGTCTTTTTCCCATTGACTTTCTTCATTAAGATTTTGATATCTTGGGTAGATATGAGGATGTTTAAATCTGTATTTTCTAATTGCACTTGGAATTAAATCAATTGACCACATGACTAATAATAAACCATACCAAAAGGAAATCAACCATTCGAATACGGCTGATTTTGAATCTTCATCTTGATGCATATAAGTACCAAAACAAATCGCAAATGCTACTGCAGCACATAACCAAATCAATTTCAAAACAAAAGAAATGAAATAAAGGTTTGAAGTCTTACTTTTACCAAAGATGACTTGATCATGGACTGGATCTAATTTTTTAGGATTTAAACCAAAAATACATGAAATGGTGAAATTACAAACACAAGCAAAGAAACAAAAGGCAATGAAAATCCCAACCATTGAAATATGAACACTATGGAAATTTTTAGTATTAAAAATAGCCACGAATAAAATACCCAATTGTCCACAAATTGCACATATAATACTAGCAATTGCTAATCTTGGTTGATGCTTTGAAACATAAGGTTGAATTTTCTCAGCTTTACGTAAATATAATTCCATTACTAAAGTACCAACAAAGAAAATTGCTTGAAATCCAGTACATGAAATAAACAAAGGTTGAAGATTAGTTGCTCCAATATCTGAAATATATACAGGATTTTGGTGTGCACCATTCATGAATGAATAAATAGGTCGACCTTGAGCACCCCAACATGCTAACATTGCAATTAACATCCCCCACCATACTATAAGGGCTATTATTGGAATAAGATAATAATGTATTACTTGGAATCTAATGACCGGTTTTGAACGAGCCATGGTCTATATATTAATCAAATTTGAATACTAAAAAGGGAACAAGAAGGAAGACCAAAATTTTTTTTTCTAGTTTCCTTTTTTGTTCCAGCTTTTTATTGAAAGAAATTTTTAGGGTTTAAATGAGATTCAAAAAAAAAAAGAAAAGGAAAAAATTTATGCTGCAAGTTCGTGTGTGCCGAGATGTTTAGCAAATCACAGATAAGTTATCCACGATGAAATAGCAATAAAGTTGAAAGTTTGTTTTAAATCAGAAAAAAAAAAGGTCACAAGATTGCTGATTATAGGAATCACCAGCCTTGTTATGATACAGAGTTATGTCACTTTTAGTCTGATTAGAGCCTTGTCCGTTTGGATTAGACGGTCCGTGGTATTTAAATAACTCGCTCGAGACTTTGTCGAAGAAATCATATCGAAACAGGTGATAACTCCGACGACTTCAAGATTAATTGCGGGTATTCTTTAATGGAATAACCGGATTAAATGAAATTTCTTTTTTGTTTTTTTGTTGCTTGCTTGCTGAGTAATAAATTTTTTTTTAGGTTCGGTCACACGACACTTGTCACAAGGCAAAAGCTACACTAAAATTAAGAATGAGATTATTACTAACTATTTGATAGTTCAACAGGAATGAGGCTATGGTGGGATACACACACACACACGCAGAGTATGTTCTTTTGATTATTTTTCTTTTTGTCTTGGTTGTTTGACATTACTTTGATTCGCTGTTTAACAAAGAATAATTTCAGCCCAAGAAAATCAAGAGGCTATGTGGTTGATCAAGTAGCCTTGTTTTAAACAGTTATGAAACACAAGAACACGAATTATTTATGTTGAAAAGTTCTTTCGTCTCTATGATTGCTCTTCTTAAAGTTGTTTATTTATTGATTTACCCCACGAATATGCTCATCAAGGATTGGCAGTGACGTACGCATTGTACAACGGTATTTGAACAATAAATACAAAAAGAGTTGTCATTTTCCTATTGTTTCCTCTATAATTGTCTGTAAGCCAAAGAACCTTTGTCCTTTCAATCGGTTCGGAATGAAGTTTTTTTTAAAAAAAAAACTTGTATTGAATTAGCAATATTAGTAAAGAAAACATTGAAAGATGTTGCATACGTATAGAAATGTAATGATTGCAATGTTTGACCTGAACCAATCTCGACACGTGGTATATTACCACGTGACAGAAAAATAAATTGTTGCAAAAAATTACAAGTCAAAGTTTGTCATGCTGTAGTATTATAGTTGGTATCTCATGTAGAATACTTAGTTATGCCTAGCCCCATTATTGTACTTTGGTATGGCATATCTTGATAATGACTGAATATATAAATTCGCCTAGTTCTACTTCAATTTGATTACTCTTGGTTTTCTTTTTATATCAACTACTACACGATACTCGTCCAATGTTATCACATATATCCAAATGTTGCTAATTGATGAAAATTATATTTCTTAGTGGTGACTTTATGATATTTCCAGTTCATGAAAAGTTCAGATCATTTCACTAGGGTGTTATAGTATTTGGATCAAGAGTTGGAAGTATCGTGAAGTTAGAGAAAAAGAGTAGATGGAACATAACTTTCTGATGTTGGTAACATTGTAAGTATAACAACTTCCAATACTAGATGTCAATCTTCTGATCTCACACCTGGAAAAAAATAGCTAATAGTTGTCATTATCCAAACAACATCATGGTAAAATTTGGTTACTGTCAGTGCGTAGAGCTTGTTTACTTTATCAAAATCCTCAACCAGGTTGTCAATAAACTATCAACCTAATTTCATCAAAACCCAACATATTTTTTTTTTTCAATATCTCCCCCTTTTAGACATTTGACACATAATAATTGTGCTGAAAGGTTAATAATTTCATCATTATCATCAAAAAAAAAATTTACGAACTTCTCAAAATTTGATCCACGTGATTGAAAACAACGGAGATATTTCTCCTAATTGAAAGAAATTTACGAACTTTCTTTTCATTCATGTTGTTTTCTTCCTTTCAAATGAATTCAGAAAACATTTCTAACCTTATTGATGAAATGATACATGAAATTGATTTCCCTCTTTTAATTGAAGATAAAAGAAAAAGAAATTATCAAATTTACAATAAGAAAAGAAACATGATTTGAGTTTGTCTTTTTTTTCCCTTCTTCTATAGTTTGAGAAGAATAGAATAATGTGTTGTTAATGAAAATAGATAAATGATCGTTTGGTATGTATTATGTAAAGATGGTAGTTTGTTATTACATGAAACTTCGTTATTTTATAAGGGGTATACAAAGTCAGGTTACCATTAGCAACAAAAGAAAGAATTAATGAAGTACTATTAGATAATTTATAGCCAGCCATTTAACACCTGTAACAAGGAGAAAGAATCGTACATTTCACATGATTCATGCCTTTCAATAGGTAGAAATATCGTTTTCTTACACATTAATGTAGTTTTATTTTAAATTATTATTAATAATTCGTTAGTGAAAACTCGTGAGCACGCCTTGTATTCAAATGTTTAATCCCGTTTATCGTTATTCCACCTCACCTCACTTTACCTCTCGTCACACGAGACAATGTTACGACATAAATTAGTACCAAAATACAAATACAAAAAAAAAAGTTGCAAATTCTAATTTACTAATTGGTAACAATTTATTATTGTAGTTGTCTAAATTCCACTTGAATATACATTTCAATCATTTAATTACATAACCAAGTAATTTAGTATAAACTGTTTTGGTTGTTGCTGTTGTCGTGTTATCACAAAATCAAAAGTTGGTCGTGTACAAATCAAGAACGAGAGTAAGACAATTGGTAGTTTCGTAACCATTACCTCTTTCTTTTTTTTTTACATATTTTTATTTAAATAACAATAAGATTTTTTAAGATTTTCCACATTTTTGTTGTAATAAACAATGAAAGGATTTTTCTTTATATTTGATTTCCTATTGCAATGATGATGGGGGGGGGGGAATTATGCTTGTTGATGTAAGCCAAAAGAAAAAAGAATGTTACGAACTATATACAAAAAACAGGGCATCAGAATAATAAATGATTGAGGTCATCAGTATGAGATGCGGGAATTAAATGTGTTTAAATCCGTAGACACTACTAGATTATAACCATTAGTTAGGGTATAAGCCTAGACTTTTCATTATCAATTGTCTGATCTTGTTACGAATGAACGAGAGAGAGAGAGAGAGAGAGAACAAACCTCGGAAGTGAGTTATTATTTATTAGTCGTGACTGACGGAGGGCCGGTAGATGGTTTACTATTTGCTGTATTCCGATTGGATTTTTTCAGTTAGTCCATTATTTCTGTTAAAAATATGAATTGCGTAAATGGTCTTTCTTTTCTAACAAGAATAATAAAGGGGGCAAAAACAGAACAGAATGGAAATACAACAACAAAAGAAAGGGCGGATAAAATAAACAATCAACAATCACAGAAGAAGAAGAAGAATAAAGAGAAGTCTTTAGAGAATTGTATTCAAAAATCGCTATGCATAGTGTAATAAAAAATTGCTATAACCGTCACTCCATGAAAAAACTTATCCGAATCTTTTGTAACTTTTTGTAAGAAAACATCCGTAAGAAAAACTAAGGCTTTGAAATGTGCTTTTTTTTATTTTTATTTGTTTTTGGTTAAAATAAATTTTTAGTTAATTTCATGATCTTCTTTTCTCTTTCTGTTTCTGCATTGGGTTTTTTTTTTAGCTTCTTCTTCGTCTTTTCTTACACAATTATGAGAGAAAATTTTTTTAAAAAGAAATGTCTTAGATATCTTTGGCTATTGTTTCTTGATTGATGATTTCTGTCTTTACATTTTGCTATAGCACCCCCGCCCCTTATATTTAGTGGATAGTCTTTTTTTTTTTTTTGGGAAGATTTGGTTTTTGCAGATACTAACAACTGTACAAAGAATGTGTATTGAACTGGATCACAACCAATAGATGAATTTGTCAGACAAATTTTCCTGGTTAATTGGATGTTTAAACGTAGTGAAATTGGGTTATTTCTCGTACTTTGTTAGTTTATATGATCCAATTCATAGTTTCTCTTTGTTATTTTCTGCATTGGACTTGATGATATTCAATAATTACCAAAGAGTGAATAATAATATTAATCTATCTTGCATAGTAAGAAAGTAATTTGAGGTTTTTTTTTTTTTAGATTTTGCAGTTGTTTTTAATTTGGTTATTCTTTAAGATGTCGCAGATTTTCATTATTACGTTACATTTATTTTTACATAATGTTTATTGGTAAAAGATTGACATGACAATCTGTTTCATGAAATATCCCAAATAACCTAATGAGTCTAATTGATGCAAAATATTCAGAAATCTAACGAGGGATATTTGATTTTTTTTTTAAACATTTCGTCTGATTTACCAACAAGACAATCCATGAACAAACACACACAGCTGGTAAGAATGGGGTGTTCGTCATTTGTACTCATTTGATATTCATATTATGATTTACACAATAGAATAAACAAGTTAATAACAAAAAGCTGTAACGATCCTACAACAGCAATGTGCTATAATATGGAATAAAAAAAAGAAACTTAATGGTTGTTGTTCTTGTCAAGTGTGTGTGTGTATGATTCTTTCGTAACAGTACTCAGTGCGTTCTCTTATATGTAGCCCCGCCCCCAATCACACACACACACCTATATATCGACACACACATTATTCGGATATATGAGGTAATGAATGATTAGATAAAACAAGACGATTTTGAAATGTTAACATTTCTATTCAAAAGCCTGGACTCTTTATGAAACAAACAAATAAATAAAAAAAAAAAAGTAACAAAATTAAACAAAAAAAAAAGGAGAAAATGTACAATAAAAGAAGAAACAGAAATTTTTAGCAATTTAATGTTTAATGGAGTAAATATTGAATAAAAATTAAAACAGGAATAGAAACAGAAAGTGAAATGAAATGAAATTAAACAAGCAATTTGAAAAGATTGAATTGAAAAAAAAAATACCAACCAAAAAAAAAATAGTCCTGTATGTAAGCTCATGTATAAAAATGCATAAAGAAAAGAAAATTAAGTGGAAGTTTGGTTTTGTAATGTTTAATTTTCTATGTACAAATGTATAACGTGTATGTAAAGTGAATTAAAACTCAAAAATATGGCAAAAATGGTAAAAATGGGTAATAAAATTTTATTAAAGAAACAAGAAATTTAAATTTAGTTAAAACTTTTTAATGAATGGATATGATGGATGAAGAGAGAGAGAGAAGGGTAATACAAAGAAATATTACATTTGCATTAAATTATAGTGTTAATCATCAGATTCAATTCAATATCCACATTCTACAACAACTGGTAGCTGGTGTTGATATCTTGGGTTTAATCGTTTGTACAACAATACCATGACAAAAGTACACGACTAAAAATAAGGAATGCGACATTATTTTATTTTTCATTTATTTAATTTAATTGCGTAACGCATTAAAGTAAGTTATTATTTTTTTTTTTCTTTTGTAAAGTAAGAGATCATCGGGATTATTATGAATTATCTCATAGCGTAATGAATGAAAGGACTCAGATAATTCATAACTAATTACAGAAAGCGGGAAGCCGATTACATTATTTTTTTACCAAGAAAATGATCAACAGTAGAGTAAAATATGAATAAGACAGCGGAAAGACAGAAGAAAATTATGTAACTAATGTTAAGTTAACCATCACTTTTAAAAGAAAAAAATAATAGAGTCATGTGTAAGTAAGGTCAAATTGTTTGAACAACCTAGTTGTGAAACATGGGCGATGTAAGTACCTACGGAATATGAAAATCCTATCACTCTTTCACATTGCCTCTGCCGCTGCCTCTGCCTCTCTGATGATTGCCTAGTATTGTGTAGGCAAACGTGGGATTTCATTTTGAATAGTTCACACATCGATGTTAATTTATAATCAATACGATGAAAAGCAGAGATTGTACTCTATTTCAGATTTTATAGGTCATGAGTTAATGAATCAATAAAAGTTGAGTAACAAAGGAGATAAAAGGAGTTAAATACGGGAGCGTGACTAAGTTACACGACTTGTCTTTATACCGAATCTAGTATTGCTATTTTTTTTTTTTTGCAATAAATGTTGGACACTCATACACACTATACTCTGTGTGTATTGTTACTATTCTATAGTGCATTAGTAAGTTAAAAAGAAAAATGAATTTAAAAATTTTGTGTAGTGTAGAAAATAAAAATGAACAAAGAATAGGAACAACAAACGAAGCAAAAATTGAGAGAGATTTCTGATTCAATTAGATGAAATGAAATGAAACGACATCTGTGGGATTGGGTTGTGTCGTAGTGATTTCTTTTTTGAAATTTCAATTCTTTTTAAGTTGTTGTGTTAGGTAACATAGAGGAAATGGAAATAAGGGAAATTAATGTACAGATCATACACAATATGATATCTAATTAACTTGAGTACAAGTAAAAATTCAAAAAAAAAAAAAAAAGAAAATTATGTATCATGCAATGACGATGGGTAATGAACCAAAAATAAATTTAGTTGTATCACAAAATAATAATAATCACCGACGACGACAACAACAACAACAACACGAACAAGAATGTGTGAATTTGTCAATGTCGTCGCAAGTGTTCTTGTTAAAACCAGTGAAATATCACAATACTCATTTGAATCATCTATTAATTATACTAAATGTAATGTAATGTACAGTAAAGTAAAGTAAACTATCCAATCCATGTATTTGATTGGTAGAACCAAAAACCTAGATTCACTGATACATACTCCTTATGTTTAATCCCTCTTCCTTCAGTATCCTTCTCTCTCTCTCTCTCTCTCCCTTTTATTAATCCCACCCTTCTAGTAATACCACTTCGTATACAGTTTGACTCATACGTTTTTTTTTCTCCTTTTCGTTTAAACCCGTTACTCCATTCATTCAATTCAAAACTAATGGGTTTGTTAACAATAATGGGTGGTAGTGCACGCGGCACAACACTGAAGAGAGAGCGAGCGAGGGGGGGCGCACAGTGTATTGTTCAGGCTTATATTATTATTGTCCTGATTGTATTGTTAATGAAAAAAAAAAAGAAAGAAAAAAAAAATTGATACATAGTCGTGCAGATGGCAACAAATAATTTATTGTGTTCAAATACACGACCCTAGAAAAAAGAAATTTTCTTGCAACTTTAATGTAAAAAATTACCCACCATGCATTTCCCTTTTTCTCTTCAGAATTTAAGCAAATCAACACAAAATATTATGTTTGTGTAATTAATTTATTTTTAACAGCCAAATTTTTTTTTTTTTTTTAGTTTTTAATTTTTACGTATACACACAGGTCAAATATAAATATATATATCGACACATATCTATACAGATGAAATGGTTAATTGAATTATATATAAATTAATCTAAATTTCTCATCCATCAAAAAAGCATATATATATATATATATATATAAGATCATCATCTACGATCTATCTTCATTCTCATCTACAACTACTATTAATAATAATAATCAACTAACCATGATTAACAATCAAGTAAACTCATCCAACTATATTAAATACGCTTGGATAATAATATCAAAGAATGATCCTTCATCTCAGAGTATATCATTTGAAAAATTTAGTTATAAATATTCAAAGTTCATTAGAAATTTGATTATAAATTCTCAACTTACTTCCAGCAATTTAATTATTAGTTTATATTACTTGTACAAACACTACCATCAGAACACAGTATTGAATCATTCCATAAATAATCATGATAATAATGAAATAAATTCCGTAATTGTTTACAATATCATTATTTCCTTGGTTCTTTGTAATAAATGTTTAGATGATCAATCATATACTTTAAAAACTTGGTTGATTATCATTAACAACAGTTTATCTAATAAGAAATTGATCAATATTGATTTGAAATTGTTGAATTATTTGGAAGGTTTCTTTTTATCTTCCTTAAATTATGAATTGGGTTTCAAGAGTATGAATCAAGCTCACGAATTTTGGGAAATCTTTGATGTACAAAAGAAATTGTCACAACCTCAACAATTACAATCACAATCACCACATCAATATATTCCACAACTTCAATCAAA